>NC_060119.1:1147833543-1148154079 GCF_021461395.2 Schistocerca americana | reverse complement strand
GTTAATGTGTTGTCTCTTGGTCATAAAAAATGGCAAAGTGTTTGTTGGTTTAATTAATTTGCCGCCAGATAAATCTTCCTCTACCGGTTTAAATATTCCTCATAGGATAAAATGACGTTAGGGAAAAATATTTGTTTTGATGTCCCCTGCAACCTCCCAGAGTTTGTCGGTTTAAATACTTTTCACACTACACATTAGCAGGAATTTGATAGTGCCAATTGCCTGAACACGAATTCCCATACTGGTGTAAGATGTATTAAGTTACAAAGTGGCAATAGCAAATATGCAAATATTACAAGTAAAGTATTATATCTAAGTTACAATGTTACATTAAAGAATTCATTAAGAGAGTAAAACGCTTTTTCCAGAAGATATTCCTTCAATTTACTCTTAAATTTAGGCATTTCACTGGTAAGATTTTTTATGTCAGACGGGAGTGCATTAAACACCTTTATGCTTGAGTAGTACACTCCCTTCTGTATCAGAGTCAAGTTTTTTCTGTCAACATGAAAGTCATGTTTTGTTCTTGTGTCATAGTCATGATAAAAAGTATTGGTTTTGTACATGTGTAGGTTCTTAGCTGAAAAGCACATAAGGGATAAGATATATTGTGAGGTCATTGTTAATATTTTGTTTGTTTTAAAAAGATTTCTGCATGAATGATTCCTGTTAACTCCACTCAGAATTCGAATTGCTCCTTTCTGAGTTACGAATACTTTATTGGCCATTGGTTGGTTACCCCAGAACATTAAGCCATAGGATAACAATGAATGGAAATAGCCAAAATAAGCAGCATTAACGGCATCACTGTTAGGAGTTGTTGCTATAATATGTAGAGCATAAGTTGCTGAACTGTCTTTTTCTCAAGTCCAAAATATGGCAAGACCAATTTAATTTATTGCCAATGTGGAGGCCTAAAAATTTTGTTGAATAGACTTGATGTATATCTTGATCATTACAGCTTAGACTTATGTCATCCTGAACTTAGTGAGTCCCATAGAAATGTATGAAATGGCTTGTTTTTTAGATTTAGGCCATGGCATCGGAACCACTTATCGAGGTCATGGAACACCAAGTTGGCAGATGATGCAGTATCATTTTCAGGTGTTATTTTTCAATTACAAGGGATGTATCATCTGCGGAAAGAGTACATGTGATGGTAGCCTTAGAACAGTGAGGAAGGTCATTAATAAAAATAAGTAGCTACTGTAGCTATTAACGATTATTGTTTATGTGTGTTCTGCATCTACACCTATACTCTGCAGACCAGCGCCAGATGCATGGCAGACGGTACCTCCCATTGTACGAGCTGTTAGGGTTTCTTCCTGTCCCATTTCCGTATGGAGCGCGAGAAGAAAAACACCTTGCAGTTTGCGGATGATACAACCTTGTTCTCAAAAGGAGAGCATGTTGAACAGGCAGTCCAACAAGCAGAAGTCTTGTTCAATGAAGCTAAGGCCTGGTTTATCATGAACAAAATGAAAATTAATGAAGAAAAAACTCACAGGATGATATGCAGTCCCAGCAATACTGGAGCACTGGGTAACGCAGCAGATGTTAAACTTCTGGGCTTTCTCATTGATACCAAATTAACCTGGCAACAGCACACCACACATGTATGTTCCAAACTTTCATGGGTCCCGTACCTCTTGAGGAAACTGAAAAGTATAGTACCAGAACAGTACCTTCTAACTGTGTACTATGCAATGTTCCACAGCCACATCAGTTATGGGTTGTTGTTTGGGGCCATTCTGCGGGCTACAAGAACATGCTTTTACTGCAAAAGAAAGCAATGAGGATCATTACTTCAAGCAAAGAAACAGACCACTGTAAACCAATTTTCACCAGGTTAGGTGTTCTGACTGTTTACAGCCAGTATATATTGAACTGCCTCTTCCACATAAAGAGAAACCATGACATTTACAGAAAGAGAAGTGAAGTTCACAAATACAGCAGTCGCAACAAAGACGGTATCGACATGCAAAGGTGTCGATAAGCAAAGACACAAAACAGCTTCCCTATGGTGGTCCTAAAATTGTTTAATGCTCTACCTGATCAAATTCAGTCTTTACCATGGGAGCAGTTTAAAACTACTATTTTGTGTAAGCTAAAAGAGCAACCCTTCTACAATACTGAAGAATTATTCTCTAGTAATAGCATAGTGTTTACTTGAGCTGCAGCTCAGTTCCATGAGTCCAACAGCAACCGTTGTCTTTAAATATACTTTAAATATACTTGTATCTATTTTATAGTTGTGATATTATTGTAATTTAATTTATAACTTAAATATGTCTTGCATTATTAAATTACTATCATAGTAGAGTTGTATTCATGTATTTTGATAATGTTGTATCGTGATGCTGTCTGTCCAGTTGTGGCTGGTGAATGACATAGAATTGATAATAAAGGTAATAATTGTTTGAATGCCTCTCTGCGTGCAGTAATTATTCTGATCTCATCCTAACGATCCCTATGTGAGCAATACGTAGGGGGTTCTAGTATATTCCTACAGTAATCATTTAAAACCGGTTCTTGATACTTTATTAATAGATTTTCTCTAGATAGTTTACGTCTATGTTCAAGAGTCTTCCAGTTCAGTTCCTTCAGTATCTCTGTGCCATCCTCCCACGGATTAATCAAGCCTGTGACGATTCGTGCTGCCCTTCTCTGTATACATTCAACATCCGCTGTTAGTCCTATCTGTTACAGTCTCACACACATGAGCAAAACTTTAGAACAGGTCGCACAAGTGACTGCACGCAGTCTCCTGTGTAGACTGACTACACTTCCCCAGTATTCTATCAAAAAAACAAAGTCTACCACTTGCTTTACCCACGACTGAACCTGAGTGAACATTCGAATTCATATTCCTATAGAGTATTACACCCAGGTATTTGTAAGAGTTGGCCGATTCCAACAGTCATAGGGTACAATGTTTTTTTCGTTTTGTGAAGTGCAATATTTTACATTTCTGAACATTTAGGGTAGGTTGCCAATCTTTACGCAGCTCCTTCCAAATAGTACTTCATTACAGATAACTGTATCATCTGCAAAAAGTCTGAAGTTACTGTTAATATTGTCTGCAAGGCTATTAATATACAATATAAACAGCAAGTGTCCCAACACACTTCCCTGGGTCACACCCGAAGTTACTTTTACATCTGATGATGGCTCTTCATCCAAGATAAAATGCTGTGTCCTCCCTGCCAAGAACGCACAAATTTAACTTGATATCCCACATGATCGTGCTTTTGACAATAAGAGTATGTGCGGTACTGAGTCAAATGCTTTTCGGGAATCAAGAAATACCTGGTTACCTTGATCCAAAGCTTTCAGTATGTCATGTGAGAAAAGTGCGAGTTGAGTTTCTCGATGTTTCCGAAATCCATGCTGGTTGGGATTGAGGACGTCATTCTGCTCAAGATATCTCACTATGTTTGAGTTCAGAATATGTTCTAAGATTCTACAAAAAACGACGTCAAGGATATTGACGGTAGTTTTGTGGATTACTACTCTTCTTGTAGACGACTGTGACCTGTGTCTTTTTCCAAGAACTGGGTACGGTTTTTTGTTCGAGGGATCAGCGATGGTTAAAATTAGAAGAGGAATTAACTCAGCCGCAAATTCAGTATAGATGATGTTTGGTGTGTGGGGCGCCCAACTGCGTGGTTATCAGCGCCCTTACAAATTCCCAATCTTTGCTCAGTCCAAACTCGCCACTTTCATGAATGACGATGAAATGATGAGGACAACACAAACACCCAATCATCTCGAGGTAAGTGAAAATCCCTGACACCGCCGGGAATCGAACCTGGGACCCCGTGCTCGGGAAAAATTCAGTATAGAATCTGACAGGGATTCCATCAGGCCTGGAGCTTTGTTCAGTTTTAACGTTTTCAGCTATTTCTCAACACCACAGACACTAATACTTATTCTGTTCATCTCTTCAGAGGTACGACGCTTAAATTGGGCCAATTCTCTTGGGTTCCATTTGAAAATGGAGTTAAGTATTTCAGCTTTTGCTTTGCTACCCTCAATTTCAGTTCCTGTCTCATTTTCTAGGGACTGGACACTAACTTTGGTGCCACTAACAGCCTTAACATACGGCCAGAATTTCTTTGGGTTCTGCGAAAGACCACTTGACAACATTCTGCTACGATAGTGTAGTGTATTTTTGTTTTGTTTCGCTATGCCCACGCAGAGTAAGTACTTGATGGTGGAACTAGTAGTTATCCAAGAAGCAGAGATCACTTTGGAAAGTCAATTGAGGACGGTGTTGACCTTATTTTAAGACGGAGTGGTCTACTAATCTCAAAACATTGACACTGTACTTAAGATTTTAGTGTGCAAGATTTTGAAGCTTACACTGTACAAGTTGAGACAGGCGAAAAAAATGTACAAGAGCGAAGGTAATGAGGAACGAGGTGGGGGAAGAAAAAGATGGGAAATAAGACAAAGAGGAAAAAGTAGAAGACGAAAGGAAAGAATAGAAGGAAGTTAAAATGCGTATGAAATGGAGATGTACAAGAAGAAACCGCGAGGATCTAGTATTGGGCTGCATTGAGCAAAGCACCATAATACAACTTATATTTCAACCTGCAATTGACTAGCACACTTGTAGGCATTATGTAACTTATGTCAGAGACGACAGCTGTTGCCTCCATTGTTGTGAAGTGCCGCGACGTGCCGTCGAATATTTATGCTTGACGTTTGCATAATGGCGAAATTGCAATAACAGAATAAAAACTTACTGCAGCCATGAACGGCAAACGGAATCTTTTAAACAGTTCATACAGGCTTCGGGTACTTGTCACAACAAGTTCATGTAATGACGATTCATATTTTGCGTTTCTCATTTAACGTTCCAGATTTCAGTTGCACGGCACTGAAACAATGAAAATGGAATCGCGGTATTGTTACAAGTAATGCGTCTTTGAACTGATTATATAGTTTCGTGTTCTGAATGATATCATACGAAATCAATGAATGAAAACAGTTCGTTGTAAATGTCAATAAACGAATATACAGTCTAAACACTGATGATTAACACGAAAATGGAGAGACCATGGAAGAATGAATGGGAGGGGGGCCGTAAAGGATAAGTTTGAAAAAGTTTGCCTGGGCGCCAGTTAGAACTTCAGCCTTCGTCTGTTGCACACACTGTGTGTTCGTCTCTAAATATTGGTAGAGAAATAAATTATTACACTAGTGGCCATTAAAATTGCTACACTACGAAGATGATATGCTACAGACGCGAAATTTAACCGACAGAAAGAAGATGCTGTATTACGCAAATGGTTAGCTTTTCAGAACATTCACACAATGTTGGCGCCGGTGGCGACACCTACAACGTGCAGACATCAGTGAAGTTTCCAATCGATTTATCATACACGAACAGCAGTTGACCGGCGTTGCCTGGTGAAACGTTGTTGTGATGCCTCGTGTAAGGAGGAGAAATGCGTACAATCGCGTTTCCGACTTTGATAAAGGTCGGATTGTAGCCTATCGCGATTGCGGTTTATCGTATCGCGACATTGCTGCTCGCGTTGGTCGAGATCCAATGACTGTTAGCAGAATATGGAATCGGTGGGTTCAGGAGGGTAATACGGAACGCCGTGCTGGATCCCAACGGCCTCGTATCACTAGCAGTCGAGATGACAGGCATCTTATTCGCATGGTTATAACGGATCGTGCAGCCACGTATCGATCCCTCAGTTAACAGATAGGGAAGTTTGCAAACAACAACCATCTGCACGAACAGTTCGACGACGTTTGCAGCAGCATGGGCTATCAGCTCGGAGACCATGCCTGCGGTTACCCTTGACGCTGCATCACAGACAAGAGCGCCTGCGATGGTGTACTCAACGACGAACCTGGGTGCACGAAGGGCAAAACGTCATTTTTTCGGATGAATCCAGGTTCTGTTTACAGCATCATGATGGTAGCATCCGTGTTTGGCGACATCGCGGTGAACGCACATTGGAAGCGTGTATTCGTCATCGCCATACTGGCGTATCACCCGGCTAATGATATGGGGTGCCATTGGTTACACGTCTCTGTCACCTCTTGTTCGCATTGACGGCACTTTGAACAGTGGACGCTACATTTCAGATATGTTACGACCCGTGGCTCTACCCTTCATTCGATCTCTGCGAAACCCTACATTTCGCAAGATAATGCACGACCGCATGTTGCAGGTCCTGCGCGGGCCTTTCTGGATACAGAAAATGTTCGACTGCTGCCCTGGCCAGCAGATTCTCCAGATCTCTCACCAATGGACAACGTTTGGTCAATGGTGGCCGAGCAACTGGCTCGTCACAATACGCCAGTCACTACTCTTGATGAACTGTGGTATCGTGCATGGGCAGCTGTACCTGAACACGCCATCCAAGCTCTGTTTGACTCAATGCCCAGGCGTATCAAGGCCGTTATTACGGCCAGAGGTGGTTTGTTCTGGGTAATGATTTCTCAGGATATATGCATCCAAACTGCGTGAAAATGTAATCACATGTCTGTTCTAGTATAATATATTTGTCCAATGAATACCCGTTTATCATCTGCATTTCTTCTTGGTGTAGCAATTTTAATGGCCAGTAGTGTAATTTCATGAACGCGCCAACATTCCACGAACAAAATCATAACGCAAAATTACCAAATGAAGAACAGCAGAACAGTGAAAAACACAAATGAATTCATAACACAAATAAAAGACCTACACAGTCTACAAACAGCATCACTCACCTCTTTCGTCATAGAGAACATTTACACGTCAATACCCACTGCAGAAACAATAAAACTAATTGAAGAAAACATACTGACATACAACAAACTGCCTGCAGACAACATTAATGAAATAATTGAAACCTTCAAAGCAATCACACTTCAGAATTACTTCCAGTTTGAAAAGGAATTTTTCTTACAAGAAGGTGGGCTTCCAATGGGATCTACAATTTCAGAACATTGGCAAACGTATTCATCAGCCACATAGAAAACACAATCTTTAACACAATCATCACAAAGAAAGAATATAAGAACTGGTACAGATATGTGGATGACATAATCTGTATGGTAGATGAACTAACAGAGAAAATTGGTAAACTTGATACAGACCTAAACGAGATACGTAAAAATATTCAGTTCACCATGGAAAAAGAAACACAGAAGGAAATACATTTCGTGGTTATAACAATAAAGGGATAAAACAATAAACACACGTTTGACAGTTTAAAGGAAGCCAACAGCCACAGACACGATTATACATGCGTCATCCAACCACCCGCAAAATAAAAAATTAGGGGCTGTACGACGCAGACCAAATAATATCTCGCTCAGCAAAGAAAACCGTGAAGAACAATTACAAACAATACAACTCATAACCACAAACAGTGGCTGGAACACCCATACAGCACAAAGGCTCAACCAAAAAATTAAAACACAATTAAAGAAAAAAGAAAACAAGCAGAGAACACAAACATCACAGAACTCCACAGCACTATAGCACACACAGAAACACTAAACAGTAACACTCATGACATGACTGATAGAAGAAAATGGTACACTTCAACTTACAAACTCAAAGCAACGCACAGGATAGCAAATATATTAAGGCAGTGGTCGTCAAGCTTTTTTTGCTCAAAAGCCAAAACTAACAGTATGATGTGGCACCTCAGGCCGCAGATATCCACGTCTTTTCATTAACTGGTATACCACGTAAATGGTGGGTTACGAACCTCCAATAGACCAGCTATAACAAAGAAGCGAGAGGTTTACCACTAACTTTCTAGCACTTATCGTTAAAGTCGATACCATTCGGACCACTACGTGTAGAATGTCCTCTGTTTCAGATTGTTGCCACTCTCAGTGACCCATAAATTGTAATACTGTAATTGCCCGACGAGATGTTGCTGCGTTGTCTTTGTGATAAGATGGTTAATAACAGCAAACGGAGTTATACTTAAATGTATTATGTAACATGAGACACGGTCACAACTGTTTTCTACATGTTTTGAAAGTCGTTTTTATTCAACTCACTTGACTGAACTACAACAGCCTTAGTTTTATTTCATACTGGATGAGGTACCTGGCATTGGCTAGATACGTATGTATTCCAATCTTATGTTATTTTGTCTCTTCCTTCCTCCACTCTCTGTCGTCCATTTCGACTTTCCCCTCACTCGCCATCTCTTCACTCCTTTATCTGTCCATTTTGCACACCCTTGTATGTGTCCATGTCCTCCTTCCCTTTCTCCCTCCACATTACCATCCCCCGCCCTAATAAGACGTTGCCTTTGCTTACCCCATAATATTTCTCCACAGATTGAAAATAATATGTGTATCAGTGTGGCTGAAATCGATCCGAGGGTTTAGGAGGAGAAGTGGAGGATAAACACACACACACACACACACACATTTTTAAGAGCTAATGACCAATTATTTCTTTTAACAAATCTGTACCGCATATGACCGTCTCTACAATGCGTATTCATGAATCCAACGCACTTTCATTTAAGACTGATACAATAGCAGACAATTGGTGCAAGGCACACACACCCATTTGTTGTCAGCACTGAGAAACAAACAAGAAAACATTTCCATTATTATGTCCTCTCCCACCGCAACGACAAATTTATCTGCCCTTGTACCAAGTGGCACCTGTAAAGGTGATAGAACAGCGTGCTCCTTATTACAATTCTTCCAGTATATTTTTCATTTGACGAAGGAGACAGGTACAGCCGACAGCTGCAAACCATTTATTCTTTACCGGATTTGGATATATATCATTTATCGTTCTTCAGAAACTGTAAACAGTAGCACCAGTTAAAATGAAATAGTACTTTCGGAAACAAACCACTCGCCACTGTTGGATGTGTGTGACTCCTTCGCCAAATAACATTGCTGTGCAGTTGCTGACAACAATGAGCCATGTTTATGACACTAATTCTGCAGTACAGGGAAAAGATTTTTAAATACCGATCCGCCGGTTTGACAGCTATTGGATTATGAGGGATATATTCGTAGGAGACATACGAGTAGTTGTGACTCGTTGTCGACAATTACATTTTTAGTCTGTCTTCACAGGAGTCGAGTGTTGAGACCGACTGGAATAACCATTGTGGTAGCATGAGTCAATGATGACATGTGCCATTCATAGACTTCCACAGTATGACTGTCACCATGATTACGAGTGTTGAAAACTGCATAAAATGCTGCTGATCAAATTTCAATAAACTGGAAAAAAGCATACAGTGCATCTGGCTAATTCTTTCCAGTTTAATTACTTCTGTGAAAATAAAATTCACATGACTTCCATAATCTTACAATATTCATGTAGCTAGGCAGGAGCATGTGAAGGGTGAATGGAAGGAAGGGAATCAATAGTAATTTTGAACCACTACCAAAAACAAATGTTGGATCGGTGTATATTGTTTCTGAAATTTATTTTAAAGTACTTTCATGCAAGATGAGATAGATGTATTATTAAAATATTATATTACATTATTCAAATGGCCACAAATACTTAATTCTAATTGCATTAATCTCAAACCTTCAAAAAATGTAGAAATAAATAAGAAATTTAAAAAATAAGAAAAGGACAGATGCACTGCATATGCAACAGGCTATGTAAGAAAGCTATAGGTCTCTTATTGAAACTGGTTTTTATTAATTATAATTGCAAAACAAATGTAAATACAAATATATAATATTTCATTTATGTGATTTGTGATGTTGAACTTTTTTGGCTATGTCGTCTATATCTGTTTCGTTTGAGCTGCATGCAATCCTCAAGAACAGCCGATTACGATATTTTGAAACTGAAGCTTCACAAGGGTAAGTTGAAGGAAATAATGTTAAAATGAACTGTGCACAGTCTCACAATTTTTTACAATTTTTTGGTACACATTTCCAAAATTCAGTGTACTGTTGTGTTTCATGATGTTCTAGAAACAGAGCTTTAAGCTGTGTGTCATGCTGAAGTTCGAATATTTCATTTAGCTAATTAGTTTTAGGAAATCCATCATCTTTCATGTTTTGGTAAATAGTTTCAGTGATATTTAAGCCTGATCGGAGCATAGCAACAGTTGGAAAATTAGACAGATCTATTACTTCGAGTTCATTCATATATAATTGCAGTTTGGCTTCAAATGCAAATATTTTGTTAGTCATCTTGTTTGGTCCTTGTAATTCCAAGTTAAGTGTGTTGAATTTTTGTGTAATATCGGTCAAAAAAGCTGTAAGAATCCATCATTCATCATCATCAAGTTCAGGATAATTTTTGCCACTTTGTTGTAAGAATAAAATAATTTCAGATTTCATATTGACAAACCGTTCCAGCACTTTTCCTTTGCTTAGCTATCTGACTGCAGTATGTAGGAGAACATCGCTGCAACAAGCTTGCAATTCTTGCAGAAGTTGTTTAAATTTTCAGTGATTAAGTTCATGGGCACAAATGAAATTTATAACGCTTATAACCGTTGCATAACATTCTTCAATTTGGTACTTGAAATTTGACATGCCAAACTTTCTTGATGCAGTAAGCAGTGAATGGAAAGTAAATTTGGCAAATTCCATTCCTTCTTAATCAGTGCTATCAAACCATTGTTGACGCCCATCATTGACGGACATCTGTACATACTGATATTAATTAGCTCATAGATAAGTCATTTTTTTACAAATTCTTTAATTGCATCCACAAATTCACATCCTTTTGTGTGACCTTTTGTGGTTATAACTGCTAAACAAATCTTTCTCTATTACCCCATAATTTGTGCAGTAACACACAAATAATGAAAACTGAACTATCAAAGCTAAATCTGTACTGGAATCACATGCAAGACTGAAGTATTTGCATAGTTTGACTTTATTAATTACTGCCTCAAAAATATATTTTGAAATATCTTCTATTCGACATCGACAGGTAGATTCTGAAAGTGTGAGCTTATTTATTTCAGCTGATATTTGCTTACTGTTGGAGAAATTTTGAAACAAAGTTTCAGAAACAGTCATCATACATTGCTTCACTAATTCAGCATCAGTGAAAGCTTTCATATTTTTTGCCAGAATATTATATACTTGGTATGATGCTCTTGTAACAGCCTCGCTTTGCCCAAATGCTGCTAACATAAGGTTTTGTTGACGACGAATGGTAGATTTTAGATGAAAAATTTTTTCCTTCCTTTCATTTGAATTCAACTGTAAATGAATTGTGCTTCCTTGTATAAAGGCGAAATAAATTGTATCTCTTCAGTGCCACAATCGTGTCCCAGCATATTAGGCAAGCAAAACTCTTCTTTCCATATTTCATGGAAGTTTCTTCTCTCTTCACATATTTTCCTCTTAGTCACTGTTCTTGAGGGTACATCAGACATTATTTACACCACTGATAATTATATCACCAAATATGAGCACAAATACACTCAATACACGACAAACGCTCAGGGGCACCGAAACTTAGTTCACGACTGGCACACAGTTACGTAATTACTTCCCCGACATTAATCACAATTCTACGTAGTTTCCGTAAACAAACAGCCATACGCCAGACAAGTAGATAACTAATGCTACCCCTGCGAAGCCGAGGAGCATCGCGGGCCGCACGAAAACATAATCTGGGCTGCAGTTTGACGACCACTGTATTAAAGAAACAGAGATTACACATTGCTTACAGAACAAGAAACACACTCCAGTCATATTTAAAAACAAAAGACAAACCAGATAAATACCAAGTAGGATGTATATACCAGTTACAGAACCAAGAATATGAATCAGTATATTTGCAAATGACAGATAGGAACTTCAAAACTAGATACATGTAAGAAGTTGAAAATACGAAAATATCCATTCTACCCTTGCAGAACACCTGACAAAACATGGACATAACCATCGAACATGCAGTAAGGACATTTATTTATTCATTTATTTAGCACCCGTATTATCACATTCATGGTATTGGGCTTGTCAAAATATAGAACAGTATAAAATATTACATATTTACATGATGCACAAAATCCTTTCATTGGTATCAACACATCTTTATAACAAAAACATGTCTGCTTAATTAGATTATAAAATTATATATGTACATACTGACAGAATAAAAGCTAGCGAAAGCCCTTGATTGATTTTACTAAAACTATTAAATACCAGTATTTTAATTAACTAGTAGTAGTAATATATGGCACAAAAGCTCGGTGCATAATTAGATACATACATGGATGAAAGAAGTTTGATTTCACCTAGGAATGGTTGACAATTATGAATTTTTGTTTAGAGAGTTATGAAGCAGACCTACAAATTTGCCAAAATTCCAGGTATTCATTAATGCTGTAGAAGCTGTTGTTTATTAGCAGATTTTTTAGTTCTTTTTTGAATGTATTAATGTTTGATATTTTTTGATGCTATCTAACAATGCACTGTACAGAATTTTTGGTTTGTAAACAGCACTCTCCTGATATATTGATTTTCTGTGCACATCCCTATGATAGTCATCCCTGTTCCTTTTTTGATAATTGTGGATCTCACTATTCAAAGCTGAAACTTAATGAAGCAGATGCTTTCAAATACAAATATAGATGTAAGGTCATGATTTTTAATTCCTTAAAGATACCTCTACATGGTGCTCTGTAAGCAACATCGCTTATTAATCTTACAGCTTTCCTTTGGAGCTTAAAATACTGCTCTGCAAAAGATGTATTTCCCCAGAACACTATACCATACCTCAGTAGACTATGCATGTATCCGTAATAAGCACTTAACACTGTTTCAGTGTTGCAGTACTCTTAATATGTAACAGTACTTGTTTAATTTTTTGTTAAGCATTTCTAGATGTTTTTACCATCTTAGATGCTCATCCACCCATAATCCTAAAAAATTTAAGCGATTCTTTTGCTGAATTTGTCTATTCGATAATGTGAATTTTACATTGGTTCTATTTTAGTTCCTTGTATTGTTGAAGTTCATCCATACAGTTTTCTTATCACTGACAACTAGACTGTTATCTTTAAACCATTTTTCTGCCACTTCTGCTGTGTTGTCAGTTCTTTGCTGCATCTCATAATCATTCTTTCCTTTTATAATGAAGCTGGTACTGTCAGCAAATATTATGGTACCAGCTGTTGAAAACTGTTGTGGTAGGTCATTAATAAAAATCAAGAATAGCAATGGTCGCAATACCGAGCCTTTGGGCACCACACAATTAAATCTTTTATATTGATGATGGTACACATTTCCATCCTGAGAAATTTGTACTATTTTTTTCCTGTCAGTTAAATATGATTTGAACCACTGGTAGCAAATACCACAGACACCACAACTACATAGTTTTAACACCTGTGGATTATGATTTATAAGATTAAACGCTTTGGAAAGGTCCAAAAACAACACACAGATCAGTTCCTTGTCCTCAATAGCAACTACAGTTATTTGAGTGAATAACCACGACAAAAAGCTCCTGACACTGGAAGAAAACTTTCACATACAAAGAGCTCTTACAATGGCAAATAAGGTATTTAATGACCAAGTCTATATAAGCAATAACTCTCTGATCATGTTGGCCACTGAAACAATAACAAACAGAGATCTGAAACAAAACCAGAATAAATAATTAATGAATCTTCCTCTTCCCCATTCACACACACACACACACACACACACACACACACACACACACACACAAACCAAAAGAAAAATATCAAACTAAACCCACATCACATACAAAAGACGAAAGATAAACATACATCCGCAGTTGGCAAAACTACACACTGTAAACGCCTATATGTTGAACACAAATATAAAGTGCAAGTGACACAAGCGATGTGTTGTAACAAAATGTGGGTGAAAGGACGCCGGAAGTAGGCCAGTTGGAGCATGGAGACTAATGACCACATCTCCAGGACCACACATATCGGCTAACAGCGCTGGAAATCGCAAGTAACACCGAAGGGTGATTTCACCTAACGAAATTTGTACTAAAAAAAGTCGATTCTAACCTGAAACAAAGAGAAAAACATGTAACGTACAAACATATTGCAACTACCACATAATACAATAATTATATATGTAAAAATAAGCATGTGTTACAGGCCACTGAAGATGCTTCACAAATAAAAGAAGCGAAACGCGTGTGGAAAATAAACAAACTGCTTCAATTATTGCATAGGCGGAACGTGTCTTCATGATGGAAGAAATAATCGTAATGTAACTGGTGAACAGAGGAGGTAAGAAATCCCTGTGTTTAAACACTGTTCAAAGGAAATAGGTTTTTATCAGTTATGTGTGCGAACTTAGCTAAGCAAGCATCAGTAACTGAAAAACTAGTATACCAACTATTTTTGGAAATGAATTGTGCTTTAAAAGGGGAAAAATCAGAGCAGACTACACAAGAGAACGTTTATTCGCATTCGTACTCTATCAATCCTCTAGTCATATTGGGTGATTCGACACTATTTTTCTACAAGTTTATTTCCAAGACTCGATCGTAAACTTCGAGTGATATAGAGTGCAGTCAGAAAAAGTCTGAAAAGTTTGAAAGGGCGTTGCAAGGTAGAAATAATTCTCAAGAAAAAAATTCAATACGTTGCGCCTTTCCGGAGTTTAACATTGAAGTCAGCCAATCAGGATGTTGCGTGCTTAAATTCAAGCGGCCCGCCAGATACAGTTGGTGTAACTTGTTCTGATAGCGCACGAGACGGCTCATGGCAGCCTTCGGCTTGGATCGATCGTGACTGCCGTCCCAAGTCTTGTTTGGATTTACGAAACCAAACGGAATGCGGTACACGTTTAGTTACAACATCTCAGGCTGGTGGCTGGAATTTGCGCGCTCAACGACCTGACTGGCTAACTTCAATGCTGCATAACTTGGAAAAGGCACAACTCATCGAATTTCTTTCTGAACAGTTTTTACATCCTTTTCGGACCGTTTCTGGCCTGCTAAATATTAATAAATCTCAAGAATGCTTCCACTTTTAAAGCCTGCTAAACGTAATTTCTGCCATGCTGGTTTTGACTTTTGTTCACTCATAATATGGTCATGAAGTTATGATTCGCTGCCTGGTGAATTTCGGCCTGCGTTGAGTAGAAATACAAATGCTGTAGATCCCTCCGGTACGATTAAAGTTTTTGGATCGAAAAACATTCCAACGCTGCAAGTTATTCTACAGATTACTTGAAAGAAAAATTATTATCCACAAATCGCAACAATGTCGGTCTTTTCAGAGGGTTAGATCCTTCAGATCCAGTTATTAGCACAGTGATAGGTTCCGAGTCTTCGATTTAAAATTCTCATCAAATGTACCTTAAAATCTATAGCTAACGAACCAGGTCATTTCTGATACCTATACACAGTTTGGATACAAACTTCAACTTTTGATTGGGACTCATAAGTCTCTCAAACGTCCTTTTTAAGTGTGTGTGTTTGGGTCGTTGTAACCGGCCCTTGTGACCGATCGGTTCTAGGCGCTTCAGTCAGGAACCGCGCGACCGCTACGGTCACAGGTTCGAATCCTGCCTCGGACATGGATGTGTGTGATGTCCTTAGGTTAGTTAGGTTTAAGTAGTTCTAAGGTCTAGGGGGCTGATGACCTCCGATGTTAAGTCCCACAGTGCTCAGAGCCATTTGAACCATTTGGAACGTTGTATAATTGTGTCATATATTTGAAGTAGCTAGTAAGCGTGAATATTGCCTTGATGTTCTTTAAAAAGCACAGTTATGGCAAATGAAGAAAATTATTCCTCAACGTAAGTTATCGATCGATTGTTTATATCGGTAGATGATCAGCGATCTACGTAAAGGCTGCCTTCGCAAGAAGGTTCCTTTCACAAGAGCACCTCGCGATGGCAAGCGCTATGAAAGGGATTGGAAGTACAAAGACGTATGTAAAAATGTTCTGATGGGAAAATTGCGTCTTAAATGGTTGACCGAGACAGAGTTGTCGAGGAATTTCTTCCATCCAGCAATAAGGTTTCAAAGTGGTACAAAGATTGGCAACTTCTTTTAAATGTATAAAAATGTAAAACTATACGTCGCACAACGTATCGCGCTACCACAGTATCAGTAGGTCACAGTTGGAATCAGACATCTCATACAAATTTTGTGGTGCAGCAACAACTCACGATATGATTTGAAATGAATAGGCCTTCATAGGTTCAGCTGTAGGTGGCAGACTTCGGTTCACATCTTAATGTAACAATGTGTCAGGCAATGAAATGGAATGATTACGTAAACTCAATCGTAAGTGAAGTGCATGACAGACTTTAATGATGGGACACTGGAAAAATGAAGTCAATCTACAAAGGAGATTGCTAACAATAAACTCGTGCGGCGTATCCCAGATATTGTACATGTGTATGGTGCCCATACCAAACAGGACTGAAGGTGCGTCCACATAATGCCTTTTTGTATTTCTATTCCACTTTGCATATGCGCATAAATTTCCAACATTCAACTGCGTATGCGCATTTGTGCATGCGTAATTTTCTGGAAATGGAGGCTGTGCGTTAAGCGCATTGCTCTCCGCCTTCGATGGGATCTTTGCTGGTTTTAGCAGACGACAGGCAGCTGGGAGGGTCCATGTGTGTTTGATTGTGTAGTGTTGAGGTTATGCTGTAAAGCGATTTACGTGCAGTAATGTCTGCTGACTCCAAATGAAACACGGTTAAATTCATAAGTGATTATAGACAAAGAAAAGTCGTATGGAATGCCGCCTTTAAAGATTACTTGAACAAAAATTTGAGTCATGATGTCCTGAGTGTCAAGTGTTAGAGAAAAAATCTCCGACAATGTTACTGTAAAGAAAAAAGTACCGTAAGTTTCGAAGTAGGAAAACAGAGCAGAATAAGCCCGAAATTTATGAAAACTGTGGACGAATATTCACGTTGTGGCGACTTGACAGCACATCTGAGAAGCCTGACATCTGAACAAAAGAAATGTTGGGGTATCTGTAGCTCTTGAACAAACTACTAGAAATAGAAATAAGAACATTAATGGTCCAAAAAAAAATTCAATTATACAGTCCCCGTTCTAGTGGATTTTGGTGTCTATGAAATTCCCACATTTGTCGAGGCCTAAGATGGTAATCTACGTATAATCTACCGTGATTAAGGCTGTGTAGACAACTCTTTAATAAAACAAAATACAAATGACGCGCTGAAAGTTAATTGACCTTCACATAACGACTGAAAACCTCAGTATTTCTCAGTTTTAGGAATAATCAGTGAACTGCATTGTTTTGAAATGCGGAATAAACTGATACATAAGTTGCCGGTTACTAGATTACCACATGTTATTGCCAGCCTTGTAGCGGCAGTTTTCTAAGTAGAAAATCTAAAAACTCGCTGTGACCTCATCTTGAAATTTGCAAAGAAACGTTGTCGTCACTTCGTCTTTCTCGTATCTCTGTTTTTTAGATACTTCTTTACCTACAGTCGTTTTTGCGTTTTCTTTTTCTGTCGGCTTTTCACCACAATAAACGCAGCACAAGCTCATGCAAGGAATGGTCCCCATAAGCAAACGCCTTAGGCAATTAGGCAACGTGTGGACACGAGAACGCCCTTGCATTCTTTCCGCAATTTTTTGCGCATGCTCTTTCTTACTGTGCGCCTGTGATTGCGCACGAGGGAAGAGGCATCGTGTGGACATTCCGTAACAGTGTGGAAAGACGGGCAACGCGAATGGTCACAAGCCCACATGAATCACGGGAATGCTGACAAACCTGAATTGGCAGATGCTTAAAGATTGGTGTCAAGTATACAGCGAAAGCCTACTGGCAATGTATCAAAAACTGGTATCTAGAAAATACTAAAGCGTTACGTAGTGACTGCGAATACAAGATTAATTATGAACACACTGAGGCATTTAAACTGTGATTGTTCCTGAGCTCTATACGCGAATGGAACGGGACGAAACCCTGGTATGTGGTACATGAAGTAACACTGCACGATATTGCGACATTCACAAATGCCAAGTATCGACCGAAAGCACTTCTTTCCTACGTCTCAGTAAAAATATTTTTTGTAGAGCTACACCTTTCTCTGAAGGTGTTATTTTGGTAAATATTATAGTTTTTGTAGTAAAAATTAAAAAACAAACTTTTTTTCCTTCGGTATGATTTTTGTTCTGCAATGTTTCACGACAGGTTTTAAAGAGAAGACGCCATTAACAAGTTTGAATCTTTTGCACACTATAATCTCGCACTGTAGTTTCATGATGATCTACTGAATAACTTTAAATACTCTTTATAGTTATCATGTTAACTGGAAATTAACTGACTTACAGCGCACAATTCTGCGATCTTGCAGCTTGAATCGTGGTCATTGGGAGTTTTATTTTTCGGGAACTGTAGGTATATTGCTGTGGTTAATACTTCGAAATTATTGTTGAATTTCGAAGGGAAGCCATTCCTTCGTTTCTGAATAAAAGTAGTAATAGATTTTGTCTGGTGGTCACATGTTGTAGTCGACCAAATCATTACATGTCATGTTGAATTTATAGACTGTGTGTTGTGGTTCTCATTTATACAAGCTGTCAAGTCGCGTGCAGTCAATGAAATTTTATGGTAAATTTGGCGTTAATTTTATACTTAATGATTTAGTTGCAACATATCTCGTTTAAACCATTTATGAATACATTCAATCAAGGGGATTTTGTTGTTGCAATATAAGACAGTAATTCCCTGGAAAATAATCTGTAAGTAGCATTAGCACGCTGCAAATAACGTGCACTCACACTTGTTATAAGAATGAAGTGCAGCAAGCGAAGTGCACGCAAAAGCTATTCAATAGCGGTTGCGCAAGATAGCCACTTCCAGCTCATATTTAGCTGCAGCCGTTATTCGCAGTCAGAGAGGTATTTACTGTACTAGTGTTATTTGTGAACGGTTTGGTAGGGGGAAACGCACGACTGTCATACATCCTTTTTGTATGGCAAAATCACATGCATAACTGTCTGACGCAATTTTGCCTCCGCGTGAAAGCAGCCTAAATAGTCAACGGAAGTAATGGTTCTAACCGCGCTCTGAAACATAATGTTGAGTTTTTAAAGTGTTTATTTATTGGGGTTGTCACGAGATATTCCAGAGAAATTATCGGTTTCAGACGACGTCAGCCACCCTCATACCATGATAAGACAGGTTACTATGATAAGATGATACGTGCAAGCAAACATCATATAAACGGGAAAAATATCTTAAATGTACGTCTATTGTATCAAATATTCTCTAACATATGTACGTCTAGCCAGATCAGGATCTCTATATATGAGATATTTGTATCGGTTACACTAGGTAGTTGTGTGCGTATAAATACTATGTACGCAACACTTACAAATATCCCCGCTCCTCATCAAGATCTGAAGATAGTGCTGGATGATTCCGGCATTTTTTGTGAAATATTTTGTTGTTGATCTATTAAATAAACATTCAGAAAATTTTCGGTAACTCACGCTTTTTGTCTCCTAGTCCTATTTTCCACAGTGTTGAGAAGACTCAAGTAGGCCTATTGTAAACGTGATATTTTTGCTACTTGTTCACATCCGTGGCCACGCTTAGCTTACGGAACTCTGAACAAAGTAAACTACCAGGGTAAAAATACGGGTATCGTTTCGACATGACACAAACTACGCTAGTGTGGATTACAATGGTTCATCGTGGGAGGACGTTAGTCTGATGGAAGGAGTCTTATGGAATATAGAACACACAATGCGTTTGAGTAAGCAAAAGATGCTGTTACTTAAAAGCTGTCGCTGTGTGTCAGATAAAAGTCAGATTTCCTGCAGATTGGCCGGTCTTTTGGCATCAAAAAGGAAGTTCAAGTTTTAATATTCCGTTCAGGACAAATTCATTAAAAACGGAACGCAAGCTCGGAATGAGGAAAGAAATCCGATGTCCTCTTTTCCAGAGAACCATCCCAGCATTTGCCTTAATCGAGTGCGGCAGAACCACAAAAACTATAAATTTTTAAGAATGGAAGGGGGTTTGAACTATTGCTTAACGTTTCATCTACATCTGAAGAAAAATTATTGTTCTTGCATAGTATTGTATTAGGGCAACCTATAGTTTGTCCTTAAATACTAGTTCTGGAGCAAGTTTTATTTCTGCATGTACATATACTACCTGGTCAACATGTTTAGTGGACATTAATATGGGACATATTCACCCTTCACCTGTATGACGGGTTGAACTCTTCTGGGGACCTGTCTTTCCACTTCAGGATTGTTAACTGTAAATCCTTGACTCACTGGCAGTGATAGCAGTTTTTTATCAGTTGTCCCCAAAAGATGGTATAAGTATCAACAGTGTTAAGCAATGGAAAATCCAGGATGGAATGTAACAGTAGTATTAGCATAATACTGAGAGTTTAATGTTAATACAGTTTACAGATATGCCTGAGTGCTACTTCTCTTTTGTTAATGTATACCTCAATTCATTCCACATCCCTGAGGGGTCTCCTTCTGAAGAGAATCTACAAAACACAACAAGTGAATTTATCTGAAAGTTGCAAACGTTAACTCCATCCCAATTCGAACGCTGAGTCACCACACTTGGAATCCACCAAGTATGCAAATGTAATCTATTGTAAATGACCCCTCTAAAACTGCATGCGCACTTCTCACTTACATGTCTAGGTTCTTTTATCAGTTCTTTAGCCGCAACACATGAGTAATTGTGCAGAATGACAGTTCAAAGTTCACAGTGTTCTCATTAAGAACAGCTACATCAGGTACTTTACTCTCCTTGCCAGTCATATCTCTCTCTTACTTCAATAAGGGCTTTAATCCAATTGAAAGTGCTTTAATCCAACTGAAACAGAAAGAGACTCAGAAAAAACTTTATAATGGAAGCAATATCTGAAATACAATGTAAAACTGTTTGGGAAATGTTGCTCTTGCATTTCAGTCATCATAACCTTTGGAAATTTTTCAAACTACAGCCATTTTAAGACACTTTTAAAGCTAACACACTGTTATGTAGTAAGATTAAATTTAAAAGAAAAGAAAAGAGTGCTGCCTGATAGCAGTATATGAGCAAGTTACCAGTTACTTATAGGGGGAAAAGAAAGGCATCAGAGAGCCACAAAAAAGTCACATCGATACCTATCTGTGGAAGTATTGAGAAAAGAATGGGCTGCCATTTTCAGCAAATGCTTTTGACTCCTTATTGCAAAGCAAAAGTCATCTTGAAGACAAGGGGTCAGTCAAAGCTGTATAAAAATCCACAGCACTAAGATGGCACAAGGGAAAAATTGCTGTGCAGTTTCAGGCTGGATGCTTGTGGTCACTTGGTGTATTAGCAGAAGCACAATATGATAAAACAATCAATCATCCACTGACAACAGGCTCTTCTCATCCTGCATGGCGCAAACAATGATAAAAATCTAAATTCATTTACATAGATGGTGTAAAATAATTATCTGGCTACTGTGTAAGTTATGACAAAGAAATTCACAGGATTCTACAAAACTGTTATTAATCTTAATACAAAGCAGAGAGATCTGGCGAATGTAAATATTTTAGAAGTAAAAGACACCAGTCACTGACTAGCATAAGCATTTAGTCATCACCAGGCATACACAAAAGAGAAAAACCAACCAGTTATCTGTTATTAATCTTGTCTATGCATCACGTATTACTTTCTTATTTCATGAAGTAGGCAAACTGAAGGGTGTATCATTTTTTACATGCTGAATCTGACTACAACCAAGTATCACA
Organism: Schistocerca americana; assembly: GCF_021461395.2. Taxonomy (NCBI): domain Eukaryota; kingdom Metazoa; phylum Arthropoda; class Insecta; order Orthoptera; family Acrididae; genus Schistocerca; species Schistocerca americana. Next base: position 1,148,132,382 of record NC_060119.1, on the reverse strand, counting down.
TGCTCTAAGCCTCTTTTTCTCAAAAACAAAATGTACAGTTGGCATAATGTCATTAAAAGCTAGTATTAATTTGCGGCTTTCTGTGCCAATCGCATACAATGTTTGTTCATGAGACAGCAAAGGCAAATCTCCACTATCCAAGTACTTTGTATAAACAGGTACAGCCAGACATTTTCCCTCTTGTGTATTTTCATGGGATGAGTTAATCATCTCAAACTAGCATAAACAAACTGATGATGATATTACAGGCAGACTTCTACCATTAGAATAGCATCCAGAAGTCTGGAGGTGGTCTAATGTGTTTGAGCTACCATCACAACCTATGATATTACCCAACACTGTAAATTGTATTTTGGAGCAGAACTGCAGGTGAACAACAGACATTGTGCTTAATAGAAAATCTAGAATATGGGCACAGATCAGTACTTGCCAAATAAAACAGATACTGAGCAGCAGCCTGTAAAGAGGCATAAAATGCTTAGCGTTTGATGGTGTGAAGTGTATACTGGCACAGTCAGTCCTATTGTCAAGGTCTGTAATGCTGGAGTCTGTATTTAGAAGTTGAGGGTACACATGAACAGCCTTGGTGAAATGGAATTTTACCTGGTTATGTACATAAGTGACATGACTTTTGTGTATGGTGAACATTTGTAACAATAGATAAGGAGGAGCAGGTTTTAAGGCCAAGCACACACATAGGAACCATCCGATGCACACCATGCTTTCAAGACTGTTCCTGCTATTAAGAGAAACAGAGCGAGCAGTTCTGCAACACAACAACTGAGGAGACAATGACCTATATGAACTCTTTGAATTGAAAGAAGAGTTGTGCAAAGTACTGTGTGGAACATAATGTTGACACAACAGCTACACCTCTACCATTTACAGAAAGTCCAAGATTTAAATTCTAATGGCTTTCGGCATTCTCTCTCAACTGAAGCCATGACAAGGGCAACTGTGACCTCCGTTGATATAATGAATGAAAATCACCATTAGGATCACTGTATTTTTAATTACTGATGACCAATTTTGATCTGTGAAGAGGGACATGAAGTGATGGTCATTTTGTGGCCAGCTAGTTCACTTGATCTGACGCCATTAATTTCTGCTTGTGGAGTGTCTTGTGCACGAGGCACCTGTCGGAACTGAAGAGTATGTCATGGCAGTAATTCTTACTAGCTGTGACACTGTACAAACAATTGCAAGATTGTTTCAATGGGTGTGCAACCATCTCACACATGTGTAGATACAGAGGCATGGCAATTTGATCAGCTATTGTGAACATAGCTGGACTTACAGGTAAGTAAAATTATTAAAAATTAATAAAATGTTCTGGGCTATTATGCTGTGGTCAAACAGATTTCACCTTAAAACCCAAAGTTTCATCCCCATCTGTGGAGGACTTTTTCAAGGGGGATCACAGCTTCTTTGAATGTCCAATTCACACCATGGCTCCAGCCATGAAACTTTACATTTTACAAGTAAACTTATTACAACAGTGTGTGTAATTGATTTTTATTATTGTCTTCAGACCAATGCTTAACTTGAAATTTTATAAATTCAACTCAGATCTCAAATTTATATGGTTGTACTTCTCCACAATTCTAGAAACTCTGTATCATCATAGAAATACTCTTTGTAAACTCTATTCTATTGTACTTCTTATCCAATTACATCCATTAAAACAGTTTTTTTGGGGGGCTGAGAACAGAAGAGAAGCCATATATCCCACAGAAGCTTAATGTTTATCGTCAGAATAATGTCCTAGGTGAACAGCTATGATGCAGTTACCCATTATTTTCATCTCTGTTATCATAGGCTGATATATTCTGAGCCAACTCCCTACTGTCACAACCACACATTATTCAGGAAACTGATAGAAACACTTATAATGTCATTCCTCCACTTCATGCACATGATTATTTTAAATTCTACCAACACCAGCATCATAATATGCAACCTATTCTCCTGTGCTCCTTACCGGAATTATCTGTCGTATGTTGGGGACGAGAAAAAAAAAACAACACCCTGCTGTATTTATCTTCGTTCTCATAAAGGACAATGGATTTACAATCAAGATGAAATGAGATTACTAATGTTCATGCTATAATTTAGAATGTAGGCCTAAACTGTATCTAATAAACTGAAGTGAAAGTACCGGTTTTTATTTTACATTTTCTTACAAATATCCCCCATCAGATCTGTGGTTTTCTTCTATAAACAAAGTACTATGATTTATCTATTACTCTAGTTTGGTCTTTCCTTCTCATCCTATCAAGGAAGTCTTCCCTGATAGGGGCTCTGGGTGTCTTTTCAGTGATTCTCCCTATATCCTGAACCTCACCAGTCCTTTTCCTTCAGCCATCTTCCGTCCCTTTTAACTCTCCTGACGGAAAGCGCCAATGGCTCTGAAAGCGTGCAAATTTCCTTAACTTTTATGTGTATTCTCCTGCTGCCACTTGGTGAGTAAATTTTTTATCTATCCAACAATATTTTCAGTTGGTTATTCTCATTGATGGCTTACTCTGGTTTGCCCAACAAGTCTTTAACATGCCAGCAATGAAACTGTTACAAAGTGTGTTGTCAAAGATTTCAGCATAAACAGGAAAATTCTCATATGTGCAGGTATGGTATAATAGTTTAATAACTGAACTATTAAATCAGTGTATGTGTACCAGTAACTTTTGAGAACACAGACAAAAAACAAATTCATTTACTCCTCATATTCTGTAGATACTGTCACAAAATAGGAAGTATCAGTTACAAAGTAGAGTGATCAGCATATGACCACAGAAATATTCTCAGGGATGTTCCACCCCATACACGTAAACAATGAACATGTTCTACACAATATGCAAATAACTAAACTGATTTTAAAAATACTGAATTGCCAAAATTTGCAAGGTACTGCTTATGCCAAGTTACTTAAAAGTGTCATGGTGATTTCATTGTAACTGCATGTTGCCTCAGTTATCAGGACAGAAGACTGCAAAGGACATTCATTCCTTGCTTTTCTTATATCCTGTCACAAAGTGTAAGTTTCAGGGGTTTGGAATGAGTCAAAGAATACATTAACGAATGGGAAGCAATTGCTAGAAACTTAACCAGTACACTGCACTGACAATAAACTATCACTTATCACGTGTAGTTACAGCATCTATAGTTAACCAGTAAATTAGGTGGAAAGCAATTACTTGGGGGAAGGATAGGGTAACAAAAGTCGAGTTGCTGTGCAACTTTACCATCAAACTACTATTTGCTGTCAGCTACCCCTTCCTCCCACCCTTCCCCAAATAGGATCATGCCTGGTAAAGTATTATTGTGATGAACTATGTTTTAAACATTATGCAGTGAGGGGCATTTAATTATTAACCACAAGGATAAAATTCTTTAAACTCTGCCCTGTTACTGTAGAGTATGATCAAAGTTGCTTTGTTAACACTTTTGGATGATCCCTAAGTAGGTGTCTCCCATCTGCCTCGTCCTTCCAAGAGGCCAATACACTGTAAAGTAATTTTATTACATTTACACTAGAAATTAATATCTTCTGTAAGTTTCTTTTCGTATCATACTACTTGATGCTACCCATAATTACAAACTTGTTACTGAACCACAACTAAAAATTGTTTCTCTTCCCACATCTGTCATATCGATAGCATTCCGCTATTGTTAGATCCTCAATGAGAAACTATTGTTACTATATATATATATATATAATTGTTCTGTTTATTGTTGTCACTCGAGGGCGTCAAGGAGATGACAATAACAGGCTGTAGCAATGTAAAACCATCCGTTTGTTACTTGCCTACCTTACTCTGATCAATATTTTATATCACCAATGTTGTTCTAATGCATCAAATTGCTATGTGATTAATGTTAGTTTGTAAGTGTGCCTTGGTAGAATACTCCATGGAGATGTAACAATGAGGCAGAACATTTCGGTACCGATGTTTCCAATAAAGCGCTCTAGATTTAGTGGCGTAATTGTGGTGCTTCTCATTAGCGTGTCCGAGTACCTAATCACAGTTGCTCTCTAACACGATTCATCCCTTAGTAACGGCAACAATAACACGATGGTACGTCGCAGTTTATTTTAAATATGCCAGGTCTCAATGCAGCGAGGGTCAATTTTCTGCTCACAGTCCATGAAATACGTACATTGCTGCCGGACAACAACGGGGGCTTTTTGTGTAATTATTCGTTTTTGTAGACTTAACAAAACAGCAGAGTTTGAGACTAATTTGGTTGGGAATAGTTATACTTCGCACTCTACGTTTGTTTCTGCTTTGATTCAGAACCTATCTTTAAGATGAACAAAGAAAAAAAAAGTGACAATATAGAATCTCTTCCACAAATTAACAGAAATGAATAAGTAACGCTTTTTCTGTCAGCAGTCCACTACACAGAATTGTGCAACCGCTACCAAACTCCTCATACACAGACGCCCACTAAACCGAGACACGTGATTCTAACGCCGTTAACGCCATCTGGGAATATAGGTGTTCGTATCCAGCTGGCAGAGAAAATCTTTCAGGTTTCCAACTTCCACAGTTTTCTTAATAAAAATAAACGTTTTGCGGAACGAGACAATTTGTTTCTTCTGCGCTACATAGACGCCATTCTTCATGATTTAAAAGATGTTGCGTTTCAAGGACTATAATATTCTTATTCTTTAGCCACCGATCATCAATGGCGAACGATGCAAATTAACTTTCAGAGCGATTCAAAAACCCACGAAGTCGAAACTTTATTATTGACTGCAATTATTCTTAGGTTTTTTGACCAATGAAAAGAATATTCGGCTACGGTACAATTTCTGAAATGACATTATTGAAATTAAGTGAATAAACTAATGTACAAAAATTTTACATTTAAAATTTTATTTCCTTGCTTCGCCATGTTGCCAACATCATGCTGAGTCCCAACCATGCTTCTAGGAACATGATCGATAGATGGCGGGCTTCCCGCCTGTATACTTCGTCGCTATTGGCTGAGCTGAATCACGTGGCTGCTTTCATACTTTCACCAGTAGATTCGTTTGGCGGGTAGGCATAGCGTTGGTAGCAAACGGCATTGGAGATACGTTAGCAATGGTGAGTACAGATAAGTTTTTGTGGTAAATACGAGTCGGTTGTGTTCAATTGTGCCAAAATTGGAAACTTCAAGGTTTCGTCTAGCAACTGGCGAAGTTTGAACGACTTACTACGAAAATTAACCTCATTTTCGTGAATTTCTAGGCTGGTGGAAAAGCTGGTAAAGACTCCGGTAAAGCGAAGGCGAAGGCTGTTTCGCGGTCAGCAAGGGCAGGATTACAGGTACTGTTGTTCCTGTTGATAAATGAAAAAAAATAGTTTTGAGTTTCCTCCATAATAAGACTTGCCTTTATTGTGAAATTATATTTTTCTTTGGCAGAAAAATCAATGTTTTGTCTAGTGCTAACCGTGCGTTATGTTGGCTCCGCAGTGAACGCTTTTTTTTTTCTGTCTTCATAGTTTCCTGTTGGAAGAATACACAGACATTTGAAGAACAGGACAACAAGCCACGGTCGCGTTGGAGCAACGGCAGCTGTTTATAGCGCAGCTATCTTGGAATATTTGACCGCGGAGGTGAGTTACAAAATGGCTGCATAGACTTTGGAAGACGTAATCAAGGATCTGTTGTTTGTTGAAATAGGCCGTAGTTTATATAATGGTGAAGTTTCTGGGTAAGTATCTAACCTTGTCTTATAGGAAATAGATAATAGAAAGTCTGTCATTGTCGTGTCTTTGAATGTGTGTGTTTACAAAATATGAACGGTTGGGACCCTTCAAATTTTGGCGCGATTTTCCGTGCTGTTAGTATGTTGATTTTTATGTTTATTTTAATTGTAAATATTTTGATACAGGTCCTGGAGTTAGCCGGCAATGCATCAAAGGATTTGAAAGTGAAACGTATAACTCCACGTCATCTCCAGTTAGCTATCAGAGGAGATGAAGAGCTGGATAGCTTAATTAAAGCTACCATCGCGGGTGGTGGTAAGTGTAGCATTAAAATTAGTGTTGTATTTACTTGGATCTTGTAGAAGAATACACACACAGTCGCGTAATGGGATTGTTTACGAGTTCGTAGTGAAGTTTGTATGTTTTTAAAGGCACAACTTTGTGTAAGGATGCCGTGAGTGGTGCTTGTGGTTACTGAAAGTGGAAAGCAACGCTACAGTTTAACTGTTACGAACTGGCCTTGTGCCGGAATAATAATCGTAGTGAAACAAGAACTTTGTTCTTGCTTTGTTGGGATGTGCAGTGTCAAGTCACATACTTGATTTAGTGATGGTAACTGGGCTGTGGAAATGTTGCGGATTTAAAGTTCACTAATATTGCTATGTGATGTCAACTTCTTGATGCTCTGGTAGCATAGTTAGCACACTCAAGCATGTGATCTGTTTGTATATTAGGCCAATGGCTTCTCAGGTTAGCCAAGTTTTCTGCAGATATTTTGTATGGGTTGATTAGATTAAATAGGGAATCTGTTAGGTATACCTATTTCAAGAATGGAACAATAACATTGACGATTATATGGAAAGTAATGTACTAATATTCGTTACCAAATTCCTTTTATGTTGAAAAGGATGAATTTTGCTTTGTGAGGTATTTAGTACTTATTTGTGGAATTGTTAATTTGTAAAACTACTTCTTCCCAACAAAGAATATACCCATTGTGGGTGTAGAGTTGCTTCAGATAAATATTTTTGACTGATGCATAGCACTTGTGTTGCTGGGATAAGGGTGTAGAGGGTGCTCAACACTTTACATACCCTGGGGATTACACTTAAGATGTAAACATATGTGTACTAGATACTGTTTGAGCAGTGTTGGTAGTTTACTTCAGTTTCATAGGTGCATGTATCCTTAAGTGTCCAATAATACTGTTTCACATGATCCTCTAACATTAATCATGCAATTGATACAAAAAACTTTTCTTTCCAGGTGTTATACCACACATCCACAAATCTCTCATTGGCAAGAAGGGTTCACAGAAGCCAGCATAATGTGTAATGTGGTGTTATGTGAGGACATTAGTTTCAATAAGAAAGCAGTGACTGAACTTTGCATGAAATTGTGGAATTTCAAGAATGTGGTCAGACGTTGAAGACTGTTCATTTGCATTTAAAAGTTATTCATTACATTAAAGACTACTTCTATGACAATGTTAAAACACAACAGCAAATTCTGGGCACGTTTCACTAATTGAGTGAAGTTGATGTTAGGGGCATAGTTATTTTAAATGTTTTTGAAATGTCTTAAATTTATTGATACAGTCACAACATTAATGTTAAGCATTCATTAGTTTTAGATATCATTCGCCATAAACATATTTTTGACATTAAGTATTAAATATGTAGAAAATATATTCATTTCATATAAAATTTGCTTTGTTTCTTTGTCTAATCCCAAGTACTTAACAACTTCCCTAGTTCTGCATAGCATTGTTAGGAAAATGTGGTTTCACTGGTGATTGAAATTTAGATGTGGTTCGCTTGGAAGTCTTGCTTTAGCCAAAAATATCCTGTGTAATTATAGGTGTAAAATATTCATTGTGACAATATATAAATCAGTTTATTATTCTAATTGTAGCAATTGCAGTGAATTGTGGAGTGTCAGTATTGTGGTGTTTGTGTTGCGGAGAACAGTGTGTGTTGCTAGTGACATATTGAGTGGTAATATTTTGGTGATGCAACTTCTGTCTGCTCTGAGGATGTAAGAAAGATTAAATTTAGACAGATTGATGTGGGCAGTTGGTATTATGTGAGAAGGGAATTGTTGGCAGGAAGTGGACTTGAAGCAAGGGCTTAACTTTTGTGCCATTTTTTTATGGCAACTCTCGTAATGGCTGCTAACCTTTGGATTTTTGTATAAATTCTGGCTGTGCACTGCAAGGATTGTGTGGTTAGGGGAAAGTATGTGTAGAAAAAACCTGTGAAGCTCATCTGAGGGTATGTACATATAGGTATTGTTTCATACATATGCATTGTATGGAGTAGTAAAGCCAAAACTGAAAAGGTCTTTGATTTTAAAAGGAGGGTTTTTGATTAAATGTGATGAGATTTAAAAAGCTATATGCCATGAAGTTACTTCTCCTAAAGTATAAACTAAAAATGGCAATACTACATAATTACATGAAATGTTGGGAATTAGATATAGGGAGTTCTGTATGTGGTCACTGCTGAATTTATCAATCGGTTCTGCAATAGTAACTGTTGATCTTGAACTATGCAGTTATTGGGAGGTGGTGGCTTAGACAAAAATGCAGTTCTTAATTCAATGTGGGTGTTGTGAATGGTTAATTTTTTTTTTTTTTTTTTTTTTTTTTTTTTTTTTTAAAAAGATAGTGTATGGGCACTCTTCTAAAACGGAGTCATTGCATTTTGTAGATTGAATTATTGAGTCTGTAGTAGTGTGGAATGGAGTCAACGTGTTAGTGTGGTTCCAGATTAGCTTGCACCCACAAAGTCAGCTTCTTTGGGGAAAAAGCTGCTGTTTCTAAATTACTCAGCTTCTGTGTGTACCCTGTACTTTAATATTATTATAACATGTGAAACTACATTGACCCTCTATACTGTTTTTGTGTCAAAGATCTTGTGTACAAGATGCAGCAGGTACGATTAGTTCTTGTGGGTGACACTTGGATCATTAATGCAAGCATATGTACAGCAATAGAAAACAGTAAACAAAGGTCTTAAAAGTATCACTGGTTTCTGCCAAATGCTTTCAGCCTCAATTTTAGAAAGATGCCAATGTATTCAGTTAAGCACATCTAGAGCTAACACAGTGTAAACACATAGTGAGGAAGTAATCTGAGGAGTCCAAATTGATAATTTGCTCTGGGTAATCACATTTTTGCACTCCTAAAATATTAGTTCAGCCAGATTTGCACTTAAGAACTGTTGCAAATATTGGCAAATATTGGGGGAAGAAATCAGTGAGTTTACATTTTGCGATTTACAATGTCGTGGAATAATGTTATGGGTTAACTCATTGTTAAGAAAGTTTGTTGCCTGAAAATGTGTTGTAAGAATGTGGTGCCCACCAACAATTGCCTCGTAGATGTAAATTTGGAATGATGAGTAATGCTTCATGGTTTAATTATTCCATTGTAGTTTGTTGTAGATAATACACTGCAGCTCAAAGGGAACAGAAATGTACCTAGTTAAGATGATCGGGGGAATAATGTTCATTATGCCACATTAAAGTAGTCTAGCTCAGAGGTGCATAGTGCTGCAGTCAAAGTTTTTGATCGCTTACCCAGTGATACAAAATGTCTGGCTGACATTTTAGAACAGTTTCTCTTTGAAAGCACCTGCATAGTTTATTGTAATCTTAAAAAGGTAGTGAGTGGAATTCCATGCATATGTCTTATGCAAATTATCTGTGGAACATGAAACTGACTATAGTGCTGAAGTTAGGTTCAACTAGCTGCTTGTTGAATTATCACAATACGTAGTTTCAGGGGTTATAGTTTTATGTGGCAATTAGCAGTGTTATAAAGCTGTGACAGGTATTGGTAGTAATGTACAGCATTTCCAGAGTTAAGAAAATTTTTTATTTGGAAAAGAGCTAATAGCACATGAACAGGAGCTATGTAGTAAAAACATTCTCATTAATTTACTAGATTAAAAGGTATATGCTAGTGCCGTTTCTATCCGGACATATACTAGCTGAACCATGCTTGAACTTCATGAAAATTACGAAGTTCCAGAGGGTTAAAGCAACATGTAAGTTATCATTTGAAACAAGACTGCACTCGCAGCCATCAGCTAGCTGATTGTCATTCTGCTATACAAAATTTTCAGGGTGCTGGGAGCTTTAATCTGAGGAGTCCAAATATTATGGAGGATGTAATATGGCATGTCCTTTACATAGGTTTTTGATGTATAGGGATTGTTTTCCTGATGTCTACTGGTGACTTGTTACGAAATTGAGTGCTAAGCAGGGATGCAGTCTGTAGGGACATTTTCACACATGTTAATTGTGGTTGTGATATTCACAGTTAATACTATATTCAATCGTATTGTTTACTGAACATGAAAGTTACTTTTTTTGTTTGTAGAAATGGTGTTCAAATCTGTGGCCTTGCATATTTAAATTTTTAGTAATTTATTTGCCTGTTGATATCTATACCTTAACATAGAGCACTCATACATGGTATACAGTGATTTATTTATTGTGGCTGAATAAGCACATTGCACTTAGGTGCTATCGTCATTTACAATCAGTTTCCTCTTCTTGTTCTACTACTACTACTACTACTACTACTACTACTACTTCTTTGGGAGTGTTAACTATCACTTGTAAATGGTTTATTTCAAACCAAAGAACTCTTTGATTAAATGCAGAACATGCATTATTTTGATGCATTCTGTTATTCAGTTGAAGTTATTAAAAGGAATTAAAAACCCAATTCTGGTTTTGTAAGACAATTGAGTCTGCATTTTAATAAATTCAGTGTGTTGGGGAAATCTGAGATTTTTGTGTAACTCATACATTGACTCAAAAGAACTGGTATGAGTTTCACTTTCTGACCTATAAGATACCAAGGTGATTCTTTCAAGCATTGTTTGTGGCAATAAGTGCTTCCTCAGTGGTAGGTGAGCTGATGGTAACCTGTTTTTTATGTAGCCTTACAACTAAATATTTCTCCTTCTGAAAGGGTGTCAAAATTCCCTCAAGCATAAGCTCATTCTGATTCACTAGTCTTTGTCCCTCTTTTGATGCTCAAAGAGTGGTTTATACGCTTTTCTAAAAATGTGTGGCACACCCAGTCCTTTGTTTTCCCCACATCCTGCTGCTAAATGGTGACTCGATATCTGTATTTCTCATCGTGTGACTGACAGTGAGTCATTGTGAGTAACATTTATTTCAACTGTTTCCTGTAGAAGAAATGGTTCTAATTTTGCTTCATAAAATGTTTTGACATATTCCTTGTGTTCCTTAATCATTCAACTGATTCTAAACCAGAACTTTTTTTGTTGGCTAGAATGAAGTGTTAAGTGACCAGCACTGAAAACAAATTTCTGGATGATGGACCATATGGAATGACTATAAACCTCTTTGTTTGCCACATATCCATGACATTTGACAGCAGCCTGTTGTTTCTTTTCCTGCTGCTTTTATACCATAAGGGTGGTCAGATTTTTGGAAATCTGTGAAATAATTTGGACTATTAATTATCTTTTCTTGCTCCATTATCAGTACACCATGTTTTTGATTGTGCTTAATTATCACTGGCAGTTCTTGAGAAAATAAGAGTGAAACACTGTTTTGAGATACTGAGTTAATTACCTCTGACTATACCTATACTTGGTTCTGCATATGAAATCCAGTTTTTGCAAGTTATTGCCCAGACCCCTTTTGTTTACAATATTTCAAATAGACTATTTCATTAGCCTTTTATAGAATTAGTGTTATCTTACTATTGATTATCTGTGCGCACCGGCAAGGAACTACTAACCCCAGAACTGGTGTAGAATTGTTTGGAAGTTATACTAGGTAACTCACTATTTTTGTTTCAAGTGCAGGGCTCTATTACGTCAACTGTGATTTAGGATCTTGGCAAAAAATAATCTAATAATAGAGAGGGTTTATTTCACTGTGTGATACCAATTGTGCAGTCAAAGAAAGGCTGACAGATACAGTCTGGTCCAAAAGTCCTGTCACCCTCTTCTTTGTTCATGTGTGTTTATTTCGAACATGTTATAGCAGATGTGTGACAAACATTGATATTTTACATTCCAGCTTATTTAGTGATCTATCACATTGATATGGGTACCATCTTTGTTGTGACACAAAATGATGCGGTGCCAGGTCCAGTGTGAAATTTTCTGGTGTAGGCAATGTGAATTCCTTTGAAAGCCTCCCTAACAGATTTCATAAATTTGTCAGTTATGTGCTGTCATTGTTTTGTGACATGCTTATTTATTCCCTGCAGGAAATTGTCACATAATGTCAGTCCTTTGGAAGCCAGGGGTAACACTTCATCCAAGAAGTCTCGAACACGTAGAGTGTATTGGGCAGGAGCTCCATCTTGTTGAAGCCAACTGTCACCAAAAATGTTGGGTCTCTGGAGCTCTGTAATAAACCATTCATGCAACATTTGCAAGTAAGGATGTTGATTCACTGCTCCAGCAAAGAATTACAGCCGTATGAGGTTCTTACTGGTGTGTACTGCATGTTCATTAGCCCAGGCATGTGCCAGAACACATTCTTCCATACTATAAGTACTTTTGTCCACCAGCTGCAAAAAGAGGGAGTGACAGGACTTTCAGAACTTACTGTCAAATAAATACTTTTGTTACAGGATACTCGGTGTGTTCCCTTAGGCAGTGTACCTAGGGAGGATAAGCATCATTATAAAATTTAGGATATCGTGCACATCGCTGAGCATGCTCCCCATACTAGTTTAGTTTGTGAAAGATGGTTGTTGTCAGCTTTCACCTTCAAAATGCAAAGGGCTGAAAGTGTAAACAATAGTTTGTTAGTTGCGACAACACTGTGGTGTTGCTGTAGGTGTATACAAAATTGAGTTATTCAGTTCATCCAAAAGAGAGAGGTGCAGAATAACTGAAGTTATAATCGAAACAGCTGCTAACAGAACAAAGTACTGCACCTTGACAATGTCATGGCTTTTAAAGAAGGCATTTAGTGTTTTTTCTCCTCCATGAAAATGTTAGGAGTCCCATTAATATAACGAATGTCCATCAAGTATGTGGCAAGCCAACACTTGGATTCATCAGACCATTCCATGGAAATCACTGAAATCAGATAGAGGAAAATTGATAAAGTAGCTGAAGACAGTTTTAATGAAGTTATGTAGACTTAAATGGAGTATTATTGTTTTGTGGAGGCTTAAATGTTGATTTTTTTTTTCTATAATGCAGTACTTGGGAAAGACACCTAAAGTGGCTGGTATCAAGCTTTATACTTTCACTGTAAAATTCCTTAAGAGGTTTGAACAACAAGGTGCAGTTGTGACTGTTCTTGGACCCAACTTTATGAATTGATGGAAGTGAATCTATATATGCTGTCAAACCCAGAGGGTCACATAGCCTAATAAAGTTACAGCAGAATGTATACGACGTTGACTGTATATGTAGAGAAACAAAGCTCCATATATTTAAGTACAATCAGGGCAAAAAAACTTCATTGCACAACTTTTATACTTCAGGAAACAGAGAAACGATGATGCAATAAAACATGTGGCCTTCATAGATCTAGCAGCCTGGAGACTAAATCAGTAAACACTATAAAACTACAAGCAAGGTGTAAAGTAAGCATTAAGTGTGAAGGCCACATAGTGCAAGATACATATGTAGAAGTTTTTGTCTTCAGTCCAGAGACTGGTTTGATGCAGCTCTACATGCTACTGTATTCTGGGCAAGTGCACAGACCTCTTCATCTCTGAATAACTACTGCAACCTACATCTTTCTGAATCTGCTTAGTGTATTCATCTCCTGTACAATTTTTACCCTCCATGCACCTCTCCAATACTAAATTGGTGATACCTTGATGCCTCAGAACATGTCCTGCCAACCGATCCCTTCTTCTAGTCAAGTTGTGCCACAAACTCCTCTTCTCCTCAATCCTATTCAGTACTTCCTCATTAGTTAACGTGATCTACCCATCTAATCTTCAGCATTCTTCTATAGCTCCACATTTCAAAAGCTTCTATTATCTTCTTGTCCAAACTAGTTATCATCCATGTTTCACTTCCATACATGGCTACACTCCATACAAATACATTCAGAAAAGAATTCCTGACACTTAAATCTGTACTCAGTGTTAACATACTTCTCTTCTACAGGAACACTTTTCTTGCCATTACCAGTCCACAGTTTATATCCTCTCTACTTCAGTGATCATCAATTATTTTGCTCCCAAAATAGTAAAACTTGCCAACTACTTTAAGTGTCTCATTTCCTAATCTAATCCCTTCAGCATCACCTGATTTAATTCGACTACATTCCAGTATCCTCATTTTGCTGTTGTTGATGTTCATCTTATATCCTCTTCTCAAGATGCTGTCCATTCCGTTCAACTGCTCTTCCAGGTCCTTTGGTGTCTCTGACACAATTACGATGCCATTGGAAAACCTCAAAGGTTTTATTTCTTCTCCATGGAAGATTTTAATTCCTACCCCCAAAGTTTTCTTTTGTTTCCTTTACTGCTTGCTCAATATACAGCTTGAATAACATTGGAAATAGGCTACAACCCTGTCTCACTCCATTCTTAACCACTGCTTCCCTTTCGTGCCCCTCGACTCGTATAACTGCCATCTCATTTCTGTACAAATTGTAAATAGCCTTGCGCTTCGTGTATTTGACCCCTATCACATTCGGAATTTGAAAGAGTATTCCAGTCAACATTGTCAAAAGCTTTCTCTAAATCTCCAGATGCTAAAACATAGGTTTGTCTTTCCTAAATCTATCTTCTGAGGTAAGTCATTGGATCAGTATTGCCTCAGGTGTTTCAACATGTCTATGGAATCCAATCTGATCTTCCCTGAGGTTGGCTTCTACCAGTTTTTCCATTCGTTTGTGAAGAATTTGTGTTAGTATTTTGCAGCCGTGACTTATTAAGCTGATATTTTGGTAGTTTTTGTACCTGTCAACACTTGTTTTCTTTGGAATTGGAATTATTATATTTTTCTTAGTCTTGGGGTATTTTGCCTGTTTCCAAACATCTTGTTCACCAGATGGTAGTTTTTTGTCAGATCTGGCTCTCTCAAGGCTATCAGTAGTTCTAATGGAATGTTGTGTACTCCCAGGGCTTTGTTTCGACTTAGGTCTTCCAGTGCTCTGTCAATCTCATCATGCAGTATCATATCTCCCATTTCACCTTCATCTATGTCCTCTTCCATATCCATATTATTTCCCTCAAGTAAATTGCCCTTGTATAGACCCCCTACATACTCCTTCCATCTTTCTGCTTTCCCTTCTCTGCTTAGGTCGCATTTTCCATTTGAGCTCTTGATATTCACACAGGTGGTTATCTTTTCTCCAAAGGCCTCTTTAATTTTCCTGTAGGCAGTATCTATCTTACCCCTAGTGATACATGCCTCTACATCCTTAAATTTGTCCTCTAGCCATCCCTGCTTAGCCATTTTGCACTTCCTGTTGATCTCATTTTTTAGTTGTTTGTATTCCTTTTTGCCTGCTTCATTCACTGTGTTTTTATATTTTCTCCTTTCATCAATTTCAATATATCTTCTGTTATCAAAGTTTCTACTAGCCCTTGTCTTTCTACCTACTTAATCCTCTGCTGCCTTCTCTATTTCATCTCTCAAAGCTACCCATTCTTCTTCTACTGTATTTATTTCCCCCTTTCTTGTGAATCATTACCCAATGCTCTCTCTCTCAGACTGTCTACAACCTTCAATTCTTTCATTTTATACAGGTCTCGTCTTCCTAATTTCCCACCATTTTGCAGTTTCTTCAGTTTTAATCTACAGTTTGTAAGCAATAGATTGTGATCAGAGTCCACATCTGCCCCTGGAAATGACTTACAATTTAAAACCTGGTTCCTATATCTCTGCCTTACCATTATATAATCTATCTGAAACCTTCCAGTGTCTCCAGGCCTCTTCCTTGTATACAGCTATCTTTCATGAGTCTTAAATCAAGTGTTAGCTGTGATTAAGTTATGCTTTGTGCAAAATTCTACCAGACGGCTTCCTCTTTCATTCATTGCCCCCATTCCATATTCATCTACTAATTTTCCTTCTCTTTCGTTTCCTGCTGTCGAATTAGTCCCCCATGACTATTAATTTTTGCCTCACCTCACAATCTGAATAATTTCTTTTTTATCTCCTCATACATTTCTTCGATGTCTTCATCTGTGAAGCTTGTTGACATATAAACTTGTACTACTGTGGTAGGCGTGGGATTTGTGTCTATCTTGGCTACAATAATGTGTTCACTATGCTGTTCATACTAGCTTACCTGCGCTTCTATTTCTTGATTCGTTATTAAACTTACTCCTGCATTACCCCTATTTGATTTTGTATTTATAACCCTGTGTTCACTTGACCAGAAGTTTTCTTCCTCCTGCCACTGAACTTCACTAATTCCCACTATATCTAGCTTTAATCTTTTAATTTTCCTTTTTAAATTTTCTAACCCACCTGCCCAATTAAGGGATCTGACATTCCGTGCTCCGATCCGTAGAATGCAAGTTTTCTTTCTCCTAATAATGACGTCCTCCTGAGTAGACCCCGCCTGGAGATCCAAATAGGGGCTATTTTACCTCCAGAATATTTTACCCAAGGGGTCGCCATCATCATATCACCATACTGTAAAGCTGCATACCCTCGGGAAAAATTATGCCTGTAGTTTCCTCTGGCTTTCAGTCATTTGCAGTGCCAGCACAGCAAGGCTGTTTTGGTTAATGTTACAAGGCCAGATCAGCCAATCATCCATATTGTTGCTCCTGCAACTACTGGAAAGGCTGCTGCGCCTCTTCAGAAATGACACGTTTGTCGGGCTTTGCAAGAGAGAGCTCTCCACTGTGGTTGTACCAACGGCACCACAATCTGTATCACTAGGGCACGCAGGCCTCCCCACCAATGGCAAGATCCGTAGTTCATGGGAGTGTGTAATATAATTTGTTCAATAAGCACTTTCTCTCCTTTTGACCAACCACCTCCCATTACAGAACTGCAGATTGAGTCATGGCACAATATATATTTAAAGCAGTGTGAAAGGTAAAGACCAAACAGATGGATGGGATGCTGTCTTGAGTGTTATGTTAAAAGAAACAGGCCAATGAAATCACTAGCTGCTTACTTATCTTATTAACTGTAGCATTAGTGGAAGTATGTAGGCAAGTGAGTAAAATATTTGAAACAGTCATCCTACCTCAATGCGTAGTTTTCTTCTCAAGACCTGAAATGCTTATCAAACCACAGCATGGATTTAGGAAAGACCTAAGCAAGGCCACTGCTGTTATCAGTTTTTTCCATGAAGTATGCTGTTTATCAACCAAAGAAAGTGTAACTAACTTACATATCAAATTGATGATAAAGTTCAAACTTTCAAATTCACAAGGGAAACAGATACAAAGAGTCCCCCCCGAGGCTTAATTCATGGCTCTTTCCTGTCTCTGGCATATGTTAATGAAACTGTGCATCCCTAAACTCACATATTACGCTTGATGGCACCTCAGTTTTTTTTATATGGCAAAGGTTGTGAGGAAGTGAAATTTTTGGTAACTGATGAAGGGTATTGGAGTAGAGTAAATATTTCCATGCTCATGGATTAAGGATCAGTGTAAGTAAATACCAGATGCTATTATTTGCAACCAGCAGTTCACAGCACTCGTGCAGAAACTATGTATGTGGGATAAAGGCAGTGGAAACAAATTGCTGTAAATTCCTAGGTGTCCACCTGGACTCAAATCTTCAGTGGAATCATGTTAATGCTGTGTGTAGTAAAGTCAGTAATGACCAGTATCTGTTTTAGCCAGCTGTTCAGAATGGTGCACATCCACACCTTGAAAGCTGCGTATTATGGGTGAATCTAACCCTATCTTAGCTATTGCATAGGGATATGAGGTTGGGTGGCAGACATACAGCTTAACAGGGTACCGCTGCTACAAAAAAGATGGTTAAGTATAACACGTCGATTAAGTTGTAACAATTCTTGCCATGAAGTTTTCATAAACAGAGGCACTTTACCACATATTCGTTGTACTTCTATAAATCAATTACTATGTTCTCGTCTCCCAGGAAACTGAAGTAATTAAGTGTTGTGATATACATGAGCGCACCACCAGGTCCAAAGATAACTAAAAAACTAAAGTGAAAACGACAGACTAGAGTCCATACATTAAGGGGCCGATATGGTTATAAGCTACCAGAGCCCCTGAAACCTAAGAAAGTGGGGTAGCACAGTGGTTAGCACACTGGACTTGCATTTGGGAGGACGACAGTTCAAACCCGTGTCTGGCCAACCTGATTTAGGTTTTCCATGATTTCCCTAAAACACTTAAGGCAGATACTGGGTCGGTTCCTTCAAAAGGCACGGCCACTTTTATTCTCCATCGTTCCATGATCAGAGCTTGTGCTTCATCTCTAATCCCCTCATTGTTGATGGGACGTTAAACACTAATCTCCTCCAACTTCCTGAAAACTATTAACAAAAACAGTTTGAATCAAAACTAAACAAATTTTTAATGGAAATATGTCTATATTCACCTATTGAACATCAACGCATAACTCGTGCAAAACTTGGCTGGCACTTTTCTCACATGATATCCTGCAAACAATGGATGAAGGACAACAGGCAGATTCCCTATTTCTAGACTTCTGGAAAGCATTTAACATTGTGCCGTGCTGCAGACTTGAACGAAGGTCTGAGCATACCGATTAGTTTCCCAGATATGCGAGTGGCTCGAAGGCTTCTTAAGTAACAAAGTCCAGTTCATCATAATGAGGGTATTGTCCGGAGTATCCCAGAGAAGTGTGACAGGACTGCTCTTATACCTAAATGATCTGATGGATAGGGTAAGCAGCAACCTGTGGCTGATGATGATGTGGTGAATTGGACGATGTCAGCTTGTGACTACAGGATGATGCAGGATGACTTACACAAAATTTCTGCTGTCAGTAAAATTCTTCCCGTTGTGTGGCTGCATCATCAATATGTAAAATTTTCCAACATATTGGCCACTTTTGCAAATGATCTTCCTCAGGATGTTTGGCTGAGTCAGCAAAACACCCTGAGGAAGATGATTTGCGACAGTGGCTGAAATGTCGGAATTTTACATAGGGTCAGTGCTGGGGCCACTGCTGTTTCTTATTTATATAAATGATATGTCTTCTAGTATTACAGGTGATTCAAAAATATTTCTGTTTGCTGATGACACCAGCTTTATAGTGAAGGATCTTGTGTGTAATATTGAAACAGTAACAAATAATGTAGTTCATGAAATAAGTTCGTGGCTTGTGGAAAATAATTTGATGCTAAATCACAGTAAGACTCAGTTTTTACAGTTTCTAACTCACAATTCAACAAGAACCGATATTTTGATCAGACAGAATAGGCATATTATAAGCGAGACGGAACAGTTCAAGTTCGTAGGCGTTCGGATAGATAGTAAGCTGTTGTGGAAAGCCCATGTCCAGGATCTTGTTCAGAAGCTAAATGCTGCTTTATTTACCATTAGAACAGTATCTGAAATAAGTGACACTTCAACACGAAAAGTAGTCTACTTCGCATATTTTCATACGCTTATGTCGTATGGTATTATTTTTTGGGGTAATTCTTCTGATTCAAAAAGGGTATTTTTGGCTCAAAAACGGGCTGTTCGAGCTATATGTGGTGTAAGTTCGAGAACCTCTTGTCGACCCCTATTCAAAAATCTGGGAATTCTGACATTGCCCTCACAGTATATATTTTCTTTAATGTCGTTTGTTGTTAGCAATATTAGCATATTCCCAAGAGTTAGCAGCTTTCACTTGGTTAATACTAGGCAGAAATCAAATCTGCATGTAGAATGCACTTCCTTGACTCTTGTGCAGAAAGGAGTGCAGTATTCTGCTGCATCCATTTTCAATAAGCTGCCACAAGAACTCAAAAATCTTAGCAGTAGCCCAAACTCTTTTCAAGTCTAAACTGAAGAGTTTCCTCATGGCTCGCTCCTTCTGTTCTGTCGAGGAGCTCCGGAAGAGCTAAAAAATTAAGCAAGTTCCAGTGTTACATTGTTGATTTTCTTCATTTAAACTTACGACTTGTCACGTGAATATGTTTTTTTATATTTCATTTTATCTGTTTCTAATAATTTCATGTATTGACTCGTTCCATGACCATGGAGACTTCTCCTTAATTTGGTCCCACGGAACAATAAATAAATAAATAAAATAAATAAATAAAAGAATTGTCAGCTGAAGCTGACTGCAGAGAGATTCTACTGCCACCAGTGTACATTTTGTGTAAGGAACATGAAGACAAGGCAAGAGACATTAGGGGATTTAGAGAGAGATACAGATGGTCGTTTTTGCATCTCTCTATTTGCGAATGGAACAGGAAAGGAAATGACTATTAGTGGTACAATGTTCCCCAGCCACTCATGGTGTATATAGCGTAAGTTTGTTTTTGCAACAAGAAAATGATAATTTATGATCTTCACGTACTAAGTCAGTGCATACATTTATATTTTGAGTTGTAATGTCTCTGTTAAAAATATATATATATATATATATATATATATATATATATATATATATATATATATATATATATATATATATATATATATATTTATTTTCACTATTTATATCAATGTATTCACTTATGTTTGCTAACTAAACCTTTATATATGTGAACTAAAATCTGTGAAATGTCCGGAAACTATTTGCTATATGGACAACAAACAAATAAATAAACAATACGCTAGCCTGCAGAGTTTAAGAGGCCAGTGATGAAACATAATGTATATGCAGACAAGACATAAGGAAGTTGACAATTTTATGAAGTGCACAGTTTATGGTAAATTAATGATTCTTGTTGCACTAACAAGGGTAAATATTGTGATGTACTTGTAGGCATTATTAGTTATTATAATTGCTTACATGTATCTGAAATTTGCAAAAGCCATCATACTGAAGACTATATGCAAATAAATAATTAAATGTTATCAATGAAATACACTTACCAAGTAGGCTCAGATCATATCAGAATAGCACTGACTCACTGAATCATAGACAATGCCTTGATTACAAAGGTCCCGAGTTTGAGTCTCGATCCGGCACACAGTTTTAATCTGCCAGGAAGTTTCATATCAGCGCACACTCCGCTGCAGAGTGAAAACCTCATTCTGAAAACATCCCCCAGGCTGTGGCTAAGCCATGTCTCCACAATATCCTTTCTTCCAGGAGTGATCGTTCTGCAAGGTTTGCAGGAGTGCTTCTGTGAAGTTTGGTAGGTAGGAGATGAGGTACTGGCAGAAATGAAGCTGTGAGGACGGGGCGTGAGTCATGCTTGGGTAGCTCAGATGGTAGAGCACTTGCCCGCAAAAGGCAAAGGTCCTGAGTTTGAGTCTCGGTCGGGCAAGAAAGTTTTAATCTTGCAGAAGACCTGCTTTCTAAAATGATCCAATTCACATTTTTTGGAATGTGAACACTTTTTCTGTTTCTTGAGTGCTTGGTTTCCCCCCGCACAGTCATCCCACTCTGCAACTACAGTTTAGAGAGTTCATAGTGTTACTGTGCACAGAAGCTCTTTGTGTATTGTGATAGCTGCTTCATTTTGAACATAATGGAGCTGAATTTCTTACAGGCTGAATTAATATGCTGTTTTCATTTCAGCTTATTATCCATGTCAATGGTTAAGAATCTAGTGGAATCTACTTCTTCTAGCCTTTTTCATCCACCTCTAAGTCCATGTGCTCTGACTTATCTTTCTTTCTGAACCCTGCAGATTGTCCAGTTTTAAACCAGTTTATTTTCCATGGGCCATTAGGCTGTTACACTTACAGAAATATATGCTCTTCCACATTTTGGTCACTGCTCAGTAGTGTCATGTCATTCACATACAATATATTCTTCCTCGAACAGTCCATGGATGTACTGCTGGTCCATAGTGTTCAACGGGCACAATATTTCGGCAATCAGACATGTTGCCATCGTCAGGTGCATCAGTGCACCTGATGTTGATGACATGTCTGATCACCGAAATATTGTGCCCGGACACACCTGATGATGGTGACATGTCTGACTGCCGAAATATTGTGCCCGTTGGACGCTATGGACCGGCAGTACACCCATGGACTGTTCGAGCAAGAAATACGCTGGGAGAAACTGAAGGATCAAAATATTTTCTTTGCTCTCTCTTCAACAACTGTATCATTTATGAACAGATTAAACAGTAATCAACCTGTTTCTGACTGGCATGTGTTCCTTTACATACATACTGTTTGCTGTTGTACAAGTATGACTGTATCCACTCTCCTGCTTGCCTTGAATGCCACAGCTTTCGAATTGTTGTGTCAGTATTGCTTGTGATGATGATGACAAATGCTATGAAGAGATCCAGAAATGAAGATACAACTTTTCTCATCTAAAGCCCATATACCATTTCCTGTGAGATTGGCAAATGCTGATTCTGTATATTCACCCTTTCTGAAAAGATGCTGTGATGGTACAAGGATGTTGTGTTTGCCAGATAAACAACCAATCTGTTATTCATGAACATCTCCAGCAGTTTTGAGAAAATTGATAGCAGGGAAAGCCATCTGTAGTTGTCAGGTTCATCATTACCCCCTTTCTTGTACTCTAGCATAACCCTGCTTAACTTTAACTTTTCTGGAAAAATTCCATCTCTGTCAGAGCTGTTTGCTACCTTCAGGTATGCTACGACTATTTGTTCACTTATTAGTCGCATTACATGATTCAATATTTCCTTACCACCAGCTGGTTCCTTTCTTGGCCTTTAGTTACTGTATAGTTCATATTTTGTGATATAGTTCATCTTTTGTGACTGGTTTCAGGAACATGATGCTGTATGATTGTGAATGGTTTCAAGAACGTGATGCTGTAGCTTATGATTTTTTGATACCCTAATACCCTTCTTTCATTCTCTACCACATTTATATAATTGCTGTTGAGTATATTTGTTATTTCTTTATCATTTGCAACCATTGTGTTTTCTATCCCTTGACCTGATTTCTGTTTCTTTGTTTGATCCATCTTTTTCCTTTCTTTCAGCATTAACTGTATTCCAAGCTATGTTCATCTTGTTTCTTGAGTTTGGTATGGTGGTGTTAATTGCTCTTACCTTTCTTATTACACTGAAGAGCCAAAGAAACTGGTACACCTGCCTGATATTGTTTAGGGCCCCCGTGAGCATACAGAAGTGCTGCAACACGACATGATATGGACTCGATTAATGTCTGAAGTTGTGCTGGAGAGAACTGACACCATGAATCCTGCAGGGATGTCTATAAATCTGTAAGAAAGTGAGAGGGTGGAGATCTCTTCTGAACAGCACATTGCAAGGCATCTCAGACATGGTCAATAATGTTCGTGTCTGAGGAATTCAGTGGCCCGTGGAAATATTTAAACTCAGAAGACTGTTGCTGGAGCTACTATGTAGCAATTCTGGACAAGTGGGGTGTCGCATTGTGCTACTGGAATTGCCCAAGTCCGTCAGAATGCACAATGTACATGAATGGATGCAGATGATCAGACTAGATGCTTACATACGTGTCACCTGTCAGAGTCGTATCTAGACGTATCATGGGTCCCATATCACTCCAACTGCACACGCCCCACACCATTACAGGTCCTCCACCAGCTTGAACAGTCCCCTGCTGACATGCAGGGTCCATGGATTCTTGAGGTTGTCTCCATACCCGTACACATCCATTCACTCGATACAATTTGAAATAAGACTCATCCAACCAAGCAACATGTTTCCAGTCATTAATAGTCCTATGTCAGTGTTGACAGGCCCAGGAAATGCGTAAAGCTTTGTGTCATGCAGTCATCAAGGGTACACCAGTGGACCTTTGGCTTTGAAAGCCCATATCATTGATGTTTCATTGAGTGGTTTGCATGCTGACACTTGTTGATAGCCTAGCAGTTTGCAGAAGGGTTGCACTTCTGTCACCTTGGACGATTCTCTTCAGTCGTCGTTGGTTCTGTTCTTACAGGATCTTTTTCTGGCCGCAGCGACTTTGGAGATTTGATGTTTTATTGGATGCCTGATATTCATGGTACACTCTTGAAAGAGTTGTATGGAAAAAATCCCCACTTCATTGCTACCTCGGAGATGGTGTGTCCCATCGCTCGTGTGCTGACTATAACACCACGTTCAGACTCACTTAAATCTTGATAAGCTGCCATTGTAGCAGCAGTAACCGATCTAACAACTACGCCAGATACTTGTTGTCATATATAGACATTGCCAATCACAGTGCCATATTCTGCCTGTTTAAATATCTCTGTATTTTAATACGCATGTCTTTAATAAATAATAATAATAATAATAATAATAATATTTATTCAACATCGAATAATCAAATACAATCCCTAGAAATAATACAGTTTCAGGACATCATACAGATTATTCTTCTGAATACATCAGTTTATAAATTACAAACTAAAGATTTGTTTGTATTAATAAATTTTACATTTTGATGCATTTTACATTTGGTAGTATTCAATCACAATATTACAAATGTTGTTGTTATCAACATTGTATTAGTTGTAAGTTACTTAAAACTATGAGTTTGACATACTTATGAAGCACTTTTCATACAGATATAATACTCGTCTAGGGAATAAGAAGGGTTTTCAATTAGAATTCTTTTTAGCTGATCTTTTAATTTGTTAGTGGGAAGGGTTGTGAGACTTTTTGGTAGGGCATTGGCTAGCTTCATCCCAGCATTAATTGCATTTTTTTCATGTAAAGCTGTTCTGTGGCTATCTACATGGTATATGAACTTTTGCCTTGTATCGTACTGGTGCAGGTCACAGTTGAAATTTGGATTTATTGTTTTCACAAGCAATATAACTTTCAATATGTATACACCTATAATGGTAAGCACACCTAATTTTGGGAACAGATTCCGACATGATTCTCGAGGTTTGGCACCACAAATAATTCTGATAGCTTTTTTCTGTAGTATTAATAATGTGCTTAGGTTGGCTTGAGTTGTTGCACCCCATATTTCTACAGCATAGTTTAAATTTGATGAGAATAGGGCATGATAAGCAGTTTTTAGTACACACATGTCCTTACAATATTTGCTAATCATATTTATAGCAAACACATTCTTCGACAGCTTACGTGCTTAGGAATCAATATGCATGTCTCATTTGAGGCTGTCCTGGATTGTAATTCCGAAGAACTTTGTCCATTTTTCCTTTTTTACAATGTCATTTCCAATGGATAATTTCATGTCAAATTCTATTTGTTTCCTTGTGTTAAATTCCATCATTGCAGTCTTTGAAGCACTTACATTTAGATGGCTTTCATTAAAATACTTGACTATTTCAGTAGTTACACTGTTGCACAGCACCTCCAGATGCTCATAGTCTTTGTTTTTACACACTATTGATGTGTCATCTGCATACAATATTTTTGTACAGTTAGGAGAACAATACTGTATATCATTAACATAAATCAAGAAAAGAAGGGGTCTTTGGCACTTTAGTATATATTCCTGTACTTCTCTTGTGATGCTTTATCTTGTCAGCTTCACTCATTCCTCTCAGTTCCTTTAGTTTCCTATGCTGTTCTATTTTACACTGGTAATCCCACAGTGTTTGAACCTGCAGTATTTTCATGTAGCTTTGCTGTAGGGAATGCTACATTAAAATGATATTTAATTGAAGCAATAAATAGATCATATGTTTCATTTGCATTTTATGACTGGGATTTTAGTCCACAATTCTCTACTTAATATTGCTCAACAGATGTTCATATTTTGCCCACTGATGATCCTGACTTCATTGGTTGTTTGTTTTGATTCTGGTATGTCATTTTCCATACCATATGCAAAAGTATATCAGCTGTCCATGATGACCAGCTATTTCTGTTTGAACTGCATATGATTCATATCACATCTACCAATATCAATAATGATATATCTAAAAACAAAGATGATGTGACTTACCAAACGAAAGCGCTGGCAAGTCGATAGACACACAAACAAACACAAACATACACACAAAATTCAAGCTTTCGCAACAAACTGTTGCCTCATCAGGAAAGAGGGAAGGAGAGGGAAAGACGAAAGGATGTGGGTTTTAAGGGAGAGGGTAAGGAGTCATTCCAATCCCGGGAGCGGAAAGACTTACCTTAGGGGGAAAAAAGGACGGTCCGCTTGTGTCTGTATATGCGTGGATGGATATGTGTGTGTGTGCGAGTGTATACCCGTCCTTTTTTCCCCCTAAGGTAAGTCTTTCCGCTCTCGGGATTGGAATGACTCCTTACCCTCTCCCTTAAAACCCACATCCTTTCGTCTTTCCCTCTCCTTCCCTCTTTCCTGATGAGGCAACAGTTTGTTGCGAAAGCTTGAATTTTGTGTGTATGTTTGTGTTTGTTTGTGTGTCTATCGACCTGCCAGCGCTTTCGTTTGGTAAGTCACATCATCTTTGTTTTTAGATATATTTTTTCCACATGGAATGTTTCCCTCTATTATATTAATATCAATAATGACATTGTCAAAAAGTGTCATGACTTTGAAAAGTCACTTTTGTTGGTGCAGAGATTGACACCTCCATACCAGTAATGAAACCTCCACACATATCAGTGCTTCTCTTCAACGGTATTATGAAAAACATAGATTGCTACTCATCATAAAGATGACACATTAACTTACAGACAGGCACAATGAAAAGACTGTTACATACAAGCTTTTGGACAAAGCCTTCTTCAAAAAAGAAAAACACTCACACAATCACAGAAGCAAGCACATCTCATACACACATGACTGCTATCTCTGGCCAAACTGAATTTTTATTTACTGAAGAAGGCTTTGGCCAAAAGCTTACATGTAACAGTCTTTTCGTTGTGCCTGTCTACAACCCAACATATGACTTGTTTCACGGCAAGTAGAACTATACCCTTTTCGTAATATTGTTGATATTCCAACCTGTACTTTTCATTGTTCAATGTTTCTCTTTATATTAACTTGTAATAAGTTATCATTTTTTCCCAAGGAGGTGCAGATCTCACCTGGTAATATGTATACCAAAATCCTCATGTGTCATTACACAAGTAGTTTCAAAGTCTTTTACTTTCAGTGTGGGTGATGTCACACCTTTACTGTTTTTTTAGGAGCTTTCCTGTCTTGACATATACAGAAACTCCGCCACCTTAGTGTTTTGATCTATATAAGCAACTGGATAATTTATCCATTTATTGTCAGATTACCTTTCTGATCTTCAGTTAACACATGCTCATTGATGCATATGTCTGGTTGCAGTTCACTTAGGAATTTATAAGCTTCCAATTTCTTGTTAACAATAATTGATTATTCTTATGTAGTGCTTTTATGTAATTTGCCTTTTGCTGACTTACATGTTGTAGACTGTGTTCTGATAGCTTATTTTATAATTCGTGCTTTTTTGGATGGTGCAAGGCCATAAAAATCATCTGTGCTGCTCTCATGAGTGAATTTCCACTTGCAGGTTACAAACCATTGCTGTATTTACTTGTGGATGTTTTAGTTGCACTGCTTCCTTCACCGTGTTCTTACTAGCCACAACCAATTTCTAATTTGTGATTGCCTGATGTGTTCAGTGGAGTACTAGAATGCGAGAGGGATGTTACTGTTATATAGTTGTTATCCCACAATACATGAATAATTAGTACTTGTCTTTAATCTTCCACTTACAAGAGAAAGATTTTGGAATATCTCTGAATCACAATAAAATTCAAATTAAATCTGTTCTATGATAATTAAATGGACACCCTAGCTGCAAACAGGCGTTGATGCACTTCATTGGGGACATGTTGAAAATGTGTGCCCCGACCGGGACTCGAACCCGGGATCTCCTGCTCACATGGCAGACGCTCTATCCATCTGAGCCACCGCGGGAACAGAGGATAGTGCGTCTGCAGGGACTTATCCCTTGCACGCTCCCCGTGAGATCCACATTCCCAACATGTCCACACCACTACAATCGTAGTGCGCCTAATAGATGTTTGCCCATCATACTCATTACTTGTGGCAGATTAATCTACCAAGTCCTGTACGAGTTCGGGCACAGCATGTGCATTCACACAAAAAGGTCAATGGCCAGGAAGCCATATTTTAACTATATATGACGGTAGTATCTGTTCCCGAAAGAACAGTTACCGTGGATGACCATGCAGCTTTGCTAGAAATGAAATGATAATTAAATGGACACCCTAGCTGCAAACAGGTGTTGATGTACTTCATTGGGGACATGTTGAAAATGTGTGCCCCGACCGGGACTCGAACCCAGGATCTCCTGCTTACATGGCAGACGCTCAATCCATCTGAGCCACCGCGGGCACAGAGGATAGTGCGTCTGCGGGAACTTATCCCTTGCACACTCCCCGTGAGATCCACATTCCCAACATGTCCACACCACTACATTCGTAGTGCACCTAATAGATGTTTGCCCATCATACTCATTACTCGCGGCAGATTAATCTACCAAGTACTGTACGAGTTCGGGCATAGTGTGTGCGTTCGCACAAGAAGGTCAATGAAGTACATCAACGCCTGTTTGCAGCTAGGGTGTCCATTTAATTATCATTTCATTTCTAGCAAAGCTGCATGGTCATCCACGGTAACTGTTCTTTCGGGAACAGATACTACCGTCATATATAATCTGTTCTATGTCTGTTTGGATCAGCTCACTTTTGCAGACTAATATGCAATTGCTCTCCCCTTCATCTCTGCTCCT
The DNA here is from genome assembly GCF_021461395.2 of Schistocerca americana. Lineage (NCBI taxonomy): Eukaryota > Metazoa > Arthropoda > Insecta > Orthoptera > Acrididae > Schistocerca > Schistocerca americana. The sequence continues at coordinate 1,148,103,965 of NC_060119.1, read as the reverse complement.
TTTGGTTTAAGTGAGTTCATAATTTGCACTTGTCGGATTAGCAAGTTGATTTTATAAGATTTCGTTTGCTCTCCTCCTCCGACACTTTGTTTATGGCTTTAAAAACTTTGTAATTTTGTTGCCCTGTCAAATTTTCTGTCTATACCTCATTTTCTTGACAAGTGGGTAAATATGTTTTTGGCCAGTAACTCCTTTCCTAATGCATTTAAGTGGAGTCCATGAACAGCATGGTATCTTTGCTCTAGGCAGCTTAAGTTGATAAGTTTAGTGATTTTAAAGTGAATGCACATTTTTATAATATGTGGGGTGTTTGCAGTACTGATTTCACATTTTATGCACAACCAAGATGTTAAATCTTATAAGTGTTCCGATGTTAGTACATGGCAAATTGAACTCTTTCTTAAGCTTATTACTACAGCATGTCAAATCTTGTTGATCTGTAAAACAACCGAGAGTAAAATTGAATAGAAGCAGGGATAAAGGATGGATAATTCCTGGGATTAAAGTATCTTGTGCTAAGAGCTGAGGGTTCTGCCTAATTTAGAGAAAAAACCGTATCAGAAGGTTGAAACTCCATTACCACCAGTGTTTTAAAAGCGTTCTGTCTTTTTTTAACAAAGCAAAATACAAGCACTGTGCTCAAAAAATAAAACTAAGAATAAGACAAAAATATTGAAATATTATTAAATAATATGCAAACAAAAATACTTGAAACTGAAACACCAGATGACAGCTCTTGCATAAACAATGACACATGCAAATCACTGTTTACCAAATCCTGTGATTACTTCCTTACAGTGGCAGTAAAAATTGCACTAGATGTAGCTACCTTAAGTCTCCTGGTGTATTAACTGATAATATTCTTGTTATTCTCGCAGGCAAGTTGTACAATTCCCTTGACACAATATATCAGTGGTCCATCTGGCTGCCATCTTCACATGAAACACTGTTTAATAAGCTCTCTGACAAGCTAACACTGATAGCATTCTCACCTGAAGAAGGTGGCTAAATTTTGTTTCAAGATGATTGTATGATCTGGCTCCACACTCAAAAAAAAAACATCGTTGCACTAGATTCATTAAATTTACTCCCGCAGACACAGCATACACCACCGATAGACATTAGCTGAAAAAATGTAACCACTAAGGAGATTACAACATTCATCAGGTCAATAGCAAGGATTAGTTCTGTTGGTTATAATGGTGTTTCTAACAGAATATTGAAGTTTTGTGCTGATTTGATATGGCTATGTTTTGTGTTAATGAATGATCCACAACACTTTCTTACAGGTGGAAATATGCGGTAGCAACAACCATCTATTAAATCACAGATAAAGAAACCACCTCCTTTTATAGAGGTATTTAATTCCATTCAGTCATTAAAAAAAATGAGAAAATGGTCTATGATGGAATAGTGGATCATATATCTGATGAACAGAACTACTTTGTTAGTAGCCTGATTTAGCTATCAAAAGACAGCAATGTTCTATGACACACCGTCTCAAAAGCTTTTATTCTGTTGTCTGTAAGTTACTACGTATCATCCGTGATTTTACCATATAAGGCTACACTCAGACAAATTTATGTTAGATACTAGTGGAGAAACCTGGCATTGCCCATGTATTTGCTCACAGCTCTGCATCCACACCTGTACTGCTCAACATCTGGCCTTGTGCTTAATGTTGATGGTGTCATATTTTCTGAACTAAGTGTCGTACAGTGATATAAAGTTATAGGTACATTCAGTGGTATATGTGAAAAATGTCTGTAAAATGTGTTGCAAATACAATTCGTAGTAAAGAAGTAATAAATTAAAAGGTCATGCCTCTTGTGGTACCTTTACTGCACGAATAGTGGAATAGCAGTAAGCGATGAGCATCTTTCATTTCAATGATTTGTAGGTGCTGTCAGTGAGGGGGGGGGGGGGGGAATTCACCACAGTTTCAAATTACATGTAAAGTTTTGTTTGTGGCAATAGGCTAAGTGCTCTCATTCTCAAATACTACATAAATAAAGTCTGGTAAGTCGCGTATCATGGGCTGCTCTTCTTTACTCTTCATCCTCCTGGTGGGTAGGTGTTTCTTGCCCTCACAGCAGTTGTCACCTGACAGTACGGTATACGTGTGGCAAGTTTGGTTGAAATTGGTCCATCTCATCCTTTCCACTTTCTGCGCCCAGTTCTTCTCGCCTCTCTGTCCCTCCCCTCTTCCTCCCTCTACCTGACCTTGAGCCTTCTTTATTGTTATTGGAAATTCAGATTATGTGGCAGTATTCTAATCATAATCCAAAAACCATAAATACATCTTTTCTGTTTGCTAACAATGTTTCCATATTATACAGGGGTATTCTAAATGATGGACCCATTTTCAATATTTCGTATTTACTCAAGCAATCCAAAATGAACAAGCTTTATACCAATGAAAAGAGGAAGTTTCAAAGTTTCTTTTCATAAGATTTGATATCAATTTAATAAATTTAATAATTTGTAATTACTTAGTTTTTAATATTTATTTAATAATTAGAAATGTTATAAATGTTCAATGTGGCCACTGTTGGCTGCACGGCAAATATTGTCGCGGTAGCCAAACTCGTCCCACACATGCAGGAGCATATCTGCTGTTATTGAGTGCATGGCAGCAATGATCCGGTTCTGCAGATCATTCAGAATGATTGGTAGAGGTGGGACATAAACAGCTTCCTTCACATAACCCCATAAGAAATAGTTGCAGCGTGTGAGGTCAGGAGATCTCAGTGGCCGGAAGTGCAGAGCCGGGTTCTCGAGTCCCCTGTGACCTATCCAGCACTGAGAAAGGGAGTCATTCAAAAAGTCTCGTACATCATGGTGCCAATGGGGTGGAGCTCCATCATGTTGGAAAATGAAGCCCAGGGAATCTTACATAACTTGAGGGAACAGCCATTGTTCCAACACTTTTAGGTATGTGATTTCCATTATGGTTCTTTCAGCAAAGAAAAATGGTGCATAAACCTTTGTACAGGATACGGCACAGAACACGTTGATCTTTGGTGAGTCTCTTTCATTTTGCAATGGTGAATGTGGATTTTCCAAACCCCATATTCGAACATTGAGTCTCTTGACTTTTCTACTAAGGTGAAACATCACTTCATTGCTAAAAATTACACGTTCATCCTCCATCTTTGTTAGCACATAACCACAAAATGCAGAAGCTTCTCTTTGTCATTGGGGTTGAGAGCCTCCACAAGTTATAATTGGTAAGGCTTGTACAGCAAACGCCATTTCAGAACTTTCCATACAGTTTGGGGTATTCCAGGTTCTCAGTTGATTCTATTGGTAGATTTACTGGGACTGTGCACAAAACTTTCTTGAATCTGTTGGACATGATCCTCTGACACATGCGGTCAGCCTGTGCTTTTTCCTTTGCACACAATCCCAGTCTGTTTAAATTGATTGAACTGACGGCTAATGCTTTTGCAAGTTGTTGGTTGAATACCGAATTTGGTATGAAATGCTTGCTTCACAGTCACCATCTCACTCATAACTGACACTGAAACGGAATGAGGGCCCTATTGCCATGCGAACTCTACTGGCCGCTTCTTAAAACATCACCATCCACCCACCAAAAACTTTGGAACTTCCTCTTTTCACTGGTATAAAGCTCGTTCATTTTGGATATGTACTTGAATACATATAAATTTTTGAAAATGGGTCCATGTTTAGAATAACCCCGTTTATTTTACATATGTTAACAATATATGTACACAGCCTATACGTGTCCAAACATTTATTAATTTATCAATCCATCGATTGCATTGTTATTTGGTTCCTCTGTTTCTCACAGTGCTGATTCTCATTTGTTGGGAACTTAAATGTGCTTCATGCTCTTCGTCTGTTTCAGTTTTTTGCTGTTCTTTTTGTTTTTGCTATTTTGCTTCAGAACTGCAAGGTCTCTTCCTCTTTTTGTCTTCCTATCATTGTCTAAAACATAAATCAAATCAACTTTTTATTAATAAATACACTTTACACACTTTTCACACTTTCTTTTTGGTTTATATTCAGCCACTGTAACTCTCTGACTACTCACATTTCACTGTTTGTTTTTATTCACTCAGTGCACTACTTTTTCGGTTCCTCCCTTTTTTGCTGATAAGAATCTGATGTTCAAACCCACGATGGGTCTTGCTTTATATACCCCCTACCACTGGGTATCCTCACCAGTGACAAATGTCAGAACATATGAAAAAGGCTTTGGATGGTCCATAATGTTCCAGAATATTTCACAACATTTAAAAGTGTTCTGTAATGTTCCACAATGATCTGAGATATTCCTGAACATTCCACAACATCCTGGATCATTGTGGAACATTCTGGAATGTTGTTGGGTGCTCTCAAGTACTCTTGAATGTCCTGGAATGTTCTCAAGTACTCTCAAATGTTCTAGAAATTTCTAGAAGGTGAAACTTCCCAGGCCTTATATCTTCAAAGCATGCCCTTCAGGTAAAAACAGCAACTTTCTTCATGGATGGGGGATAGAGGGCTACTACACCATATAACTTCCTTGATCATACTGGGAATTGTTTCTGACTTTTAGCGGCATGCACATTGTACACTTACTTTTATTATATAATGTTTTGTGACTAGGGCCTCCTGTTGGGTAGACTGTTCACCGGATGCAAGTCTTTTGATTTGACACCACTTCGGCGACTTGTGTGTCAATGGGGATGAAATGATGATGATTAAGACAACACAACACCCAGTCCCTGAGCGGAGAAAAACTCCAATCGAACCTGGGCCCTTAGGACTGACATTCTGTTGCACTGACCAATCAGCTAGCAGGGGCGGACATTATACAATATTGATATTGATTAACATATCTATCTTTGAAATTTTCTGGTGAATTAAAACTCTGTGCAAGGCTGGGACTTGGAACTTGGGACTTTTGTCTTTCATGGGTGAATGCTCTATCAACTGAGCTATCCAAGCACAACTCAAGACCCACCCTCACAGCTTTCCTTCCGACAGTACCTCATTTCCTACTTTCCAACTTCACAGAAGTTCTTCTGCATGTCAGCAGGATTAGCACTCCTGGAAGAAAGGATACTGTGGAGACTTGGCTCAGCCACAGTCTGGGTCATTATTCCCAGAAGGCGGAGGAGAAAACTTCAGTGAAGTCTGAGAGGTAGGAGATGAGGTAAAAGGTCTGTCACACAGTTTTAATCTGCCAGGAAGTTTTAAATCAGTTCACGCTCAGCTCAACAATCAAAATTTATTATGGATATTTATCTTTGCCAGAAAAAACTTTTCTTGCTACTGACAGTCTGCATTTAATATCATCTTTACCTCTATCACTGTCAGTCATTTATTTTGCTGCCTGAGGCCCTTCTATTTCTTTTAGCTGCTTGTTTCCTAATCAAATTCCCCAGCATCACCTCACTAATTCAAACACATTTCATTCTCTTTATATTGCTGATCTTCCATGTCATTTACTATCTTAATTTTGACAAAACTTAAAGTTTTCATTTGTACTTCCTGAACTTTATTTCTTTTTTGAGATTTCCACATAATTACATACACCGTTTGCTCTATATGGAGACTAAATGAAATGTTGGATAGGATTAGAACTCTGTGTGACTTCCTCCACAACTACTGCTATCCTTTCATGTCCTTCAGCTCTTATAATTGCAGCCTAGTTTCTGCACAAATTGTAGATAATTTTTTGCACTTCACATTTTATCCTTGCTAATTGCAGAATTTCAAAGAGTGTTCCAGTAGCACTGTCAAAAGTTTTTACTAAACCTTCAAATAGTAAAACTGCAGGTTTGTCTTTATTCAACATATCTTTTAAGGTGACTCATAGGATCAGTATAGCCTTGTATGTTCTTTCATTTCTTCACATGCTAAATTATTCTTTTTCCAGGTTGTCTTCTAAAACCCCTGCATAACCTTATTGAAACTGTCTCTTTTTAATGTTTTATTAAGCATAAGACATTTCCTGCTGGTAACCTGCAAACCATCTGTATGATTATTATATTATTTCCCAAACCACTATTGTGATGCACCATGCAAAGAGCTATTCAACACCATATTCATTAACCCGTGCCTAGAAATTAAATCAATTTTTGTGTACATATTTAGTCACTCCTCCTTTCCTCTTAGTTGTACTACAGCAGCAGTGTGATATTATACATCAGGATATTTGTATTTCATTTCATTTCTTTCAATTTGATGTCATGATAAGCACAACACATATGTTGACATTTCATCTGGCCTACTATTTTTCTGTATAGAAGTAAGAAGTTCATCCTTTTTATTAATGATGCTTCTGATGGAAGATAGGAAATGTACTACGAAAGGTACTACGGAAACAAAGAAAGCTTCATCATAGGTTTAAGAATAGTCGAATCATAGCTGATAAGGAAAAGCTGAACGAAGCGAAAAAGAGCGTAAAGAGAGCAATGAGAGAAGCATTCAACGAATTCGAACATAAAACATTGGCAAACAATCTAAACAAGAACCCTAAAAAGTTTTGCTCATATGTAAAATCGGTAAGCGGATCTAAATCCCCTATTCAGTCACTCGTTGACCACGATGGCACCGAAACAGAGGACGACCGAAGAAAGGCAGAAATACTGAATTCAGTGTTCCGAAACTGTTTCACTGCGGAAAATCGTAACACGGTCCCTGACTTCAGCCGTCGCACGGACGCCAAAATGGAAAATATTGAAATAAACGATATCGGAATTGAAAAACAACTGCTATCACTTAGTAGCGGAAAAGCATCCGGACCAGACGAGATACCCTTAAGATTCTACAGTGATTATGCTAAAGAACTTGCCCCCTTTCTATCAGCAATTTATCGTAGATCGCTGGAAGAACGTAAAGTACCTAGCGACTGGAAGAAAGTGCAGGTCGTTCCCATTTTCAAGAAGGGTCATAAATCAGATGCGAATAATTATAGGCCTATTTCGCTTACGTCAATCTGTTGTAGAATAATGGAACATGTTTTGTGTTCTCGTATTATGACATTCTTAGATAATACAAATCTCCTTCATCATAACCAACATGGATTCCGCAAACAGAGATCATGTGAAACTCAGCTCGCCCTATTTGCCCAAGAAATTCACAGTGCCGTAGACACTGGCGAGCAGATTGATGCCGTATTCCTGGACTTCAGGAAGGCATTTGATACGGTTCCGCACTTACGTTTAGTGAAAAAAATACGAGCTTACGGAATATCGGACCAGGTTTGTGATTGGATTCAGGATTTCCTAGAAGAAAGAACACAACATGTCATTCTTAACGGTTCAAAATCTGCAGATGTAGAGGTAATTTCGGGAGTACCGCAGGGAAGCGTGATAGGACCTTTATTGTTTACAATATACATAAATGACTTAGTTGACAACATCGGTAGCTCCGTGAGGCTATTTGCAGATGACACGGTTGTCTACAAGAAAGTAGCAACATCAGAAGACTCGTACGTACTCCAGGAGGACCTGCAGAGGATTAATGCATGGTGCGACAGCTGGCAGCTTTCCCTAAACGTAGATAAATGTAATATAATGCGCATACATAGGGGCAGAAATCCATTCCAGTACGATTATGCCATAGGTGGTAAATCATTGGAAGCGGTAACGACCGTAAAATACTTAGGAGTTACTATCCGGAGCGATCTGAAGTGGAATGATCACATAAAACAAATAGTGGGAAAAGCAGGCGCCAGGTTGAGATTCATAGGAAGAATTCTAAGAAAATGTGACTCATCGACGAAAGAAGTAGCTTACAAAACGCTTGTTCGTCCGATTCTTGAGTATTGCTCATCAGTATGGGACCCTTACCAGGTTGGATTAATAGAAGAGATAGACATGATCCAGCGAAAAGCAGCGCGATTCGTCATGGGGACATTTAGTCAGCGCGAGAGCGTTACGGAGATGCTGAACAAGCTCCAGTGGTGGACACTTCAAGAAAGGCGTTACGCAATACGGAGAGGTTTATTATCGAAATTACGAGAGAGCACATTCCGGGAAGAGATGGGCAACATATTACTACCGCCCACATATATCTCGCGTAATGATCACAACGAAAAGATCCGAGAAATTAGAGCAAATACAGAGACTTACAAGCAGTCGTTCTTCCCACGCACAATTCGTGAATGGAACAGGGAAGGGGGGATCAGATAGTGGTACAATAAGTACCCTCCGCCACACACCGTAAGGTGGCTCGCGGAGTATAGATGTAGATGTAGATGTAGAATGGTCTTTAAGATCCATGGCTTGTTCCAAGCTGTAGATTTTTTTTTTCTAATAGCTGTTTGTTTTCTACAGTTATGTTCCCCAGCTGAATTTACCTTAAGAAAGGCCAAAGGAACTTACTGGAAATCACTGAGATAGGCTGAAGGCTGCTTGGATCAGACTAGCTACTTCTGGTAATTAGCTGGGCAAATAGTCTCATATCAGAAGGACTGAGGTGCAAACCATATAGTGTATGATGTACTTGAGTGAGGAGAAATGCATGACTAAACCATACGTAGATACAGGCAGGTTACTCCATTCTTGTGATACTAGTCCATGAGAACAGCAAATTATCAACCATCAAGATGAAATTGTTATCAGCAAATACAAAGTCCCAAAGGTGTATGGTGGCCCCATGTAATGCCACTCTGAAACATCACTCCAGCTCCACTAGTGGTACATGTGCGACACAGTGTTGTCTCCAAACACATTGTCTGTAATTATCAGCATACCAACAGATTCAAGTATCATCTGAAAACCATAACCGATGCCAATCCTGGGACGTCCAGTCCATTCTGCATGATTTTTCGCCCATCTGTAATGGAGCCCGTTGTATTGTGGTGTATGATGTCATACTCACTGTTGTCGTCAGGAAAGAATATCCACATCATGCAATCATCTCCTAACAGTTTGATCTGATACACAACATCCTTAAGCGCTCAGCCAAAGGTTCCTTTGACTCAAAAGTCATAGGTATCGATCATCCTGTGCACCTGTCTAATGTGGGCAGCACGTTCTAAGCAAGTCCTCAATGCTACCTGTCAGTTGGAACCAATTCCATGTCCATACCATATCACTTTGATTCCAATGCAAATGTCGAGCAACTTTCCTGGTTAACAAGTGTTCTGCATGTAATGTCATGATGCAGACCTGACCACTGATCGCGATTGTTCTTTGTGGCATGATGGAAGTTCACTCTACTGTTTCACAGACATCTCTAATGCATCCCTACTAGTGCTTTACTTTCAACTGAAATCTATTCATGTGCGGCGTTCTACTTATAGGAAGTGCTCATGGCAAACAACAACAGGGGTGACTTTTTGATTGGTACAGGAAGTCACAACAGCAACAGATCATCACAGCATATTGGGGTGATGGAAAACTTTTGTTCATGTGTGTAGTTTCATATCAAAGAATAACTTTAATTAAATACAAAATGTGTTTAGCTTTAGCAGAATGTTCTTTTGAACAGATCATGACCAGTTTTCTTCCCAATCCTTGTGAAGCTGAGGAAGTACTTGGGCTCTGGTTGTTCCAAAAATGGGACTCAAAAGTTCTTTCCTTTTATATAGAAAGATATAGGGGATAACTAAATTTATTTGGATCACTGCCTCAAAATATGAAATTTTTCATATTCTAGAATCTCCTAACCTGCTGTGTCTTCAATACAATCATTTTTCAGATAAAGATAATAGCTTAGATATTGAAGAATCAGTGATGGGATTATGTGGAACAGCATTTTATGGAATCTTTTAACATGATGAAGAATCTTTGGTAATATAATGAAAGCCTGAGTGAACACACTTGCATGGGCAAACTGTTCAGCTTGGAGGAACTTCTAACAGCAGTCATGAAAAGCGAATTGTTTGGAAACATTAATGTTGCAGTTGTAATTAAATTTCTTCACAGATATGAATCTGAGGTGATCTCAGGTTCTCAAAGTATGAATCAGTGCAAACCTCATTTACTTTGCATCTTAAACAAATCATTAAACATTATACTGGTGGCCTATACAGTTTTTCATTAGAGCCAATTTCTACAACTATTACTCCACTGAACCAATTGCATTTTTCTTTCTTTACCTGTAAATTGGAGGAATGTGATAGATTGGAAAGAAAGGTCTTGGTAATTGCCTTTTCTTTTCTGAGAAATGGTTAAACAAAGGAACAAAGTGGATAGCAGATAGCAGACTGGATCTAAACATGGATGAACTCACAATCAGTGATGGCAATGTCAAGTAGCCATTACGTGCTTCATGATGATTGAAGTGCTTGGATATATTTGTTGTATTTTTGATTTAATGAAATAATACAGATGAGATAATGGAAAGCCACTTCTGGAGCGACTTTTGGCAGGAGGTGAAAGGAAATTTGTTAGAAGCAAAAACTGTAGAACCAACTTTGACTAATAGCTCAATATGTGTTTAGCAACATGATGCTAAGCAGTTATGGCAAATACTTCTACTAATTGACATAACATTGAAAAGCAATCCTAGGTTAGATAGTTATACTTTTGTGTCCAACCATGACAAACAATATATCATTCACAACTGTATCAGTTGGACTGCTGATCTGAGAATATTGTTTGCAGAGTTTGTGCACTGTCAGGAAATTTACATCATCTAAACGTGTAGGTGATACACTATGTGATCAAAAGTATCCGGATGCCCACAAAAACATAGTTTTTTCATATTAGGTGAATTGTGCTGCCACCTACTGCCAGGTACTCCATATCAGCGACCTCATTAGTCATTAGACATCACGTGAGAGCAGAATGGGGTGCTCCAAGGAACTCACGGACTTTGAATGTGGTCAGGTGAGTGGGTGTCACTTCTGTCGTATGTCTGTATGCAAGATTTCCACACTCCTGAACATCCATAGATCCACTGTTTCAATGTGATAGTGAAGTGGAAATGTGAAGGGACATGTACAGGACAAAAGTGTACAGGCCGACCTCATCTGTTGACTGAGAGAGACTGCCAACAGTTGAAGAGGGTCGTAATGTGTAATCAGCAGATGTCTATCCAGACCACAACACAGGAATTCCAAACAGCATCAGGATCCACTGCAAGTACTATTACAGTTAGGCAGGAGGTGAGAAAACTTGGATTTCATAGTTGAGTGGCTGCTCATAAGCCACCCGTCACGTCAGTAAATGCCAAATGATGCCTTGCTTGGTGTAAGGAGCATAAACATTGGATGACTGAACTATGGAAAAACATTATGTGGAGTGATGAATCATGGTACACAATGTGGCGATCTGATGGCAGGGTGTGGGTTTGGCGAATGCCCGGTGAATGCCATCTGCCAGCTTGTGTAGTGCCAACAGTAAAATTCGGGGGCGGTGGTGTTATGGCGCGGTCATATCTTTCATGGTGGGGGCTTTCACCCCTTGTTGTTTTGCATGGTACTATCACAGCTCAGTCCTATATTGATGTTTTAAGCACCTTCTTGCTTCCCACTGTTGAAGACCAATTCGAGGATGGCGACTGCATCTTTCAACACAATCGAGCACCTGTTCATAATGCACGGGATGTGGTGGAGTGATTATACGGCAATAACATCCCTGTAATGGACAGAGTCCTGATCTGAATCCTATAGAACACCTTTGGGATGTTTTGGAATGCTGACTTCGTGCCAGACCTCACTGACTGACATCGATACCTCTCCTCAGTGCAGCACTCCATGAAGAATGGGTCGCCATTCCTCAAGAAACCTTCCAGCACCTGAGATGGTACTTCTGTCTTAGTTGAAGATCAGGATTCGGAAAAAATTCCCAAATCTGTGATCAGTACCCTCAGGACCTTAGAAACTTGGTTTCAGCTAAATGGGTTGAATCTAAACATATCTAAGACTCACGTGATGCACTTCAAAACCAAGCAGTCAAAATGTGAGCAGATTGAGATTGTTCACAACAACCAAGGTATAGAAGAAGTTGACTCAGTCAATTTCTTAGGTTGAAATGTAGATAAAAAATTTGAGCTGGCAGGGACACATTGAATACTTGGCAAAAAAAAACTGAGCAGCTTTGCATTTGCAACACAAATATTATCAACTGCAACTGACATGGATGCACGAAAAGTAGCATATACTAGCTACTTCAAATCCATTATTAGGTATGGTATTTTTTTTTGGGGTAAATTGACAAACATAGTGCAGATACTAAAAATACAGAAAAAAATCAGTTTCATAGAAATAGGTGCACTGATGGAACAGCATTAACAAAAACTTTGTGAGGCAAAGAGAACATAGGAACTGGTCAGACTGTGTGAGGTAGCAAATGACATTGTACAACTAATGGGAAGTATTCAGTGAAGTTCAAGACAAAGTGTTAACAGATAGTTACAGATTGTAACTCGACAGCAGCAACCTCTGAAAACTACAAAAGTATGCAGATCATTGACTCATTTGTTGTGAGCACCTACATGAGGACACATAGCTGATGTATACAAGCATGCATATGCATTATTTCAATCGTTATCAACACCACCTTGGATTTCTTTATTGGTGGTGTAAACAAGGAAAAATGTACGCACCTTTGGTAAAGAATGAACACTGGACTTTGAAAACATCTAACAATTGTCAAGTCAAATATTTCCAGTAAGAAAACAGAGAAACATCCGAATGAAAGAAAGAGTCATTGTCGACAAATATAAGTTATTCCCATTACAACATGAAATATAATGATGCAGTAGATGAAACATAAACCAGGGAGTTTTGTTGTACCATTATGTGTACCCCTTTCCGTGCACTTTTTACATGTCTTTTCTCAACAATACACTCTTGTTTTGTGCAGTGTGTGTTTCTTCACACAGTCTCTCTACAGCACCTCTGCAAATTTCTCTAGTGGACATAATACCCATATTAGTTTTACTGTATTGATACAAAGCCACTTGAAAAGTAATAGGCAGGAAAAAAAATATCCAACAGAAATCACATTTCAAATTTCGGTTAGCAATCAGTTTAACCTTTTACCTGAAGTGGGAGTAGACCTCAGCCAGTTTTTGAACTTAATGGGGTGCAGCAGACTCATAGGAATTACTTCAACGCAAGGTTTTTAAAAAAAGTCACAAAAGATTCTTGCTATTAGAGAGTAGTTATAGGAGAGGTGTAGACCGATTGCTACAGGAAAAGCTGGGCATGGAATACCAGGTCACAAGCATAATGAAAAATAGTGCCAAGCTTAGGCAGGTGACAAAGAATGCAGGTCCTTGTGCAGAGATACTAATCATGGCCTGCACGTGAATGGGGGGGGGGGGGAGGAGGAGGAGGAGGAAAGATTAGCTGAGCACCTTGCAGAAGGTGAACAAGTTACAGACAGAGGGTGTTGAAAGAAATGGCAGAGGGCAGAAAAATAAGATAGAAGTGTTTATTGTATGCCAAGAAGATGTCGGAAATTCTGAAGTGATAGATGTTCTGTGCCTCTCTGAACACCATGTAACCACAGGGATGAAGAAGTTAAATATCAGGGATTATAGGCTTGCATCATTTACATGTAGAATTAACATGGAAAAGAAGCTGCAACATATGTAAAAGTTGGACACAGGGTCAAACAATTGAAACAAATAACTTTTGTGTTGATCAGAAGCTATAACCATGTGCTTGTGAGTTGGTACCGCAGAGTACTTTTCTGACAGCTGTAATACTCTACATATCCCCTGTAGGAAATTTTCAGCTATTTATGAGGAATCTAGATGCATTATTGAGCTACCTGTCGGACAAGAAGAAACACTAGTTGTGAAGATTTCAGTGTAGATACCAGAAAAGGAACAGACAGGAAAATGAACTAGAATCATTGTTTAGGTGTTTCAATCTAATTTCAATAGTCAATTTTCCAACTCGTGTGCAGCAAAATAGTAGGAAATCGATTGATAATATTTCTATAGACAGTGCTCAGGCTGAAACAATTAATGTGTACCCAATAGCCATTGAACTAACTGATTGTGATGCAAAATTAATGGAAATAGACAGTATGGCACCTTACAACCCTGAGACAGGTTCACACAAAGCAGTGAATTTTATTGATGAGAACTGGATACAATGTTTTAAGAGTAAGCTAAAAGGAGTGCTATGGGATGAGTTACATATAGAAAGAGATGCTAATGTCAAATTCAATTTATTCTGTAGAAAACTTGTGTCAGTACCTGAATGCTGCTTTCCTAAAAAATTATATAAAAAAGTAGTAAGCTGTGGCTAACTAAAGGCCATTAAAATCGCATGTAAGAGGAAGAGAGAAATTATGTATAGGACAGACTGAGTCCAGATCTAACTTTAGTTGCATTTTACAAAAAAATATTATAATATTTTAAGAAGAGTTGTTAAAATGTCCAGAAGTATGGATACCCTGACAGAAATAAATGATGCAGAAGATTAAAACTAGATGGAGCATTGTCAAACAGGCGGCAGGACAGCCACCAAGTTACAAGATTCCATAACAGTTGAACTAAATGACAATGTTGTGATTGATAATTCACAATTGCAAGTACTTTTAACAATCACTTTCTAAGGGTAGCGTGAAATATGGTTTAGTTGAAGAAGCAAGAGAATTCATTAAAAATGTCATTCCACCAAACTTCAAGCAACTAGAAGTGGCACCAACATCCTTCGCTGAAATTAATATAATTCTAAAAAACAAAAGCGCATGTGGGGTTGATGGAATGTCAAACAGAATTCTGAAAAGCTGTCCCAACTTGATAAGTAATGTCCGTAGTAATATTTGTAATGTGTCCTAGGCACAGGGAATTTTTGCAGATAGGTTAAGTGTACAATTGTCAATCTTCTTCATCAGAAACAAGACAGACTTAAACAGTTATTGTCCAGTTTCCTACTGACATCTTTTTCCAAAATATTCTAAAAAGTAATGTACTCAAGAGTAGTTGTACACTTAAGTGGAAACAATGTACTTACCATACCACAGTTTGTATTCCAGAAGGGTTGCTTGACTGATAATACTATCTGTACATTCACTCATCAAATAGTACAAGCTCTAAATGATAATATATCACCAGTTGGTATTTTTTGTGATCTCTCCAAGGCTTTCAGTTGTGTAGACCATGATACTCCCTCAGGAAAACACAGATCTTATGGAATTGATGGCTTTATGAACTACTGGTTTGAATCATCCTTGACAAACAGAATGCAAAAGGTTCTGCTGAATAATTCAATATTGTAAAAGTAAAAAATATAAAAATATTAGTGACATTGAGAGGGGGGGGGGGGGGGGGGGGGCAGAGGTCTCAAAGAGAGTCCACACTGTGTTCAGTTTTGGGTCCACTCCTATTCACATTACGTAAGTGAATGAAATTGTCAGGGGCATTTGACTACTCCCTGGAGCATTGTGGGTTCATTTTATGGCTTGGGAGCCGGGACTGAAGTTGTGGGCAGCTGCAGAGAAACAAATGGTGAACATAAGCAGATCTTCATTAATCCATTAAACTTAGACAGTCATCTGAGTCTTTCCTCATCTCTGGTGCAGTTTAGTGTTGGCTCATAGAATTCCCACTTGCAGTGCCGGTGAGGCAGAGACAGTGTGCAGTGTATGCATGCTGCCTGTGTGGTGACATGCTTAGCTGGCTTTGCTGGCACACAGGAGCTGAGTCGATAGTTGCAGCCGAGCACTGGACACAAACCCGCTGCAGCACAGGGCAAGGCAGCAATGTTTTCTAACTGTGCTAGCGTTCCAGCAGCAGGTGATGGTGTTGCCTAGAGTCAGACTCTTGATCAATGGCCGTAGAGCAATGGCCTCGACGTGGAGCTATGTGGTCGTCTGTTCATGCCTTGGCCACGAGATGACAGCAGGTACATTGACAAGCAGTCTTGAGATAGAGAGCCTAGGTAGTCAGGTAGAGATCTCTGGTTCATGGCCTGGCAACACAGTTACAGTGTAAACTCCAAGGCTGCATCATTAAAACTCATGGTGACAAATGACACTTGGCAGACATCATGCATGGCTCTGCTGTGCTGATTGTAATCTACTCGATGAGGCTGGAGTTTAAATGCAGCTCTCCAGTGCTGACTGCTGCAGAAGAAGCCTCACTTCTGGGTTGCATCAAAATGTTTTGAAATGAGCCAGTGTTCTATGTGTGGGTATTGTCAGGCGGGAGGAGGCTGACATGGATGCAGGTGCATGGCGGGTGGTTGCAGCATTGGCAGATCACTGACAACTGCTGCTGGTGGCAACAGTGGCCTGTTTATGTCTCTGGACTGTGGCAGAGCTTTATTCTACATCTACATCTACATTTATACTCCGCAAGCCATTCAACGGTGTGTGGTGGAGGGCACTTCATGTGCCAGTCATTACCTCCCTTTTCTGTTCCAGTCGCGTATGGTTCGCGGGAAGAACAACTGTCTGAAAGCCTCCGTGCGCACTCGAATCTCTCTAATTATTTTCTAAGGACTCTCCCAATGAATCTCAACCTGGTACCCGCCTTACCAGCAATTAATTTTATATGATCATTCGACTTCAAATTGTTCCGCACGCATACTCCCAGATATTTTACAGAAGTAACTGCTACCAGTGTTTGTTCTGCTATCATATAATCATACAATAAAGGATCCTTCTTTCTATGTATTCGCAATACATTACATTTGTCTATGTTAAGGGTCAGTTGCCACTCCCTGCACCAAGTGCCTATCCGCTGCAGATCTTCCTGCATTTCGCTACAATTTTCTAATGCTGCAACTTGTCTGTATACTACAGCATCATCCGCGAAAAGCCGCATGGAACTTCCGACACTATCTACTAGGCCATTTATATATATTGTGAAAAGCAATGGTCCCATAACACTCCCCTGTGGCACGCCAGAGATTACTTTAACGTCTGTAGACGTCTCTCCATTGATAACAACATGCTGTGTTCTGTTTGCTAAAAACTCTTCAATCCAGCGACACAGCTGGTCTGATATTCCGTAGGCTCTTACTTTGTTTATCAGGCGACAGTGCGGAACTGTATCGAACGCCTTCCGGAAGTCAAGGAAAATAGCATCTACCTGGGAGCCTGTATCTAATATTTTCTGGGTCTCATGAACAAATAAAGCGAGTTGGGTCTCCCACGATCGCTGTTTCCGGAAACCATGTTGATTTATACAGAGTAGATTCTGGGTTTCCAAAAACAACATGGTACTCGAGCAAAAAATATGTTCTAAAATTCTACAACAGATCGATGTCAGAGATATAGGTCTATAGTTTTGTGCATCTGCTCGGCGACCCTTCTTGAAGACTGGGACTAACTGTGCTCTTTTCCAATCATTTGGAACCTTCCGTTCCTCTAGAGACTTGCGGTACACAGCTGTTAGAAGGGGGGCAAGTTCTTTTGCGTACTCTGTGTAGAATCAAATTGGTATCCTGTCAGGTCCAGTGGACTTTCCTCTGTTGAGTGATTCCAGTTGCTTTTCTATTCCTTGGACACTTATTTCAATGTCAGCCATTTTTTCGTTTGTGCGAGGATTTAGAGAAGGAACTGCAGTGCGGTCTTCCTCTGTGAACCAGTTTGGAAAAAGGTGTTTAGTATTTCAGCTTTACGCGTGTCATCCTCTGTTTCAGTGCCATCATCATCCCAGAGTGTCTGGATATGCTGTTTCGAGCCACTTACTCATTTAACGTAACACCAGAACTTCCTAGGATTTTCTGTCAAGTCGGTACATAGAATTTTACTTTCAAATTCACTGAACGCTTCACGCATAGCCCTCCTTACACTAACTTTGACATCGTTTAGCTTCTGTTTGTCTGAGAGGTTTTGGCTGCATTTAAACTTGGAGTGAAGCTCTCTTTGCTTTCGCAGTAGTTTCCTAACTTTGTTGTTGAACCACGGTGGGTTTTTCGCGTCCCTCACAGTTTTACTCGGCACGTACCTGTCTAAAATGCATTTTACGATTGCCTTGAACTTTTTCCATAAACACTCAACATTGTCAGTGTCGGAACAGAAATTTTCATTTTGATCTGTTAGGTAGTCTGAAGTCTGCCTTCTATTACTCTTGCTAAACAGATAAACCTTCCTCCCTTTTTTTATATTCCTATTAACTTCCATATTCAGGGATGCTGCAACGACCTTATGATCACTGATTCCCTGTTATGCACTTACAGAGTTGAAAAGTTCGGGTCTGTTTGTTATCAGTAGGTCCAAGATGTTATCTCCATGAGTCGGTTCTCTGTTAAATTGCTCGAGGTAATTTTCGGATAGTGCACTCAGTATAATGTCACTCGATGCTCTGTCCCTACCACCCGTCCTAAATATCTGTGTGTCCCAGTCTATATCTGGTAAATTGAAATCTCCACCTAAGACAATAACATACTGAGAAAATTTATGTGCAATGTATTCCAAATTTTCTCTCGGTTGTTCTGCCACTAATGCTGCTGAGTCCCACTCCAATCCATAGAATGCTAGTTTTGTTTCTCCGATGACGGAGAAACATGGGTATATGAGATCAGTAAGGAGGAGCAAATCCTACTGAAAAAGATAGATGATAGGAAGGCGCAGTATAAGTTAGTACACCAAATTGTGTATAGAATAAGAGATCTCATCTTTGTCAGATCCCACATTCAGTCAAAGAGGTCGGTAAAAGGAGCCAACTATTAACCTAGCTCGGTTGTTGAGTGTAACCTCCACCCATAATAATTCACAGGAACTATCCACTTCTACTTCACTACAGGATAAACTACTACTAACAGCGACAAACACGCCACCACCGGCTGCATGCAATCTATCCTTTCCAAACACTGTCTGTGCCTTTGTAAAAATTTCGGCAGAATTTATCTCTGGCTTCAGCCAGCTTTCTGTACCTGTAACGATTTCAGCTTCGGTGCTTTCTATCAGCGCTTAAAGTTCCGGTACTTTACCAATGCAGCTTCGACAGTTTACAATTACAATACCGATTGCTGCTTGGTCCCTGCATGTCCTGACTTTGCCCCGCACCCTTTGAGGCTGTTGCCCTTTCTGTACTTGCCTGAGGCCATCTAACCTAAAAAACCGCCCAGTCCACACCACACAACCCCGTGTAGCCGCTTGCTGCGTGTAGTGGACTCCTGACCTATCCGGCAGCACCCGAAACCCCACCACCCTACGGCGCAAGTCAAGGAATCTGCAGCCCACACGGTCGCAGAACCGTCTCAGCCCTCATCTTTTATCTACTTGATCCTCTGCTGCCTTCCTATTTCGTCTCTCAATGCTACCCATTCTTCTTCTACTATATTCCTTTCCCCTATTCTTGTCTGTTGTTCCCTAATGCCCACTATGAAACTCTCTACAACCTTTGGTTCTTTCAGTTTATCCAGGTCCCATCTCCTTAAATTCCTGTCTTTTTTCAGTTTCAATCCACAGCCCATAACCAGTAAATTGTGGTCAGATTCTACATCAAGCCCTGGAAAAGTCCTACAATTTAGATTTTGGTTCCAAAACATCAATACGAAACCTTCCAGTGCCTTCAGGCTTCTTCCACATATACAACCTTCTTTTATGATCCTTAAACCAAGTGTTAGCTGTGATTAATTTATTCCACCAGGTGGCTTCCTCTTTCATTCCTTTCCCATGGGCCATATTCACCTACTATTTTGCCTTCTATGCCTTTTCTTACTATCGAATCCCAGTCCCCCATGACTATTAAATTTTTGTCTCCCTTAACCATCTGAATAACTTTTTTTATCTCATCATACATTTCTTCAATCTCTTCATCATCTGTGGAGCTAGTTGGCATATAAACTTGTACTACTGTGGTGGGTGTGAGCTTTGTGTCTGTCTTGGCTACAAAAATGCATTCACAGTGTTGTTCGTAGTAGCTCATCTGTGTTGTTATTTTTGTATTCATTATTTAAACTACTCTTGCATTACCTCTATTTGATTTTGCACTTATAACCCTGCACTCAGCTGACCAGAAGTCCTGTTCCTCCTGCCACCGAAATTCACTAGCTTCCTCTATATCTAACTTTAATGTATCTGTTTTCCTTTTTAAATTTTCCAACCTACCTGCCTCATTACGGGATTTGACATTCCCCACTCCAATCCATAGAATGCTAGTTTTGTTTCTCCGATGACGGAGAAACATGGGTATATGAGATCAGTAAGGTGGAGCAAATCCTACTGAAAAAGATAGATGATAGGAAGGTGCAGTATAAGTTAGTACACCAAATTGTGTATAGAATAAGAGATCTCATCTTTGTCAGATCCCACATTCAGTCAAAGAGGAAATCATGTTTGCAAAGGTCCAATAAGGATGTGGAAAATTCAAATACCCTGGAACAGGAAAATGTGTGAAGAAGGAGAATTTTTGGTAGAGAACATATAGAAAATGCCTGTGAATGTTATACAACAAAAAAGAAGAGGAAGGAGATGGCGAAAGGCTCAACAATGATACAATCAACGATGATGTATGCCAGCAAGAAGACTGAGGTATTTACAATAACAGAACTGTCAGATATTCATGAACAGGGATTTACCCGGTATTTCATATTTTCTCTGTTAATATACTGTATATGTGTTGTACTAACAGCATTATACACTATTGTTTTATTGAAAAGTGGAGCTTCCTTTATTTTGGCATTTTGTGGGTGTACATTTTTAACTTTAGGAACTAGCATTGAAGGAGTGTTAACATCTTGCACATATTTAGCTTTCTTGTCATGGGTATAGACGCTAAGGTATGCTATTGTTTACTGTACATATTCATTTCATGACTGATGTCATGGAATGGAAATTCAGCACCACTGCAGTTCATTCCCATTCCACATGTAAGCTCGCTGCAGATGACAGGTGAGAGATGGGGGCTACGCATGTGTAGAGGAGCTGCATGCTTGTTCTGTTTACTTATCTTCAGCCTCGCTGCTGCTCACTATGCAACAATTTATGCCCATCACGCTCTAACAGTGTTCTCAGCAGTAGAAAAATGTCTAAATCAGCTGATAAGAGTCACCTGTCAGTGAATGCTCATGTTGCTTAAATTGCCGTGTGGCAAAGTAAAATGCCAAACAAGCATGTGTTTGAGCCTTGTTTCAGTAATATGACTTTCAACTCATATTAATTGTATTTCTTGATGTTTTTCAACTGTAAATACATTTTCTGGCTGTCTTACATTACTTACAAAAAAATAATTCTTCACCTATTTCTTTATGTTACGTTAACCAATATTCTTGAACTATTATTCTGCTATACATAATGATCACATGTTGTTTAGAAATAACCATTTTCGATTTTTTTGTCTCTGTGCCTACGAATATCGCAATGTGCAGTAAAACCCTTTGATTGGAAGTATTATATACGTGTGGTTTTTTTCTAGCTTCTGCACTGACACAACCACAGTAATTTATTTGAATTCACTTGAGTAATGATACACTGATGTACAGTTTTGGGGTAGTTTACCATGTTAGCTATCAATTGGTAACAAACTAGCTATCAGTTTAATAAATATATATGTTTTCTTGATTGCTTCTACTTACTGAGCTAAAGTTATACAAGGTGTCCCAGGAGGAATGGTCAATATTCAGGGATATGACAGAAATCATCATTCAAAGCAAAAAAGGTCAGTAAACGTGGGTTCTACAATGCATACCTTAAGAGCTATGAGCCCTTGTTAATCTTCGCTACTGTGAAACACATCTCTTCTACTGAATAAGTACCTGTAGTAGTGATGAAGAGTAGGCTGAAGTTCAAGACATTAGTCAGGAAGAATCAATACGCAAAGAAGTGGGATACGGAAGTACTAAGGAATGACGAGATACGTTTGAAGTTCTCTAACGCTATAGATACAGCAATAAGGAATAGTGCAGTAGGCAGTACAGTTGAAGAGGAATGGACATCTCTAAAAAGGGCCATCACAGAAGTTGGGAAGGAAAACATAGGTACAAAGAAGGTAGCTGCGAAAAAACCATGGGTAACAGAAGAAATACTTCAGAAGATTGATGAAAGGAGGAAGTACAAACATGTTCCGGGAAAATCAGGAATACAGAAATACAAGGAATGAAATAAATAGGAAGTGCAGGGAAGCTAAGACGAAATGGCTGCAGGAAAAATGTGAAGACATCGAAAAAGATATGATTGTTGGAAGGACAGACTCAGCATACAGGAAAGTCAAAACAACCTTTGGTGACATTAAAAGCAACGGTGGCAACATTAAGAGTGCAACTGGAATTCCACTGTTAAATGCAGAGGAGAGAGCAGATAGGTGGAAAGAATACATTGAAAGCCTCTATGAGGGTGAAGATTTGTCTGATGTGATAGAAGAAGAAATAGGAGCTGATTTAGAAGAGAGAGGGGATCCAGTATTAGAATCGGAATTTAAAAGAGCTTTGGAGGACTTACGGTCAAATAAGGCAGAAGGGATAGATAACATTCCATCAGAATTTCTAAAATCACTGGGGGAAGTGGCAACAAAATGACTATTCATGTTGGTGTGTAGAATATATGAGTCTGGAGATATACCATCTGACTTTCGGAAAAGCATCGTCCGCATAATTCCGAAGACGGCAAGAGCTGACAAGTGTGAGAATTATCGCACAATCAGCTTAACAGTTCATGCATCGAAGCTGCTTACAAGAATCATATACAGAAGAATGGAAAAGAAAATTGAGAATGCGCTAGGTGACGATCAGTTTGGCTTTAGGAAAAGTAAAGGGACGAGAGAGGCAATTCTGACGTTACGGCTCATAATGGAAGCAAGGCTAAAGAAAAATCAAGACACTTTCATAGGATTTGTCGACCTGGAAAATGCGTTCGACAATATAAAATGGTGCAAGCTGTTCGAGATTCTGAAAAAAGTAGGGGTAAACTATAGGGAGAGACGGGTCATATACAATATGTACAACAACCAAGAGGGAATAATAAGAGTGGACGATCAAGAACGAAGTGCTCATATTAAGAAGGGTGTAAGACAAGGCTGTAGCCTTTCGCCCCTACTCTTCAAGCTGTACATCGAGGAAGCAATGATGGAAATAAAAGAAAGGTTCAGGAGTGGAATTAAAATACAAGGTGAATGGATATCAATGATACGATTCACTGATGACGTTGCTATCCTGAGTGAAAGTGAAGAAGAATTAAATGATCTGCTGAACGGAATGAACAGTCTAATGAGTACACAGTATGCTTTGAGAGTAAATCGGAAAAAGATGAAGGTAATGAGAAGTAGTAGAAACGAGAACAGCGAAAAACTGAACATCAGGTTTGATGGTCACGAATTCAATGAAGTTAAGGAATTCTGGTACCTAGGCAGTAAAATATCCAATGACGGATGGAGCAAGGAGGATGTCAAAAGCAGACTCGCTATGGCAAAAAAGGCATTTCTGGCCAAGAGAAGTCTACTAATATCAAATACCGTCCTTAATTTGAGGAAGAAATTTCTGAGGATGTACGTCTGGGGTACAGCATTGTATGGTAGTGAAACATGGACTGTGGGAAAACTGGAACAGAAGAGAATCAAAGCATTTGAGATGTGGTGCTATAGACGAATGTTGAAAATTAGGTGGACTGATAAGGTAAGGAATGAGGAGGTTCTATGCAGAATCAGAGAGGAAAGGAATATGTGGAAAACACTGATAAGGAGAAGGGACAGGATGATAGGACATCTGCTAAGACATGAGGGAATGACTTCCACGGTACTAGAGGGAGCTGTAGGGGGCAAAAACTGTAGAGGAAGACAGAGATTGGAATACGTCAAGCAAATAATTGAGGACGTAGGTTGCAAGTGCTACTCTGAGATGAAGAGGTTAGCACAGGAAAGGAATTCATGGCGGGCCGCATCAAACCAGTCAGTAGACTGATGACCAAAAAAAAAAAAAGTTCTTGAAGTATGCATTTAAGATCCCTTACTGGACACCTCTCACAGTATGGGAAGCAAACAGCTTGCAGTAGGAGATTTATTCCACAGTATGGCCATGTGTGTGTGAATCGTGCTTGCATTGATGTGTGTGTGTGTGTTGTCTACTATAGAAAAAGGCCTTTTGGCAGAAAACTCAGATATTTAGCAGTCTTTTTGGTGTGCCTGTCTGCGACTCAGCATCTCCTCTATACAGTGAGTAGCAATCTATTTTTCAAAACATTGTCATTATACCATCGTGCATTTTACATTGTTTAAACTTTCCATACCATTAACCATGGGCTGGACAATTCTTGTCACACTGCAGGAGCACTAGGACTACTCGAAATACATGCTGCATGGTCACCTCATCAATAACTACCACTGGGATAGGATGAATTCCTCTTCCAGGTGCACTTGTGTTTTCGAATGTTATCATCATCATCTTTAAACCACTTAATGATATTGGGCCTCTCCTCAGACTTTGGGCTGATCATACTCTCTCAATGTAGCACAGTCATTCCTACCATTCACATAAAACTGTTTCACTAACAGCGCAAGGTCTCACTTCTCAAAAGCCAGACTATTCACTCATGTTGCACTTGTCAAATGACAGCATGGACGTCACAGCTAAATACAGTGTGCAGTAACAGATTTGCACCTGGTGGCCAAAATTGGAACTAATTTGTTTTCCGATATAAGTAAGTTCCATATTAACGCATTAGCATATCTACCAAGTTTCACTGCCACAGAGTACTTTTAGCCCACACTGGACTTTTATGAGTAGCTGTATTTTAATTACAACCATCTGATATATTCTTTGTCTACAGGTCACTTATATAAACATACACAGATTGTAAATTTTGGTCTAGGGTTGAGAGAGTGTGAAGTTCGCCTGATATTTTTATAGTATTATGGTAAGATGACTCAGGAGGGAGCCATCACTGGGTTGCTTGTTGGTGTGCGATTTTTTGATTTTTGGGGATCTTGTTGCTTGTTTAAAATTTTCTTTTGAGTTTCCAAAAAACATTTTGCTGTGGGTTTTTGAAAAACAAATCCTACTGGTGGGTGAAAGTAGTACTGCTGTCTGTGGTGTTACAATATAGTGATATTGTACTCCTTACTTATTGCTGGCTTCTGGAATTTTTGAAGCTGAGCACACTTTTTATCTGTTGGGGGCAATGTCTTGCTGCTAAACATCAACAATGGCTAAGTGCTACTGATCAAGTGCTGAGCATTTGCGCAGAGAGGGTCACTGTTTGGGTTACATACCGAGCAGCTGGATGAAGCCACATCACACGAAAAGAGTATGAAGACTTTGATGGAGGGTATAATTAAGTATTGAAAGTATTACTTTGGTTCATAGGATAAAAGTATGTTTGTGTAATTTTGTTTATTTGCAGAAAGGAGCAAGGAATTATTTAATGAAAGTTGTGGATGAAATGGCTCTGGATTTGTTAATTAGTAACTTTGTTATTGGAATTTATAGCTATACGAACAGATACAAAAGGCTTTTGTGATCAGTGATTACCATTAACTAACGAAGAAACATAATGCAGCAATAGTTATTTCAGTGTGAGTATGAAATGAGTTTAGCTGTTAATGCAAGAGTGAATGGGTTTACGCGTTGTTAGGGAAGTGCATTATGCGCTAAAGACATAATAAAATGAAGTAATATTAATCTGTACTGTTATTATTTTAAACTGACGTTTTACATTTCAAAATTAAAAAACTAACATTTACAAAGCATAAGAGTCAAGTGTTCATATCAAACATGTGGTCACATTATTTAGTAACGAAGCTTGTTCTCTCAGTAAAGCTACTACCAGGTGTAGATGTACAGTATGAAACCGGAATTTGGTTGTAATAATTATACTTCTGTTGTTTGAAACTGATAAACAATATTTTATTCAAAACAATCTCCATTGCTACTTATATATTTCTTCCACCTCTCTGGCAGGCTATGAATGCCATGCCAAAAATACAGTTCTTCTTTTGAAACAAACCAGTCAGTGAGCCATTTTCGTACATTTTCATACGAACTAAAGCATTGTTCAGTGAGAGCATCTCCCACTCATGCAAATAGATGATAATCGGATGGAGCCAAGTCTGGAGAATAAACTGCATGCCCTAGTATTTCCCAACTGAACGTCTCGATTGTTTCCCTGACCCGTTTTGCTGTGTGTGATGGGGCGTTATCGTGGAGCAATATGACTCTGTGTTGCCTTTTTCCACATTCTGGTCATTTTCCACGTAATGCTCAATTTAAATAGATCATTTGCTGTTGGTGGCGATCAGTGTTAATGGTTTCACCTGGTTTTAGCAGCTTAAAATAGATGACATCTTTCTGATCCCACCACACACAGAGCATTGTCTTCTTTCCAAAGTGATTTGGTCTTGCAGTGGATGTCGATGGTTTACCTGGATTCACCCATGATTTACGATGTTTAGGATTCTCAAAATATATCCATTTTTCATCACCTGTCACTATTCAATGGAGAAATGACTTTCTTTCGTACCTAGCGAGCAGCATTTCACAAGTGGTCTTTCAATTTGCTTTCTGTCTTTCACTCAGTTCATGTGAAACCCATTTTCCCACTTTCTGCACCTTCCCCATAGCTTGGAACCAAACAGAAACGGCTTTCTCCATCACATTAAATTGTTCCACAAGTTCCTGTTCAGTTTAAGTATCATCTTCATCCAATAAGGTGTGCAATTCATTGTCTTCGAACATTTCCGGTGGTCTCCCACACTTGTAGTTTCTCATGTCAACATCACCACTTTTGAATTTTTTTAACTACATGAAACGCTTTTGTTTTCCCAACATCATGTTCACCTAAAGTTTTGATAAGCATTGAATGTGATTCTGTAGCAGTTTTCTTCAAATGATAACAGAAAACCAAAGCTGTCCGCAAATCATAGTTCGTAGGCACAAAACTCAACACATTTATGGGTTTGGAACTGATTCCAATGTATGGAACGCGGGTTACTGCATGTTGACATTCGTCGTCAGCCATTACAGAAAGCAGATAGTGCTGCAGACACGGTCTCACGGGCCCTACACTGATGGCTAGCACCATCTATAGGGAAATTCCGGTTTCATACTTCTACACCTAATGAACCTGAGTTGGACAGCTGCAAAAATACAACAAACTACTGTGACAAGTGACACTGTTCATAATTTCTTTACGAAACAGTCTTTTTGAGATGCCATGACCAGTGTCATTTGAACTGTTCTGTCAGAAGAGTCAATTTGGAGTTGGAAATGCTGGTTAGGTCAGCTGCATGATCGCATATCGGTGTGTTTCCTGTTGATTCTGTCAGTAGATGGTATCATACCAGGCATGGCCTTCACCTCAACAGGAAAGGGAAAAGTAAACTGGTTGGGCTATTAGCAGAAAATTTAAGAGGGGGGGGGGGGACACTGTTAAGAGTGGTAAAATGCCAGTGTTACTGGTGTCAGAGGAACACCTAGGAAAGACACAAAGAAGTAAAGTTTTAAGAGTGATCAGGACTGAAGCAGACCTTCATTTTGAGAAAGAAATTAAGCAACCTAATTCTGGAATACTGCATCAGCACAACTGCTGTTGGTCATAAATTTTCAGTAATCAGCAGAAATTTTACTTCCTCCCAATTTTATCTCAGTCAGTGTGAAATGCCGGCAATGTTTATTACAACAAAATATTTGAGGACCAAGTACTAAATTCAATGGACAACTTATCTGCATTGACAAACCCAGTTGACATACTCTGCCTCTCTGAACATCATGTGGCTACTGGGATAGGCATGTTACATGTTAAGGTTTTAAGTTAGCATCTCACTTTTCTAGTCCAGAAATAGAGAAAGGAGGAATTGCCACACTCATCAGGAATTGTCTTAATTTAAGAACACAGACATTCATAAATTCTGTCTAGTGCTGCACACAGAAGCATGTTCAACAGAAGCAGGTTTCCGTAATTAATTGTTCATAATTATAAATGTATACTGAGCACTTGCAGATAATTTTTATCTGTTCTGAAGCTCTACTGGCCTACTCAGCAGCAAAAAACAAAGAAATACTGGTTGCTGGTGATTTTAATGTAGATTTACCTAAAAAATCTACCAGTAAGATTAATTACCACCAGTAACACTATTATTCAACTTAATTCATACTGTAAGCTTCACAGCTAGAGCAGCTAATTGCTCACAAACAGCCACTGATTAAATGTTTATAGAAAGATCTAATGAACAAAATTACATTGCAAAAGCAATAGTCAATAACCTCTCAAACATGACACACAGTTCCTTTTTTTAATGTTAATACTGAACAGTATATAAAACCTACTAAATCTGAGTTAAATAGAGTATGCAGATATTAAGACAAAAACTAATTATTTTTGGACACTCCTCAAAGAAGTGAACTGGAGTGATGTGTGCAGTGCTCATGGCATGAATTAAAAATGCAACAGTTTTACTAATAAAGTACTTACCTTAATTGAATACTGTTTTCCCCAAAACTAGCCCAGGTTAGATCAAAGTTTATAAACAGGAGATGAATTACCCAAGGGGTGAAGCTATTTTGTAAAACAAAAAGGAAACTGTATCTGTCAATCAGAAACAGCTCTGATGCTGATGGTGTAACTAATTACAAGATGTACTGCAAAATATTAAAAATAGTAATACAAACATCAAAACAAATGCTTTATGAGGAAACTGTTTGGTGACTGGTATCCCCTTTCTATAAAACAACTGCATGCATGTATTAATAGGGTTCTTTATTTATCAGAACAGAAAGCTATTTAATTTAAGATAATTGTTATGGTACAAGCTCTTCCCTAATAGTCCATGTTAGCCTCACTTCTGGTGAAGTACAAGTCCTGCTATGCACACTAGACTGGTCACTATGAGCTGCCTGAGACCGAGACTCTTATTGCGGCAGCGACTTCCACTGGGCTGCGACCGGTGACTCGACTCGGTGACTCACTGGATGACTGGATGCGTCCTCCGGCCCTTGGTGGTGATCTAAATACTGTCTGCTGAGAGGGCATTGGCAGTATGTGTCTTCTGAGTTTGTCTTTGGCCTTGCTCCTAATAGGCTCGCATGCTCCAGTGCTTACTATCGATCTTCTCACAATCTCTTTGCCACCTGGTGTGCTTACGCCAGCACAGATTAAGCTATCAGGCACCATGCAACATGGAACTTATTACATGTGGTGTCCCACAATGTTCCATCTTATGGCCCTTAATTTTTCTTGTGTATATCAATGACCTTTTATCAGTAACATTACCAGATACCAAATTTATTTTGTTTGCATGTGACAGTAACATTGCAACACATAGCAAATCAAGTATAGTATTAGAAAGATCAGTTAATCAAATTTTCATGCACATTATTAAATGGTCCCTTGCAAATTATTTGTCACTAAACTCTGAAAAATACCCTATATGCAGTTTAGAATTTTGAGGGACTTCCTGCCAATATATGCCTAAAATATGAAACGAGCAGATAGAAGTTGAAAGTATAAAATTCTTGGGATTACAGCTTAATAATATATTCAAGTGGGAGGAGCATACTGCAGAACTACTGAAGAGCCTAAACAAATCTCTATTTGCCACGCGAATGTTGTCAGATATAGCTGATATAAAAACAAAAAAAGCTTACTTTCATTCCATAATGTCACAAGGGTTTAGTGGTTATTTTTGGGGGTAATTCGTCAAGCCAAGCTTAAGCTTTCAAAGTCCAAAAATGTGAAACAGGAATTATGTTTGGAGTGCTGCAAAGGCCTGTTTAGAGTTACTGGTTCCCAATATGTCTCTTCAAAAAATTCTGGAACATTCGTAACTTTGCGCCAATGATGTGTTGGAGCGAAATATGGTTGGCATCCCGGCACATGCCTGTGTTTAATGTATAACTGCCAGACGTTTCACTATTGTATGTCTGTTAGTTATTGTTCAGTGCTGTATTGAGTGCAACATTGTGTTGCACAGTTTGCGAATTTCAAGGTGGTGAGTTATAGGAGCAATGCATCTGCATCAAATTTTGTGTGAAACTCAAGAAAACCTTTACAGGGACACAGCAAATGATGCATAAAGCCTACAGTGATGAGTGCTTGAGCCATACTTGGCATAACAAATGGTTCACATGGTTTAAAAATAGATGGACAGAAGTTAAAGATGACACTCGTTCAGTATGCCCTTCAACGTCTACCGATGACCATTACATTAGGAACGTCAATGAAACTGTTAATGCCAACTGAAGATTGACAGTCCAAGAGATTGCAGAAGAATACAACATTTTAGTTGGATCATGTCATTACCTCGCAATCTGTGAAGAGCATTTGGATCGTGCAAATGAGAATCAGATGTTCCTTAAGAGAATCATAACTAGTGATGAGACGTGGGTCGATGGTTATGATGTTGAGACCAAGGTTCAATCTTCACAATGGGTCGGGAAAGTTTCTTCATGGCCAAAAAAAGCTCATCATGTCAGGTCAAATGTCAAAGCCATGCTGATAGTTTTCTTTGACTTTGAAGGATTAGTTCATCATGAATTCATGCAACATGAACAAAATCTTAATCGATGGTACTATTTGGACATGTTGCAACACCTGCGAGAAAATGTAAGAAGCAAACGGCTTAACATGTGGTGAAGCAATTCAAGGATGTTGCTTCACGATAACGCACCTGCACATTCATTCTTGTTGGTGCTTGGCTATTGGACAAACAACGAAATCACTGTGCTGCCTCATCCTCTGTACTCTCCAGACCTGGCGCCCGCAGACTATTTTTTATTTCCAAAATTGAAAACCCCATTGAAAGGACAAAGATTTGCAATGATAGACGAGGTAAAAGAAACTTTGCATGATCCAGCAAGACACGTACTGAGACTGCTTCTGGAAGTGTAAACAGCATTAGGAGCAGCGTATCAGTTGTAGAGGAGAGTATTTTGTAGGAGACCATGCACAATAAGTAAAAGGTAAGCGTAGAAAAATTTTGTGGACAAAGTTGCAGAATTTTTTGAACAGGCCTCGTATATTCATTCTTTGATGAAATTTGTCTTTAAAAATATAGCTCTTTTTCACAGCAACAGCTCATTCATGCAATCAGGGTACTATATACAATTTGACTTGCATAAAAATTCAGTGCACTAATGCAATCATTGTAAATAAATCTCTTTTATGTATAATTTATTGGCATTTTGGATTAAAAATGAGTGTTGTAACATGGTTTTTCTATTTGATTATGCATGGCTACAATAGCCCAAGAATTATCATATGCACTTCAATGTACTGAACATTTGCACGATTTGTGACAAGTTTGTTGTTACTTTTTAAATGAAAATACATTAAACTTTTTTTTTTTTACTTATTCCTTGCCTAAGAGTATAATTTCACTTGGGCTCTTTGAAAGGTACATAAGCATATTTGTTTTTATTTTTAAATATTTATTGTGATTTCTGGTTCCCTGACATGTTCTGCATCCTGGAGGATCACAGTCCACACTTAGACCTACTTTAATATATGGCAATAAAAAGTAGTTATGTCCTACTGTTGAATATGGCCAAGCAAAACTACAGATTTTCAAGGCAATAACACAGCATAAAGTTGTTGCTGCTAATCAGTAAGGATAATTCATCTACATGATTACTCTGCTATTCACAATAAAGTGCCTGGCAGACGGTTCAATGAACCACCTTCAAGCTCTCTCTCTTTGCCGTTCCACTCTCTAGCAGGGTGCGGAAAAAACGAGCACTTAAATTTTTCTGTGCAAGACCTGATTTCTCTTATTTTATCGTGATGATCATTTCTCCCTATGTAGTTGGGTGCCAACAGAATGTTTTTGCAGTCAGAGAAGAAAACTGGTGATTGCAATTTCATGAGAAGATCCCATCGCAATGAAAAACACCTTTGTTTTAATGAACGCCACTTCAATTCATGTATCATGTCTGTGGCACGATCTCCCCTATTTCGCAATAATACAAAATGAGCTGCCCTTCTTTGTACTTTTTCGACGTCATCCCTCAGTCCCACCTGATGCGGATCCCACACCGCACAGCAATACTCCAGAATATGGCGAACAAGCATGGTGTAAGCAGTCTCTTTAGTAGACCTATTGCACCTTCTAAGTGTTCTGCCAATGAATCGCAGTCTTTAGTTTGCTCTACCCAAAAACATTATCTTTGTGTTCATTCCAATTTAGGTTATTTGTAATTGTAATCCCTATGTTGATATTGTTGTGGTCTTCAGCCCAGAGACTGGTTTGATGCAGCTCTCCATGCTACTCTATCCTGTGCAAGCTTCTTCACCACCTGGTACCTACTGCAACCTACATCCTTCTGAATCTGCTTAGTGTATTCATCTCTTGGTCTCCCTCTACGATTTTTACCCTCCACGCTGCCCTCCAATACTAAATTGGTGATCCCTTGATGCCTCAGAACATGTCCTACCAACCGATCCCTTCTAGTCAAGTTGTGCCATGAATTTCTCTTCTTCTCAATTCTATTCAATACCTCCTCATTAGTTATTTGATCTACCCATCTAATCTTCAGCATTCTTCTGTAGCACCACACTTCGAAAGCTTCTATTCTCTTCTTGTCTAAACTATTTATCGTCCATGTTTCACTTCTATACATGGCTACACTCCATACAAATACTTTCAGAAACGACTTCCTTACACTTAAATCTATACTTGATGTTAACAAATTTCTCTTCTTCAGAAACGCTTTCCTTACCATTGCCAGTCTATATTTTATATCCTCTCTACTTCGACCATCATCAGTTATTTTGCTCCCCAAATAGCAAAACTCATTTACTACTTTAAGTGTCTCATTTTCTAATCTAATTCCCTCAGCATCACCCGACTTAATTCGACTACATTCCATTATCCTCGTTTTGCTTTTGTTGATGTTCATCTTATATCCTCCTTTCAAGACCCTATCCATTCCGTTCAACTGCTCCTCCAAGTCCTTTGCTGTCTCTCACAGAATTACAATGTCATTGGCGAACCTCAAAGATTTTATTTCTTCTCCATGGATTTTAACACCTACTCCGAATTTTTCTTTTGTTTCCTTCACTGCTTGCTCAATATACAGATTGAATAACATCGGGGAGAGACTAAAACCCTGTCTCACTCCCTTCCCCGCCACTGCTTCCCTTTCATGCCCCTCGACTCTTATAACTGCCATCTGCTTTCTGTACAAATTTTAAATAGCCTTTCACTCCCTGTACTTTACCCCTGCCACCTTCAGAATTTGAAATAGAGTATTCCAGTCAACATTGTCAAAAGCTTTCTCTAAGTCTACAAATGCTAGAAACGTAGGTTTGCCCTTCCTTAATCTAGCTTCTAAGATAAGTCGCAGGGTCAGTATTGCCTCACGTGTTCCAACATTTCTACGGAATCCAAACTGATCTTCCCCGAGGTCAGCTTCTACTAGGTTTTCCATTCGTCTGTAAAGAATTCGCGTTAGTATTTTGCAGCTGTGACTTATTAAACTGATAGTTCGGTAATTTTCACATCTGTCAACACCTCTTTTCTTTGGGATTGGAATTATTATATTCTTCTTGAAGTCTGAGGGTATTTCGCCTGTTTCATACGTCTTGCTCACCAGATGGTAGAGTTTTGTCAGGACTGGCTCTCCCAAGGCCGTCAGTAATTCCAATGGAATGTTGTCTACTCCGGGGGCCTTGTTTTGACTCAGGTCTTTCAGTGCTCTGTCAAACTCTTCACGCAGTATTGTATCTCCCATTTCATCTTCATCTACATCCTCTTCCATTTCCATAATATTGTCCTCAAGTACATCGCCCTTGTATAGACCCTCTATATACTCCTTCCACCTTTCTGCTTTCCCTTCTTTGCTTAGAACTGGGTTTCCATCTGAGCTCTTGATATTGATACAAGTGGTTCTCTTTTCTCCAAAGGTCTCTTTAATTTTCCTGTAGACAGTATCTATCGTACCCCTAGTGAGATAAGCCTCTACATCCTTACATTTGTCCTCTAGCCATCCCTGCTTAGCCATTTTGCACTTCCTGTCGATCTCATTTTTGAGACATTTGTATTCCTTTTTGCCTGCTTCATTTACTGCATTTTTATATTTTCTCCTTTCATCAATTAAATTCAATATTTCTTCTGTTACCCAAGGATTTCTACTAGCCCTCGTCTTTTTACCTACTTGATCGTCTGCTGCCTTCACTACTTCATCCCTCAAAGCTACCCATTCTTCTTCTACTGTATTTCTTTCCCCAATTCCTGTCAATTGTTCCCTTATGCTCTCCCTGAAACTCTGTAAAACCTCTGGTTCTTTCAGTTTATCCAGGTCCCATCTCCTTAAATTCCCACCTTTTTGCAGTTTCTTCAGTTTTAATCTACAGGTCATAATCAACAGATTGTGGTCAGAGTCCACATCTGCCCCTGGAAATGTCTTACAATTTAAAACCTGGTTCCTAAATCTCTGTCTTACCATTATATAATCTATCTGAAAACTGTCAGTTTCTCCAGGCTTCTTCCATGTAATCAGCCTTCTTTTATAACTCTTGAACCAAGTGTTAGCTATGATTAAGTTGTGCTCTGTGCAAAATTCTACCAGGCGGCTTCCTCTTTTATTTCTTAGCCCCAATCCATATTCACCTACTACGTTTCCTTCTCTCCCTTTTCCTACTACCGAATTCCAGTCACCCATGACTATTAAATTTTCGTCACCCTTCACTATCTGAATAATTTCTTTTATTTCATCATACATTTCTTCAATTTCTTCGTCATCTGCATAGCTAGTTGGCACATAAACTTGTACTACTGTAGTAGGTGTGGGCTTCGTATCTATCTTGGCCACAATAATGGGTTCACTATGCTGTTTGTAGTAGCTTACCCGCATTCCTATTTTCCTATTCATTATTATTTTATGTTTATAACCCTGTAAGAAGTCTTGTTCCTCTTGCCACTGAACTTCACTAATTCCCACTATATCTAACTTTAACCTATCCATTTCCCTTTTTAAATTTTCTAACGTACCTGCCAGATTAAGGGATCTGACATTCCACACTCCGATCCGTAGAACACCAGTTTTCTTTCTCCTGATAATGACATCCTTTTGAGTAGTCCCCGTCCGGAGATCTGAATGGGGGACTATTTTACCTCCGGAATATTTTACCCAAGAGGACGCCATCATCATTTAATCTTATGTAGTTGAATTTACAGACTTAAGATCTACGTGACTTATTGCATAATCGAAATTTAACAGATTTGTTTTAGTACTCATGTGAATAACTCCACACTTTTCTTTAGTCAGGGTCAACTGCCACTTTTCGCACCATACAGATATCTTATCTAAATTATTTCGCATTTCGTTTTGGTCATCTGATGACATGTACAAGAATTTGCCTTCACTAAATCTGATATTACTGCCTCAAATGATGAGCTCTGGCATGTCCTCTGTTATGTTGGAGTAATCGTTATGGTTTTTCAATGTACTGTGTAATCCTTCTAGGAAAGGGTCCACTTACTTCTTATTTCCTCAACTGTATATTGAAACAATGCTTCGTGAAAATCTGATCACTAATAATGCTTGGATTTTGTAATGTAATGAAAATAGCTTATAATGTTCGCCCATCATCATATGCATAGTACTGGAACAAACTCAACCATGAGAGCTGCTTCAAATAGTTTCCAGTTGCATGTCACAAACAACATCGATCAGAGTCAACAGGATCTTATAATAAATAAAATGGGAAAAAGTTACAGTACTCTGTATTTACAAATAAATACAAACATGTTTACATAAAAGGTATAAAGTATTGTAAGGAACAGTCACCATTTAATATTAAGTGGGGTAATAGTCTTTTCAACAGGATGGAAAGTAGTGTGCAACAGCGACTGACATCTACTGCTTCCTTTTCCACCGAGCCAGGACTCATACAGTGACAGAGCAGCAGTATTTTCATTAGGAAGTTGCCAAGGCAGACTGTGGTAGGCAGCCTCCAAACGCGAGGTCAGGTCTCGTACACTCTGTCCGTCAGCAGGGCGCACCTGGGCTCCGCCGTTCAAACAACCTTTTAAATGGTAAATTAACAGTAATGTTGAAATATTAAAGCAATTTCAAATAAACACTACAAGTGAGTGGAAGGGGAAGAGACATTAAATAGCAGAGGGGTGGGGGTTAATTACATGTTAACATGCATAAAACCCGTTAAAGGCGGAAGGCAGAAATATATCTTTATATGGTCATGAAAGTTCTGGTAGAATGTAAACAAATTGGGAATAAAGGAAACAACTCACCAAATTGTGAAAGCACCGAGTCATCAACAGGTGTGTGTGTGTGTGGTGTGTGTGTGTGTGTGTGTTCCGTTCAGTACTGATCCATGAAATATCTACACATACAGTTATGAGCTTAGACAAAACCACTGGAACTCGACCAGAACCAGGGATATGAACAAATATTGTTTTATTACTAACAAGTAGTAACAAATAAAAATTTCTGTATTTAATATGAAAATAGATACAAATAGCTGATAACTGATTTTTCAGGGGAGGTAACTAGGAAGGAAGAGATGTAAAGATGTAAAGGTGTAAAGGATGTGTCAGAAAGGGAGAAAAGTCACTCAAGCACCGGTATGAAGAGAGACATTTCTGTTAGGGTGGATGGGAAATCAAACAAGGGGGAGGACTGAAGCTGTGGTAAGCTAATAAAAGAATGACACAGAGATGCCAAATGCAGGTGTTAAAACTTTGATACCAGCATTGGCAACACACGCTGCTGTATCGAGGCCTTGTGGATGCTCAGCCAGCAACCCACACCACAGAGGGGTTATGCAGGCACAGAACTCACAGGGGGCAGCTGTTCAGGCCGTGCTCTGTCCAGTCACCAGGTAGCAACCTAAGCAACACCAGAGGTCACTGGTCCTGCAGACCTTTTCTCCTCCGTGGACCACACAACCGAAAATAGTACATGCAGTATCCTGGGAACCGAGCATTATTTAGGTCAACGTCTGGGCTATGCTCCGGCAGTATACTTATTGCCACCTTGCTTCCAGCATGACGGAACCAGACAATGTCTCTCCTAGGCATTGTTACTGCGCCAGCACATGCAGTGCACCCAAAGATTCCTGCCTGAGAGGCTGCCAACCATATTCATATCGCCTCTGCAAATCTCCAACTGCCTCTCCCATTTCCAACTCCATTGTGAAGGGCTTCTGGAAGGTGCCCCTGCCATTCCAGCAGTTTGACAAGAAGATTGAGCCATGGGTGAACAGTGTTGCACACATGGAATGGCACTTCTTAGCCCACAGTTCACAAATAATATCTGGCAGCACGTCTTCGTTCTGGCATACATGGACCCACACATTTACTACCTCCTGCAATAACGTAACCCGGAAGACAAACCCCCACATTCTCCCCTGTGATGAGTTGAGGTCCAGTTTGTAAGAATACTTTCATTCCCAGCTGCACATGGTGGCAGCTCACCGCAAGTTTTTCAGCTGCTATAAACTTAATGAACAGCCTTACCTGAATGGATTACCCACCTCCATGGTTTATCTTGTGACTGTTTCCAGTGTAGTAACCCTCAGTGTAAGCAATCATATGTGGCTTTCTTAGTCTGGGATATGATTCTTGTATATGCAGCTGATGAAGGACTACACATGGATCTCCTTAAATTGAAGAGTCATTCCTTAGGAACAGGTCCCTATTATCGGAGCTTTTGAAGTCTCTAAGATCATCAGCCACCCTGCTGGACCCATTGCAAGTGTTTGTCATGAAACCAGCATGTCAACCTCAGCCCCAGTCATGCCACCCATTGAGGTCAGATTCACATGATGTAGGCAAAGACTCAGTGGCCAGATGCTGCCCTCAACATTTTCCTTCCTGCAGCCTGTGTTTTATTAGTCACCACAGACATAAAACCCATTACTAGTGTGCTAAGTACACCTCTTGCAGGAAATTTGGACAGTAGGCTGAGGTGTGCCAAGCTGCATTCAGAATTAATGCTGACAGTGCACATATGGCTCTCTTGGATGCAGCAGTGGACGACAGGGCGGACCTCTTACCAGACGTGTCCTACATCCCATCTGACCTTCCCCATTCAGAGGAATCTCTATCGCTCACAGCCATCAACAATGTGCCCCTCGAGCTCTAGATGGGCACAGGGTTCTCCACGACCATCATAGATTGGCATCTTATTATCACATGAGGTCTCCTCATCTTCAACATTTGGAGACCTCACTGTATAGCTACAGCAATGACATCACTAAAGTGAATGGCCAATTTACAGTGCACGTTCAGTACCATTTGACTGCCTAACAGCCACGATCTTGGTTGTCAACACTCCTGGAGCCATCAGTCTCTTGGGCCTGGATCTGTTCAGTGTTTTAGACTTAGAAATCCACGAGTCCACCTCCACTGTCAAGTCGCTGGGTGTGCCAACCTCTACCTGATAGAACTCTTTTCCAGTTTTAGTTCTGTGTTCACGCAACCCTCCTCCAGTGTCAAAGATTTCAAGGCACATGTGCCTCTTCTCCCATCAGTGACACTCAAGTACTTCAAAACCAGAAATGTTCCCTTCTCACTCAGAGATAAATTCTGACTGTATCTACAGTGGTTGCAGTATGAAGGTACTGTCACTCCCATTCCCCATGTGTAGGCAAAGAATGAAAGTACAGGAAAACAACTGAAAATTCCCAGCACGTAATGGACTAAACAAACAGATGAAGATTAACTGAACTCTGGAATATATTCTATCTTAAAATAATTGCAACATGCTTCAAAAAAAGTGGCATGGAGATCACCTAACCTACTCTTCGGTGAATTGAAACTGACCATACAGTAGTCTCTTATTCAAGCCACAAAGAAATTATGAATGTTCAAGTCAAAAAGACAGACTCAGACCTTTACTTGACAAGAATGAAATTACACTTCAGACCTTGGAGATTCATTAAAAACAAGACAAGACTGCAGTGCATGTGCAGCATGATTTCTGCAACCCCAGATGGAGACAGTGTCTCTATAAGATCATCACACCTTGGCCCCCTGGGTCCTCAGTTGTGAAACTTAATTTGAGACTTGTGACCACGCTTGTTCTTGTTGTTGATGTTGATCGGTGAACCATTAAACCACATTTATTTAATGGCTGTGTGTTTCCTTGTGTTCCTAATTGGAACAACTACAGCACAGTAATTAAACCAGAATGTCTTTATTGAAAACTTACAATGAAAATGTTGAGAAAAAGGAATGCAAAATTGTAAGAAAAATTCTAGGCCCAACACTTGTAGATGAACAATAACAACTCAGAAGCAATCAGGAAATCAAACAATACACAAACATCCACAGTGACACTAGAAAATGCACTTTAAGATTCTATGGACACATTAAAAGAGTGAACCCAGACAAACTTACAAAACAAATGGTCAATTATTTGATAACAGGAGGAATGCCAAAACGGACATGATGAAATTGGTTGGCAAGATCAAAACTGATCTGAAATTATTACAAATTACTCCAGAAGATGCCCAAAACTGCGAAATCTTCAGGTCCAAAATTAGCAAATGGCAAGCTGACCAAGAGGAAAAACCAGAGAACAATGACATCAGGCAATCTGTATTCAGAAATAATGATTACTTGATTGTGAATAGGTTCAAGCACATAGCATTCACTGTGTTTCACATCATTAAGATGATCAGTTTTGTTTGATTTACAGAAATTAACCCCATTTTTTACAAGATACAGCTGCTTTCACAGGTTGGCCTGCCTCTGATAGGGCAGGATATTCCTGTGAAAAGACTGGCGTATGATGTGCTCAGTTGGTGTTTTGGACAGGCTTTGTACTTGTTTCTTCCACAGGAGTATGATCCATGTAAAACAGGTTGGGAGAAGGTGTGGCATAGATATGGACTAGAGTATTTTGTAAATTGATCTGTGGCAGAATATCATTTTTGGAGGGCTGAGAAGGATTATATGCAGGATGTTCTTCATTTCCAGTCGCAATGATAAGAAGTAAAAGGCCTGGTAAAGGATCCAGATAATTAGATAAAAGTCACCAAAACTTTACTATGTCTACACAACTGGTTTCAGCCTTTTGCTTCTCTACAGCATAATAAATGAGGTCTGTTCAAAAAATTCCCGAACATTCATAATTTAGCACCAATGGTGTGTTAAAGCAAAATGCGGTTGGAATCCCTGTGCACACCAGTGTTTAATGCGTAGCTACCGGACATTTCATTGTTGTATGTCTGTTAGTTATTGTTTAGAGCTGTATTGAGTAGAATGTTGTGTCGCTCAGTTTACGAATTTCAAGATGGCAGAGTTAGAGAGACTACGTATCTGCATTAAATTTTGCACGAAACTCAAGAAAACCTTTACAGAGACACACCAAATGATGTAGGAAGACTACGGCGACGAGTGCTTAAGTCGTACTCAGTGTTATGAATGGTTCACACAGTTTAAAAATGACTGGATAGAAGTTAAAGATGACCCTTGTTCAGGATGCCCTTCAACATCTACAGATGACAAGCATGTCAGGAATCTCAATGAAATTGTGTTTGCCAATCGAAGACTGGTTGTCCGAAACATTGGAGAAGAATGTAACATTTCAGTTGAATCATGCCATGAAATCCTGACACAACATTTAGGAATGCATTGTGTTGCTGCAAAGTTTGTCTCACGGCTCATGAGTCAAGACCAGAAAGACCTTCACCTTGCAATCTGTGAAGAGCTTTTGGATTGCGTAGATGAGAACAAAATGTTCCTTAAGAGAATCATAACTGATGATGAGACGTGGGTATATGGTTATGATGTTGAGACCAAGTTTCAGTCTTTATAATGGGTCAGGAAAGGTTCTCCAAGACCAAAAATGCTCCTCAGATCACATAAAATGTCAAAGCCATGCTGATAGTTTTCTTTTACTTTGAAGGATCAGTTCACCATGAATTCGTACCTCAGGGACAAACTGTTAATCGATGTTACTGTCGGGACATGTTGCAACACCTGCGGGAAAATGTGAGACGGAAATGACATGAAGTGTGCTGAGACAATACATGGTTCTTGCATCACGGTAACGCACCCACACATTCATCCCTGTTGGTGTATGACTATTACACAAAAAACGAAATCACTGTGTTGCCTCATCCTCCATACTCTCCAGATCCGGCCTCTGCGGACTTTTTGTTACTTCCAAAGATGAAAACCCCTTTGACAGGATGAAGATTCCCAACGATAGAAAGACAAATGAAAATGGCGCTTCATGTGATCTAGCAAGAGGCATACCAAGACTGTTTCCAGAAGTGGAAATGGCAATGGAAGCAGTGTATCAATTGTGGAAGAGAGTATTTCGAAGGAGACCATGCACAATAAGTAAATGGTAAGCACAAAAAAATTCTGTGGTCAAAGTTGCGGAACTTCTTGAACAGACCTCGTACACTTGATAATGGTCTAGAGCTTGAAGTCCAAAACCAGCTGTGTGGAATTAATGAAGTTCTAATTAAGTAACTGGAGCAGGTATTTGTGAATTGAATGATAGTTGTGGAATCAGCATCATCCAAACTTGGAGAAACTAATAATATGGTTAACTTGTGCCAGTCGCAAGTGGTACTGAATTATAAGGAAGAGGAGGATGTTCCCTTTACAGTTGGTTCATGGGGGTGGTCTGTGGGTTAGAGGCATGAGTGGATATGGCAATGTAAATTTGTTTTCAGAGTAGGATTGGGGGTAATAACTATCTGTGAAGGCCATGTCATTTGCCCTCTCCCCTTTCTTCTCCATCACTTCATACCCACTCTACACTCACATCCTTCTCCCCAATCCCCATTACCCAAGCCACTCCCTATACACAACCTTCCTGCCTAAGGCCAGAACGGGCCCAGTGGTGTCGCATTCCTATCATATGCACCTGCTGCCTCTCCCTCCCAGAAGTCAGCCGTCCTTCTCAAACCTTACCTCACCTTACCCTCCTCCTTTCTTAACCTTGCCCTCTCCATCCGATGAGCTGCAGTGCCTGCACAATGTAGCCACCTGGGACAATGTCATTGTGCAGGTCTATGCATGTGTATTCTGTTACCTCTGAAGAAGGATTCATCTGAAAATTCAGCAACATTCTCTGTCTCACACTGAAGACTCAGCACCTCAGCGCTATGCAGCTACCTTCACTCCTTCAATTATTTATTTTTAATTAATTTTTGAATTTCCTAAGATTTTTCAGTTTCACGTCTTATATCTATTCTTATACTCCAGCTTGTCGCAGGAAGATTTCTTTCAAAAGCTAGTAAAGTTTTCATTCTCTTTTTTGTTGATGACTAAATGCTTCTGCTATTTGGTGAGTGGTCTAACTATATTTAGTTTCAAAATGATACAAAAAAATATTACACCACTAGAAAGTGCAAATTATTCCAGCTAAGATGGTATTCAAATGTTATAGTTTTGCCCTGATTTAATAGTGGCCTCCCTCCTCCAACCACAAAGTTGAGATATCTTTGTGATCAGTCAAAGACTCAAAGCATACTTATTAAAGGTTTTCAACAAAGAATACTATATTTGACCTCACTAAATAATAAATCATTCCTAAATAAGAAAAATTATCTCACTAATATGGTCCACAAGTTTACAAAGGCCTTTAATTGTGGGGATCATAAAATTGTAGTCAGTAAATAAAAATGTTATGGCATTAATGGCTCCCTCTTGCATGTACGGAGTTCTCCTTTCATAATGGAAAGCGTAGTGTCATTCTGACAAATTGCATTACAGCAGTAAAACTACACACATAATTGGAAAATATAAAATTTATGAATTCACAAGTTTTTGTGTTGGGACCACTCCTGCCCGTAACTGGAAATGATGTTAAGGATTCTTCAGTAACTGTAATGTTTGCCGATGGCATAAGTGTATTAACCCAAACACAACCATACCATACCAGAAATGGTCAAATAGGTCTACAATGAGTGCTTAGCAAATAGTTTAATCTTAACCTCACAGAAACTCAATACACAATTTCCAATAAGTTAAACAAACTTACTGATGCCAAACCAACCACATAGAATTCCAAACCCTCACCTGGTTCAGATTCAGTGATAACATCTTTGTGATCTGGAACAAAGGTGAGAATGCCCTACGCACATTGCTCCAGAACCTCAACACTTTCTCCCACATTTGCTTCACCTGGTCCTCCTCAACCCAATAAGCCTACTTGCACTTCAAGGATGGTTACTTCAGTACCTCCATCCACATCAACTACTACCAACACCTCCACCTCGACAGCTGCCACTCATCCCATCCCAAAAAGTGCCTTCCATACAGCCTAGCCACCCATGGTTGTCACATTTGCTGTGAAAAGCAGTCCCTCTCCTTGCATGGCAAGAGGCTCATTGAGCCCATCACAGAGTGAAACTAACATCCCAACTTTGTTTGGAAACATATCTCCTGTGCCTTGTCTCTCCAGTCTCCCCCAACACTTCCCAATGTCCAGCCACAAAGGAGCACTCTTCTAGTGACTCAGTACCATCCAACATGGGAGCAACTGGATCACATTCTGTGCCTTTTTCTGTCTACCTCTCATTCTGCCCTGAAATGAGGAATATCCTCCACACCATTTCCGCAGTGGTATTCCATCACACACCAATTTTGCCCAATATCCTTATCCATCCCACTTCACCTCTGCTCCCAACCCCTTGCCTCAAGGCTCTTATCTCTGCAATGGAATCAGATGCCTCCCATTAGCACCTACTCCAGTCCTGTGATAGGCTTCACCTACCCCATCAAAGGCAGGGCTATCTGTGAAAGCAGCCATGTGATCTACAATTTAAGCTGCAACCACAATGCCACTTCCTGCATAGGCATGGCAACTAATAAACTGATTGTCTGCTTGAATGATCACTGCCAAATTGTGGTCAAGGGACAGCAGGACCACCAGTTGCTGAAAGTGCTGCCCAACATGATGTGCTTCATTTTAATAACTGTGCTTCACAGCCTGCACCACCTAGATTATTCCTACCAACAACACGTTTTCTGAACTGGGCAGGAAGGAACTCTCCCTGCAACATACCCTGCGTTCCCACAACCACCCTGGCCTCAAACCTTCGCTAGTCCCTGTCTTACAACCACCTATCCCCCTTCCCTGTTCCCACTCCCACACTACACACGCTTTCTGTCCCACTCACACTCCTACTAGTCTTATTTATCTCCTTTCCCATCACAACCTCCCGACACTGCACCTAGCAGCCCCATTTTGTCCCCACCACATCCCTAAACGCCCCCACAGACAGCACATCATCTTCCCCCACCACTACCCTGCTGTCTCTCCCCCTCCCCACCTGGTGCCGTCTCCTTATCCCCAACACGCATCTTAACACACCGCTGCTCAAGTCAGACCCAGTCAGCCTCCATCACTCAGAGACAGTGGCCGTATCTGTTTGAGTTGTGCTTGTATGAATATGTGTGTTTTCTATTTCGGAAGGTGGACTTTGTCCGGAAGCTTAATATTTTAGCAGTATTACTCATTGTGCCTGTCTACAACCCAATGCCTCCTCTATGTAGTGAGTAGAAATCAATCCATTCTGTATTGTTGTTATTTCATCCAGGACATTTCATTGTTTAGTTTTGCTTATAGCAAAAACAGACACTGTTTGGCATACATTAAATGGGTCACTGTGTGTAATATTCATTGGTGTGTAGTCAGATCACAAGCTAAATCCAATCAGCATATTGATAATCTAA
This sequence comes from Schistocerca americana, assembly GCF_021461395.2. NCBI lineage: Eukaryota > Metazoa > Arthropoda > Insecta > Orthoptera > Acrididae > Schistocerca > Schistocerca americana. The sequence goes on along the minus strand of NC_060119.1, from coordinate 1,148,059,547 downwards.
TCAAAAATTCAGTCTCTCATATTGTTCACAAACAATTACCTCTCACTGAGCTGACTTATAAGTGGAATCACATACTTCCACTTCCCATTCTTGAAAGATCTAAACTTGTATGTAATGCATGTAAAGTCAAAAAAGTATTTATTCAGCAAGGGAAAATGATTAAAATTTTGTGGGAAGTAGAGAATAATTCACATCACGAGGGCTTCCACACGGGTAGTTACACTCTTTTACACATACATCTACTCCATGAGTTTATCTGTAGTTAATACTAAAACCAAGTTTCAGATGAACTATGATTTACACAGCCACTATAAAAGACTCAAAAATATAGTGTCCATATAGACTGTGACATAACGTAGATAAATCCCAGGTATTACCTTGTTGCCTTAATTGAGAACATTGATTCCCCTAGCTACAGAAATGTGTGCAGTCACATTGAAATTAAAAACGTGGAGTCACAATAACCATTCACCATATGAAGGAGGTATTAATGAATAGACACAAACTAGAACGGGAACATTTCAGTTCACCAACCTGCATTCTCCATTATATAACAGGTGCACACAACCCACTCACCTGACCCTTCCCACTCTGTCCACCTTCCAACCACCCACAACTACAGTGTTCCAGGACAATGACGCTGAGAGTATATACCATATTTACTCAAATCTAAGCTGCACTCGAATCTAAGCCGCACCTGAAAAATGAGACTCGAAATCAAGGAAAAAAATTTTCCCAAATCTAAGCCGCACCTGAAATTTGAGACTCGAAATTCAAGGGGAGAGAAAAGTTTTAGTCCGCACCTCCAAATCAAAACAAAGTTGGTCCATTGTAACATGAGACACAATTTAGGTCAAATGGATGAAGATACAGGTACAGTAGTTTGGTTCGTGTCATAAGCTTAACAGTTAAACTTTACCAAGTAGCCATTGCTATGCGACAGGCACTCCATCCATATTTATACGGGTACCCTTCCTTTCTCACGTTCTTCGTCTGGTTTGAATCGATTGCTTATTTTGCTTTGATCTGATAAATACCATTCTCTTTGTTATAGGTGCTTACGTCACTCTAAGCTGAAAATGCATTATTGTACTGTGTCATGCATTCTGATAATGAGTGTTTACGGACTGTTGCTGCTCGTGGCATGGCTTGCTTTTGTGCGCGCTACAGCGGCTTACAGTAAAAAAAAAAAAAAGAGAGGAATTGTCTCATAAGCGAAACAATGGCAAGAGACTGCTATTTGTTGTTACTTACACTGCTGCTTTCTTTGATAATGATCAACAACAACCAAATAATAGACTGCATCTGATAGAAGATGTTCAGAACGAGAGTTTAGCGAAAATTTTTCTCTGTTTGAAAATCTTTGCAGATGCCTCTTTAGTACATTACATTCTGCACAGAAATTAGAGTCATCTTAGATTTAAAAATCTAGTCAGTTGCCGTGCTTCATTTCTGACTGTATCACTATTCAGCATAAGACTAATATGAACATAAACATGACATGATATATATATATTCTTCTGCGTTTGCTGTTGTCTCACTCTAGTTTCGTAGTTTATTAGGCATACAGGATTTAAATGAGACAGCAGCAAACACAAAAGAATACATGGCATAATGTTTACATTCTTCTACCTTTTCTTTTAATTTATTTACTGACGCAGAGGTTTTGGCACCAGTATTTATCTTTGTGGCTGCAAGGCATGCCTGTGTAGCGCTACAAATATTCAAAGGTAGAAGTTAGTTATGGTGGCACCTAGCAACATTTTTCAGAACTTCCGCTTACTTTGCACTCGATTCTGTGCCGCAGGTGGTTTTTTGGATTACAAAAACCGGAAAAAAAAGTGCGGCTTAGATTCGAGTAGATACGGTATACACTATCTGATCAAGAGTATCCAGACACCCCTATGTAATGTGGAATTGACCACTAGATGTAACAGGAGGTTGAACCACCAGTATAAAAGGAGGTGGGAAGTATTGTGTTGCCAGTAGAGAAGCAGTAACAGAAGAACAGGTCTTTCAGGAGAGCTCGGTGACTTTATATGTGGACGAGTCACCAGGTGTCACCTGAGTAACAAATTCGTAAGGGACATTTCAACCCTTTTAAAATTGTCCACATCGACTGTTGGTGACGTGACTGTGAAGTGAAAACGCAAAGGAACAACCCCAGCTAAACTGTGACCAGGCAGACCTCATGAACTGATTGATAGGGGCCATTGAGAAGTGTGGAGGAGTCACATGAAGTCAGTGGAAGAAATCACTCCTGGGTTCCAAAGTTCTACCAGCAGTCCAGCTAGCACAATGACTATACATACAGAGTTAAAAAGAATGGGGTACACCATTTGAACAGCTCCTCATTAGCCACACAATTCTGTAGTCAATGCTAAGTGATGCTAAAGATGGTGTAAAGAGTGACAGCACTGGACAGTGGATGACTGGAAATGAATGACGTGGAGTGATGAATCATGCTACACCCTGTGGCGATCTAATAAAAGGGCTTGGATTTGGCAAATGCCTGGAGATGATTACCTGTCATCATGTGTAATGCTAAATGTGAAGAACTGAGGAGGTCATGTAACGGTATGATGATGTTTTTCATGTTTAGAGTGTGCTCTCCTTATTTAAGAAAATGCTAAATATGGAAGGATGTGAGTGCATTTTACAGCACTGTGTAGTGCATACAGTAGAGGAACAGTTTGGAGATTATGATTAATTGTATCAGTATGACAGTGCACCCCGCTATAAAGGAACATCTGTGAGACAATGGTTTGTGGACAATAATATTCCTGAAACGGATTGGCCTGCATACAGACCCACCTGAACTGAATGGAACACCTTTGGCATGAGTTAAGTCAACTTCGCTGTAGATCCCAGTATCCGACATAAATACATTCTTTGATTTTGGTTCTTGATGAAGAATGGCCTGCTATTCCTCCACATTCAGATATCCCATTGAGAGTGACCCAAGCAGAGTTCAAAAAGTCTTATATGTGTAGGGTGGACAGATCCTATATTAATGTTCACTAACAGGCCTCCAGATACTTTTGATCAATAGTGTATACATGTGTACTCTGAAGTAGAAAGCTAATTTTACATTGAGGTACTATGTTACAATTCTTGTATTGTGCCTATCCTCTACTCAGTGTCCTCCAAGTGGTTATCTTTACTCATTCCTTTGTCAGTCTACCATACTCTACTTTTTAATATCAACACTGAAGTTCAATAAAATGTAAATGGCACAAACTGCACATGACGAAATGAAGAGCTGGGAATAGGAGCATACTAAAACAACATACGTGCACAAGTATTCACAGTTCAGACACGATACTTTGTGCAAAAGTGTAATTATATCTACCTGATGGACAAGCCATTACTTCCACATAATGGTAATGTGACTTCCCTCGCTTCATTTTCTGGACTAAGTTCTGAATGTTGCGAAAACCATTAGTAATAGCAAAACGCAGAACCACTTTACTGTCCTTTTCTAAGGTAACCTCCTGAAAATCTGGATTTCTGAAAAAGAAAGTTAATTTAATATTAAAAACAGTGAATTTGGCAGAGATGACAAAGAAATTGAAAAAATAACTGAGAGGTTTGCAGAACAGTCTTCAAGTTTCAGCTTATTTTTAATACATTTAACATATACTGTCATTCTATATCTGGTATACAACAGGACGAATTAAAATTATAATTTTCCAAGTTGTGAACAATAAGCACTAATTACCACATTCATACATGCCCCATAGATCGCATATAACAGAGAACAACCCTCAGGTATGAGGAATGTTTCAAAATGTAGATAACCAAAGAGATACAACTAATGTAAACTGTTTTTGCAGTATACGTGAATACCTATCATTAAAGGCATGTGACTTTTATGAAAGACCAATCGCACATTGTACCCTACAGTAAACAAGGCAGCAAATTACTGTCACGCAAAAGTCAGCGAAAAAAAAAAAAAAAAAAAAACCACTACTAAAAAAAACTTGGTATTCCTACTAATAACTTGTCCCAATATCTAACAATCGTGTTACATACAGGCTGAGAGTAGGATCACAGAACACTGCATTTCTTTGTATATCACTAAGGGTACCACATCTACATATATGTGATTACTCTGCTATTCACAATTAAGTGCCTGGCAGAGGGTTCAATGAACCACCTTCAAGCTATCTCTCTACCATTCCACTCTCGAATGGCGCGTGGGAAAAACAAGCACTTAAATTTTTCTGCACGAGTCCTGATTTCTCTTATTTTACCATGATGATCATTTCTTCCTATGTAGGTGGGTGCCAACAGAATGTTTTCGCAATCAGAGGAGAAAACTGGTGATTGAAATTTCATGAGAAGATCCCGTCGCAACGAAAAATGCCTTTGTTTTAATGATTGCCACTCTAATTCACATCTCATGTTTATGACACTATCTCCCCTATTTAACGATAATGCAAAACGAGCTGCCCCTCCTTGAACTTTTTCGATGTCATCCGTCAGTCCCACCTAATGTGGATCCCACACTGCACAGCAATACTCCAGAATAGGGCGGACAAGCATTGCGTAAGAGGTCTCTTTAGTAGACCCATTGCAGCTTCGAAGTCTTCTGCCAATGAATCACAGCCTTTGGTTTGCTCTACCCACAACATTATCTATGTGATCATTCAAATTTAGGTTATTTGTTATTGTAATCTCTAAGTATTTAGTTGAATTTACAGCCTTAAGATTTGTGTGACTTATCGCGTAATTGAAATTTAATGATTTCTTTTAGTACTCATGTGAATAACTTGAATAACTTCACACCCTTCTTCATTCAGGGTCAACTCTCACTTTTCGCACCTTACAGATATCTTATCTAAATAATTTTGCAATTTGTTTTGGTCATCTGATTACTTTACAAGACAGTAAATGACAGCATCATCTGCAAATAATCTAAGAGGGCTACTCAGATTGTCTCGTATGCCATTAATATAGATCAAGAACAATAGAGTGCTATAGAAGAATGCTGAAGATTAGATGGGTTGATCACATAACAAATGAGGAGGTATAGAATAGAATTGGGGAGAAGAGGAGTTTGTGGCACAACTTGACAAGAAGAAGGGACCGGTTGGTAGGACATGTTGTGAGGCATCAAGGGATCACAAATTTAGCATTGGAGGGCAGCGTGGAGGGTAAAAATCGTAGAGGGAGACCAAGAGATGAATAAACTAAGCAGATTCAGAAGGATGTAGGTTGTAGTAAGTACTGGGAGATGAAGAAGCTTGCACAGGATCGAATAGCATGGAGAGCTGCATCAAACCAGTCTCAGGACTGAAGACAACAACAACACAACAACAACAACAATAGAGGGCCTATAACAGGTCCTTGGGGAACGCTGGATATTACTTCTGTTTTACTCGATGACTTTCTGTCTACTAAGAACTGTGACCTTTCAGACAAGAAATCATGAATCCAGTCATACAACTGAGGTGATATTCCATAGGCATGCAGTTTGGTTAGAAGATGCTTGTGAGGAACGGTGTCAAAAACCTTCTGGAAATGTAAAAATATGGAATCAATTTGACATCTCCTGTCAATAGCACTCGTTACTTCATGGGTATAAAGAGCTATTTGTGTTTCGCAAGAATGATATTTTCTGAATCTGTGCTGACTATGTGTCAAACCATTTTCTTTGAGGTACCTTATAATGTTTGAATACAGTATATGTTCTAAAACCTTACTGCAAATCAACATTAGTGATAAGGGCCTGTAATTCAACGGATTACTCCTACTTCCCTTTTTGGGTACTGGTGTGACTTGAGCAATTTTCCAGTCTTTAGGTAGAGATCTTTCTGTGAGCGAGCAGTTGTATATAATTGCTAATTATGGAGTTATTGTATCAGCATACTCTAAGAGGAACTTGACTGGTATACAATCTGGACTGGAGGCCTTGCCTTTATTAAGTGATTTAGGCTGCTTTGCTACACCGAGGATATATACTTCTATGTTTCTCATCTTGACAGTTGTTCTTGATTGGAATTCAGGAATATTTACTTTGTTTTTTTTTGGTGAAGGAGTTTCAGAAAACTGTGTTTCATAACTCTGCTTTAGTGGCACTGTCATCAGTGACTTCACCATTATTATCGCACAGCGAAGGTACTGACTGCGTCTTGCCACTGGTGTGCTTTATACATGACCAGAATCTCTTTGAGTTTTTTGCCAGATTCCGAGACAGAGTTTTATTGTGGAAATTATTAAAAGCATCTCGCATAGAAGCAAGTGCTATATTTCAAACTTCTGCAAACCTGACATGTTGGCTGCCCTACATGACAGGCATGTTGTGCTAGTAGTACTGGCATGCCTTTCGATGGCTACATGTGTCGATGGGCATGGCTGGGCAGAGAGAGGGGGGAAGGAGATGGATAGTGATAGAATGGAGGAGGGGGCAGTGGACAGAGAAAGGAGGACAGGAGGAGACATACAGAGAGGGGGAGGAGGAGATGGATGAAGTGAGGGGATGGAGGAGATGAAGAGACAGAGAGAATGGGGAGAAGGAGATGAACAGAGGTGGGAGGACGAGTTGGACAGAGAGAGTGTGGAAATTGTAGAGTATCTGAGTAGTCAACATCAGTAAAATTCAGTGTTGGTGATGAAGATGTGGAGCACAAATGGAAAAAAAGTCAAATGCATCATTCACTATGCCTTGCATATGTATGTTCCAAGCAAGGTCTTCAGGGATGGGAAAGACTAACAGTGAGTTAATAGCCATGTAAGAAAACTGCTACATAAATGAAGAGTGCTTCATCATAGATTCAAGAGAAGTCAAAACCTAGCTGAGAAACAAAAGCTGAACAAAGCGAAAATGAGCATAAGAAGAGCAATAAAAGAAACATCCACTGACTTTGAAAGTCAAATTTTGTGAACTGATCTGACTAAAAACCGTATGAGGTTTTGGTCTTATGTAAAATCAGTAAGCTCTTCAAACTCATCTACTCGGTCGTTCAGTGACCATAATGGCACCAAAATGGAAAATGAGAGAGAAGGCCAAAATACTGAATTGGGTTTTCTGAAATTGTTTCACTATGGAATATCGTAACATGGTCTCTCCTTTCAATCAATGTATGAACTTCGAAATGACAGATATCGAGATAAATAATCGCAGAATGGAAAAACAAATACAACAGCTTTATAGTGGAAAGGCTTCGATACCAGGTCAGATATGTATAAGATTCTACACAGATTGTGTGAAAGAACTTGCTCCCCTTCCAACAGCATTTCTCGTAGGTCACTGGAGCAACTGAGAACACCTAGTGACTGGAAAAAAGTGCAGGTCATCCCCATATTCAAGAAGCGTCGAGGAACAGACGTACATAATTATAGGCCTATATCATTAACATCAATCTGTTGTAGAATTATGGAACATGTGTTATGCTAATATATAATTACATTTTTAGAGCACGAAAATCTCCTCTATAAAAACCAACACGAATTTTGATATCTTGTAAGACTCAGCTTGCTTTGTTCCTCCAAGAGATCCATAGCACTAAAGACATTGCTGCTCAGGTTGATGCCTTGGTTCTCGACTTTGGGAAGGCATTAGAGACTGTCCCATACAGCCACTTCGTGAAAAAATCACAAGGTTACTCGAGTATCGGGCCAGATTTGTGGACTGTATTCAAGATTTCCTCCTAGACACAACTCAATGCATTGCTCTTAATGGAACAAAATGAGAGATATAAAGGTAAGTTTGGGGATGTCCCAGAAAAATGTGATAGGACTGTTGCTGTTTACAAGGTTTATAAATGATCTGGTAGAATGCGTTGGAAGTTCTTTATGGCTGTTCACAGGTAATGTGGTTGTCTGTGAGACGACAGCAAAGTCAGAGGGCAGTAATGATTTGCAGAAGACACTACAAAGAATTGATGAAAGGTGTAGGCACTGGCAGTTGACATATTGCTCATACACAGCAGAACAACTACACTATTAATGATAATTTGCTGAAAACAACAACCGTAAATATCTAGGGGTATCTATTCGGAGTGACCTTAAGAGGAATAACCACATAAAGCAAATACTAGGAAAGCAGCCACAAGACAGATTCAGAGGCAGAATCTTAAGGAAATGTAATTCATCCATTAAAGAAGTGGCCCACAAGGCACTTGTTCGATTGATTCTTGAGTATTGTTCATCAATATGGAAACCTTAACATGTACGACTGATGGAAGGGATACAGAAGATCCAAAAAGGGCGGCACATTTAGTCGGTGTGAGAGCATTACAGAAATGCTCAACGAATTCCAGTGGCAGATACTACAAGACAGGTGTTGCGCATCATGAAAAGGTTTACTATCAAGGTTTTCATTTGTATAGGAACACTTGAAAATGGATTTAAGATTTCAGCTTTTGCTTTGCTACCCTCAATTTCAGTCCCTGTCTCATTCGTTAGGAACTGGACACTAACTTCGGTGCATACAACCAAAATTTCTTTGGGTTCTGCGAAAGATCACTTGACAATATTCTGCTATGGCAGTCATTGAAGGCATCACGCATTGCTCTATTGAGAGCCAAACACATTTCATTCAACATCTCTCTAGCTGTAGACCTACACATTGTTTTACACTTATTATGCAGTAATCATTATTTCTTTAGAAGTTTCTTAACAGTGACTGTATAATGTAGAGGCTCCCTCCAATTATGAACTGTTCTACTGGGTACATATTTAGCTAGTGCATGGTCAACTATTCTTTTAAACTTGAACCTGACTTCTTCTACTTGCTCCAGCCCTGTACTGTAAGTTTTGAGTTCTTCATTCAGATATGAAACTACTGATTTTTTTATCTATTTACTAAACATATGTATAGTCTGTCTGTAAACTCAAGAGCGAGCAGCGCTTTTGGTGGGGGAAGTGGCCTTTCCCGGAAGAACCCTGCCTCTGGCCTACAGGGCTACCCAAAATCAGTTGCCCATTACCTGTCCAGCGGCGTAGTTCGGCGTGCAGTGATATACGTCGTTTCTGTTCGTGGGATCTTAGTTGCCAATCTCAGTCAGTTAACTTTGTGCACTCACTGATATACTTCAGTATCCGGAAGTGATGTATAATCGCTCTGAATTACAAGAAAATGTGCAGAATACGAACAAGAGGAGATATTTGCAGAGAACGAGCGTTCGATCATCTCTAACGTTATTACAGCGTGTGTTAAGGAGGCTACACAAAAGAAACTGTTGGCTAATATTATCAGTCCCCAATTGTTTATGCAAACGTCAGCCTCGCCACAATAGGACGCATAAGGAAGGAACGCCAAAATAAGGCTCATGGTTTACTGGAATAGTCGCAAAGGAAAACTAATAATTTAGGGAGGAAACCCATCGTTATAGACAGTTGCACAAAATTGGTCATTCGACAAACGATGGAGGACTTTTACATAAACCAAAAACTAGTGCCCACATTGCGGAAATTACTTACTGGCGTGAAACAAATATACAGTTTCCTTGCAGAAAGATGTTTTACACAAGACATTGCGTGAAATGGGATTTACCTGGAAACACTTTTCAGACATGTTTACGAAAACAGCGACAAAAAAAGCAGTGCAAATCGAACTAATACAACACACGAAATTATAAATGTCTGGTTACTTTTTAAACATTCTTCGTGTTGCAAGAATTGTTAAGTTTCAATGCAGCCCTTCAAAGAAAACTTCTACCTTTTAGTAGAAACACAAAGTAAGGAAAAGCCTTCAATTCTACAGACTGATTGCACTATATCTGGTTCGTCTTATGAATAGAGGAACATACATTCATATGAATAGGCATTTGGTTCTATGTTTGTAGTAGAATCCTGACTTCCGTTCTTATGTTAATATTATTTACTCTAAAAAGTTTTGTTTCGAAGAAGCTATCGTCTTTTGTTTTCCTTATACTCTTAACGCATTTGTCTAAAAATAAACGCAGCCGGGACGTATCTGTACACGACGTCGCCACAGATTTAAAGCGCGCGCCGCGGCAGGGACTGTACTACGTTGTGAAACAGCCTGTAGAAGTGCCCTGTGACGTAGCGGGGTAGGCAGAGTGGGGACTCGTGCGCTCGCTCTTCAGTTTACCGACAGACTATATCTTTCTGCTTGTTTTAGTTGTCCTTTGCACTATGGTAATCACTGTCACCATGACTGCATCATGGTCATTGATACCAGTTTCAATTTGGACTTCATCAAAGAGTTCAGGTATATTTGTTGCCATTAGAATCAAGATATTTCCATCATGAATGGTTCCTAACTGTCTGTTCTATGTAGTTTTCAGAGAAGGCATTTAGTGCTGTTTCACAAGATGTCTTATCGCTCCCACCACTGACAAAACTGTAATTTTCCCAATTGATTGTTGGGTGTTTAAAGTCTCCACTGATGATTACAGTATGATTGGCAAACTTACTTACAAGTTAATTGAGATTTTCTCTGAAGTTTTCAGTTACATCAGATGCGTCTGGTGGGCGACAGAAGGACCCCACCTCTGATACTGAGTCTTGCCCAATCAATCTCACATGCAGCTTCCATTTCTATCTCAACAGATTTGAGTTTTTTGTCTACTGTGACAAATACATCACCTCCATTTCCTATTCACCTATCCTTTCCATATACACTTAAATTTTACCCAAAAATCTCACTGCTATCAATTTCAGGTTTCAACCAGCGTTCTGTACCTGGTATTATGTGAGCTACAGTGCTTTTCATGAGCACTTCAAACTCTGGCACTTTGTTGCAAATGATTTGGCAGTTTACCGTGATGATTTAATGCTCTCACCTGTGGGAGGTATTTCTTTTGATCTTACACTGATACTTCTGGGTTTCCTACAGCTATTGTTATGTGGACTCGATGGAGAGTCGCCTAACCTAGAAAACCCTTGTGTGCATCCCACACACAGTCAGCTACCTGAGTAGGAGCTCTGATATGTAGTGCACACCTGACCTATTCAGAGGAATCCTACAGTTTTCAATCCTATGGCACAAGTCCAGGAAGTTACAGCCTAGAGTTCTCTTGTTTAGTCCTTCCATTCAACTCAAAACCAAAGGGCCACAATCAGCTCTGGGGATAATGCAGCAAATTGCAAGCTTCATTGAAACTCAACATGCATGGCTGGTCTTCTCACCCTTCTCTGCCAGTTGTTGGAATGACCCAAGAATGACCTCAGAGCCCAGATGACACACATCATTTGTTTAAATGTGCACCACAATCTGCAGTTGGTTGCACCTTGTTCCCTCAATGGCTGACAGAATAGCCTCTTCAACATGTTCAATTATTTGCATCAGTAAAATAATATTCAAGGAATCACCAAATTTCCCTTGCCAATGCAAATGGAAGGAAACAATGGGTAGGATGAAACTTGTGGAATAAGTTTGTGGGTAGCTGATGAATTTGATTCTTGTAACGAATTCTCTACTTGGATATTAAAAAACTTTAGGAGTAGCACTTTGTTAATTATCTGACAATCTCAATTTCAAAGACTTTTGGGATATTATTTACTGTTTGGAACGGGCTAAAATTTGTTTATGAGAAATCTATTGTTACAGTATCTATTACGGATCAGCAGTTTACTTGAGTATTTGTGCATTATTAACAATACCAAGCAATTCTTACCTCAGAGCTTTGAACTCCACATTGGGATGTACATCAAACCCAAACAATGTTGACGCAGCATGAAGAAACACATGTTCTGCTAAACCTCCTGAGCCAGAGCCACGATGCCCCCAAAGGAAGGCCCCTGGTGGCCTCTCTATTTCCCATGGCCAGTCTAGTGGGCACGACTCTATATCTGCCAAGTCACAGTCTTTTTGCTGGAGCATCTGCTGCAGTTCAACTGTGTGGGAGAGAAATCCAGTTTATTGCATACTGTGCAAAAACTGCATGCTTGCAAACACAATGTAGTATAATCAACAAATTAATACAAAATAAAACCACACTGATATGTCAACATTTAAAAAAATAAAGACATTCTTGGTATTTTGATTCATACAGAATTATGTAAGAGTTGTTAACATTTGAAAGTACACTTTTCATGGAATAATATAAGTTGTTGTTGTTGTTGTGATCTTCAGCCCAGAGACTGGTTTGATGCAGCTCTCCATGCTACTCTATCCTGTGCAAGCTTCTTCATCTCCCAGTACCTACTGTAGCCTACATCCTTCTGAATCTGCTTAGTGTATTCATCTCTTGGTCTCCCTCTACGATTTTTACCCTCCATGCTGCCCTACAATACTAAATTGGTGATCCCCCAATGTCTCAGAACATGTCCTACCAACCGATCCCTTCTTCTAGTCAAGTTGTGCCACAAGCTCCTCTTCTCCCCAATTCTATTCAATACCTCCTCATTAGTTATGTGATCTACCCATCTAATCTTCAGCATTCTTCTGTAGCACCACATTTCAAAAGCTTCTATTCTCTTCTTGTCCAAACTATTTATCGTCCATGTTTCACTTCCATACATGGCTACACTCCATACAAATACTTTCAGAAACGACTTCCTGGCATTTAAATCTATACTCGATGTTAACAAACTCCTGTTCTTCAGAAATGCTTCCCTTGCCATTGCCAGTCTACATTTTAAATCCTCTCTACCTCGACCATCATCAATTATTTTGCTCCCCAAATAGCAAAACTCATTTACTACTTTAAGTGTCTCATTTCCTAATCTAATTTCCTCAGCATCACCCGACTTAATTCGATTACATTCCATTATCGTCGTTTTGCTTTTGTTGATGTTCATCTTATATCCTCCTTTCAAGACACTGTCCATTCCGTTAAACTGCTCTTCCAAGTCCTTTGCTGTCTCTGACAGAATTACAATGTCATTGGCGAATCTCAAAGTTTTTATTTCTTCTCCATGGATTTTAATACCTACTCCGAACTTTTCTTTTGTTTCCTTTATTGCTTGCTCAATATACAGATTTAATAACATCGGGGAGAGGCTACAACCTTGTCTTACTCCCTTCCCAACAATTGCTTCCCTTTCATACCCCTCGACTCTTATAACTGCCATCTGATTTCTGTACAAATTGTAAATAGCCTTTCGCTCCCTGTATTTTACCCCTGCCACCTTCAGAATTTGAAAGAGAGTCTTCCATTCAACATTGTCAAAAGCTTTCTCTAAGTCTACAAATGCTAGAAATGTAGGTTTGCCTTTTCTTAATCTTTCTTCTAAGATAAGTCGTAGGGTCAGTATTGCCTCACATGTTCCCACATTTCTACGGAATCCAAATTGATCTTCCCCGAGGTCAGCTTATACCAGTTTTTCCATTCGTCTGTAAAGAATTCGCGTTAGTATTTTGGTTGGTTGGTTGTTTTGGGGAAGGAGACCAGACAGCGTGGTCATCGGTCTCATCGGATTAGGGAAGGATGGGGAAGGAAGTCGGCCGTGCCCTTTCAGAGGAACCATCCCGGCATTTGCCTGGAGTGATTTAGGGAAATCACGGAAAACCTAAATCAGGATGGCCGGACGCGGGATTGAACCGTCGTCCTCCCGAATGCGAGTCCAGTGTCTAACCACTGCGCCACCTCGCTCGGTGTTAGTATTTTGCAGCTGTGACTTATTAAACTGATAGTTCGGTAATTTTCACATCTGTCAACACCTGCTTTCTTTGGGATTGGAATTATTATATTCTTCTTGAAGTCTGAGGGTATTTCGCCGGTCTCGTACATCTTGCTCACCAGATGGTAGAGTTCTGAAAGGACTGGCTCTCCCAAGGCCATCAGTAGTTCTAATGGAATGTTGTTTACTCCCGGGGCCTTGTTTCGACTCAGGTCTTTCAGTGCTCTGTCAAACTCTTCACACAATATTGTATCTCCCATTTCATCTTCATCTACATCCTCTTCCATTTCCATAATATTGTCCTCAAGTACATCGCCCTTGTATAGACCCTCTATACACTCATTCCACCTTTCTGCTTTCCCTTCTTTGCTTAGAACTGGGTTTCCATCTGAGCTCTTGATATTCATACAAGTGGATCTCTTTTCTCCAAAGGTCTCTTTAATTTTCCTGTAGGCAGTATCTATCTTACCCCTAGTGAGATAAGCCTCTACATCCTTACAGTTGTCCTCTAGCCATCCCTGCTTAGCCATTTTGCACTTCCTGTCGATCTCATTTTTGAGACGTTTGTATTCCTTTTTGCCTGCTTCATTTACTGCATTTTTATATTTTCTCCTTTCATCAATTAAATTCAATATTTCTTCTGTTACCCAAGGGTTTCTACTAGCCCTCATCTTTTTACCTATTTGATCCTCTGCTGCCTTCACTATTTCATCCCTCAAAGCTATCCATTCTTCTTCTACTGTATTTCTTTCCCCCATTCCTATCAATTGTTCCCTTATGCTCTCCTTGAAACTCTGTACAACCTCTGGTTCTTTCAGTTTATCCAGGTCCCATCTCCTTAATTTCCCACCTTTTTGCAGTTTCTTCAGTTTTAGTCTACAGTTCATAACCAATAGATTGTGGTCAGAGTCCACATCTGCCCCTGGAAATATCTTACAATTTAAAACCTGGTTCCTAAACCTCTGTCTTACCATTATATAATCTATCTGATACCTTTCAGTATCTCCAGGGTTCTTCCATGTATACAACCTTCTTTCATGATTCTTAAACCAAGTGTAAGCTATGATTAAGTTATGCTCTGCGCAAAATTCTACCAGGTGGCTTCCTCTTTCATTTCTTAGCCCCAATCCATATTCACCTACTATGTTACCTTCTCTCCCTTTTGCTACTACCGAATTCCAGTCACCCATGACTATTAAATTTACGTCTCCTTTCACTACGTGAATAATTTCTTTTATCTCATCATACATTTCATCAATTTCTTCGTCATCTGCAGAGCTAGTTGGCATATAAACTTGCACTACTGTAGTAGGCGTGGGCTTTGTGTCTATCTTGGCCACAATAATGCGTTCACTGTGCTGTTTGTAGTAGCTTATCCACACTCCTATTTTTTTATTCATTATTAAACCTACTCCTGCATTACCCGTTTGATTTTGTATTTATAACCCTGTATTCACCTGACCAAAAGTCTTGTTCCTCCTGCCATCGAACTTCACTAATTCCCACTATATCTAACTTTAACCTATCCATTTCCCTTTTTAAATTTTCTAATCTACCTGCCCGATTAAGGGATCTGACACTCCGCGCTCCGATCCGTAGAACGCCAATTTTCTTTCTCCTGATAACAATGTCCTCTTGAGTAGTCCCCGCCCGGAGATCCGAATGGGGGACTATTTTACCCCCGGAATATTTTACTGAAGAGGATGCCATCATCATTTAATCATACAGTAAAGCTGCATGCCCTCGGGAAAAATTACGGCTGTAGTTTCCCCTTGCTTTCAGCCGTTCGCAGTACCAGAACAGCAAGGCCATTTTGGTTAATGTTACAAAGCCAGATCAGTCAATCATCCATACTGTTGCCCCTGCAACTACTGAAAAGGCTGCTGCTCCTCTTCAGGAACCACACATTTGTCTGGCCTCTCAACAGATACCCCCTCTGTTGTGGTTGCACCTATGGTATGGCTATCTGTATCGTTGAGGCACGCAAGCCTCCCCACCAATGGCAAGGTCCATGGTTCATGGGGGGAGGATAATGTAAATAGAGAGGTAAATTTTGACACACAAGCCTTAAATTTCAACCTGTCAGTGTGATGGGTGCAAAGCGCACCAATATGTTACAGAATCACATCATCCCTAGCCTGCCTGATTTACACTTGCTGGAAGGTACAGCTTTCATGCAGGATGGTGCTCCACCTCATATTGCTACACGAGTGAAAGATCTCTTGTGCACATCGTATGGTGAGGATCGCATTCTCAGTTGCCACTTCCATCATGCTTGGCCTCCCATGTCTAGAGACCTCAATCTGTGAGATCATTGGTTGTGAAGTCACAAGTCTACCGCAGTTGTCCGCCCTCATTATGGATGCTGAAAAACAATATATGAAGGCAATTTTTCACCATGCCTACTGATATGCTGTACACATCATGTGTTCCTTGACTACGAGCAGTCTTGATGAATTATGGCCGACATGTTGAGCATTTGTTATAAAGAAATAGTCTTTGCTAAAAAACAATTGTTATCTTAATTATTACTTCTGTATCATATGAAGCACCATCTGTGGTCATTTTGTGTACTTTTTTGGTTTCAATAAAACCTCATTTTATTTCAAGCATGTGTGTCAACTTTTATTATTCTATGAAATATTGAATTTTCAAATGTTAGTGGATTTTTGGGTCACCTTGTACATTAAACATTTTAAAATGAGACAGATATATCACCACCAACTCTAATATGATTTCCAGTTTACATCTGAGGCTTTCAGGAGATATTACTTATTGTTTCCCTTCTGTTGTTATGGGGTTTTTGGCCAGGCATTCTCTTTCAGAGAGTTTGGCCACCTGGTGCAAGTCTTTTTATTTGACACCACTTTGGCGACTTATGTGTCGATAATGATGAAATGATGGTGAGGTCAATACAACACTTAGTCCCCAAGTGGAGAAAATCTCCGACTCAATTGCGAATCGAATCAGAAGCCCTTGCGTGACATTCCGCAATGCTGACTAATCAGCTACTGAGGAGGACTTCTGTTGTTATAACATACTTTTTTTTACTCTCTCATTTTAGCACCTGTGTTACTTAGGTTTTTCTCTCCTCATTGCCTTAATATTAACACAGGTTTCTTGTATTCCCTTTTTACTAGAATTAGATTAGATTGAGTCCCTCAGATATACAAACTTCTATAAGTGCTGATGGTCTCCTTGAAAATTTCATACTCCATGATTCAGTTATTCATATTTCACCAAATGTTATTATTCAGTGCTCACAAAGTTGCTCTGTGGTTTCTAATGGTTAACATCAGTGTGGCCCTAAACTATAATACTCTTATGGTCCAAAGACCTTGACAAAAGAGTCAAATCATAAAAAGACACTCACAACCAGGCAGTGTTGCTTCATAAAATGCATATACTGCGTACTATGCTAGAAATTATTTCCATAACATGATGAGAATGTCTCAAAAGTATTCCCCATTTAGAGAACTTTGGGAAAGGGATTGGGTGCAAACTTTTGAGGAACAAGGGTTGAAATATACAGAGGATTTTATGTGACAGGATCTTACGTGGTGCCACACTGATGTAACAACCTGTTTTCATAAATAGAACAATTTTTTCATCAAGAATGACCCACAATCATCATACTGTAATTAAAAGCTGCTAGTATCACAATAGCTTAGTGTGCAATTCAAATGTCAAAATAAAGAGTTAATACAGAATATTATCTTCCAATTACTTAGAAGCTTTCCTTTTCAACTTGTAGGGTGCATTAATACCAAAAACTGGCATGAAGTGGAATACTCACTTGCAGTAATCACACAGTCCACATCATGCGCATCAGTTTCTTTATTGAAAAAGTCAGTCCTTGAGGCTTCCAGTTTTTTGTCATAGCATGGCATGATCGTCACATGATAAATTGAAGACGGACTTATCTTGAGTAATGTAGAGAGATGATCTTTAACCAAAGACCCCATTACTTGCTGTGGTGATTTTACAGATGACATGTATGGCAAAACAAGAGGTCCATGCGTCTTTTCTGCATAACAAACCCAACCTACATTTATGAGAAGAGAAATATATTTGTTAGCAGTAATTAAATGTGTTATATAATGAAATTATATCAGAGCTAAAATATTATTTACTGTTGCAAATTTCACGATAAGCTCAAATTATTCAGTAATCAGGAAGAAAGAAGTGTTCTAACAAAATCAGAATGAATGTGAATGTGTGTGTGTTTGTTTGTGTGTGTGTGTGTGTGTGTGTGTGTGTGTGTGTGTGTGTGTGTGAGAGAGAGAGAGAGAGAGAGAGAGAGAGAGAGAGAGAGAGAGCAGAGATTTCGAATTAGAAGAAGAAAATTTTACAGGAAAAAAGATTTCCTCAAATCATACTACAGAAAGTGCAAAATTACTAAAAAGATTGAGAGAGTAATAATTGCAATTAACTCTCCCAATTTACAGGTTGTCAATGATATCAGGTTCTGTGGGCTTTTGCTGAAGTTTCACTCCTGCTATTGACGAAGTATCTCTTCTCTAATGGCTGAAGGAATAAGAATTATTATTATCTACTGTAAAATTAAATTTTTAAATATCTATGTAGTGCCATTCACTTGCATTATTAAAACAACGTTTACACAGGCTATAAAACATAACAAAATTAGCAGAAAAGTTATTATTTTAATGTAAAAAAGAAATAATGCTTAACTGTACACATTATGTAGCTGCTGTTCATCTACTGTTGCTTGGTTAATAAAATGACAATCAATACATACACTTTCGCCAAAATGTACACCATTAGGTTACTTAAAAGACAATGCAAATAACTGCTTATTTTATGAATGAAAAGGCATTACTGTAGTAAAAGTTTGTGTCACTTACTACAAACTAATTAAAAAAGGATATTACATGGGCAGAACAAAAGATTCGGCAGTACAATGGTTGAGTAATTAGCTATGACAAGCAAGCCTAAGTAGAAATTTGAAATGTAATGTAGTGGTACAGGAACAGGCACAACAACGCCACAACAGAATGTTACATGTATATGGTTATATAAACAATTCACAGAAGTACAGTTATAGCGAGGTGTGCTTGAGGCGGAAGTGGTTTACATTTGTTCACCAGAGGCACTGAAAATCACCCAATGGTTCTAAACACCTATGAGAGTCTGTGATATTTAGCTGTAGTGCAGTGAAGGTCATATGTCTCATGGAGCTGATTTATCCAACACAAGTTGCTTTCATTTCAGACCCACACTGCCTCACAGATGGATGTTCCAGGTAACAGCAATTATTCACCCCCTGAACTCGCACTATTGTACCTTACAGGCAGATAATCTTATTCTTTAATTTCTTTTACACGAGATTTCTAGTTTCCTAATTATAATTTATGTTTTAGTGAGATTACTTAGAGAAATTTGGAGTGAATAACTGTTCATAAAATCACAACAACCAAATTATTTTTAATTGTGTGGTTTCAGTTTGCTTTAGTGTGGTTCTCTTTCTTTGTAACTACAGTTTTATTTGTTCAAATTTTTCAGCACATAGGCATGTACAGTACTTAATACAGTATCAATTTTAATTTAATTTATTATACATTATTCATTTTCCCATTGTTTCTTGGTTGTTTGCTAATTTGTGAAGAAAGGTAAATACTCTTTTTACAACCCTTTTCATTAATCACATTCAACAAGGAAGTTCCAGCATGTAGTGGTTCCTAACTGAGGCTTTTTTGAGGGCAATGATTGGCAAAATACTGGCAAATGTGTGTAACAGAAGCAGGCAAATTATGCAGATGACAGAGGAGATGTTTTCTGAAGACTCTGACTCTGAAGTTGACTGGTGATTCATAAATTCCTGTTGAAAATGATCTGCCAACGATACATGACACACGCTCAGAAATTTCCAAAAATGAACTGTATCAGAATATTTTGTATGAATAATTACTACTGATGTTGATCAGCATGTTCCTAATCAAAAGGAAGGAATCTCAATTCTGATGATAATGTGCCTTTTTTAATAACATGGAATGACACCCTCCAGATTCACCAAGTGTTCCAAATTCCTCTGTTAAGTTTATCTCAGGACTACTGAAGTGACTCTGTTTATTATTTCTGTATAGCTAAAACATTGCACAAGACTGACAAAATGTGTTTGACACAGATGAATTTCTTTCTGAAATTGAATAAAAAATTAAAATCTTTGAATTTCAATACTTCATTAACTTAAAATTTTCAGGTAAATCACAACATTCAAAAATGGCTTAATACATGCCAGAAAAAAGCCATATTCACCCCGCAGGTGGATCTTCAACTCTCTACAAGCCTCCCACGCAGATGTTCCCCAGAACAAACTGTAAAATCATGTTCCTATCTACGTGCTGTTATATAAATAATACTTACCACACTGAAACCACCCCTAGACACAAAGAAAAGGAATACTGCTGAACATTATGGATTATCTTAGTGCCATCTCATTGCCTTTGATAGAGAAATTGAAAGGATGAGATAATTATAACATATAGTGTTTCACAATAAAGAACTATCTGCAACATGAACAAGTATTGGGATATGTAAGTGAGAAATTACAGATGAAATGAAGGCATGTATAGCAAAAGTAAAGATAATTTTATTTGTTAATTCACCTACTTACATGCATGCCCAGAATACTGGAAATAGAAAGGAAATCTGGGATAAACTGATAGAAGTCTACACAGGGTCTGGACTATCAAGAAGAAGAGGCTTGTTGAGAACACCTTAATGACACGACTTGAAAACTGTTTGTCTGTGGAACACTATGTAACAAAGATAATTTCTACTTCAAACAAGTTGAATGGCTTAAGTTTCAGCATAAAAGATGAATAACTTGTTTCTATTGCATTCACTGGGCTACCTGACAAGTACAAGCTGATGATTAATCAGTTTAGAAGATTTGAATGTTACAGTCACTGGGGATTCATTTAAGATAGGGTCACTGGAAGAGGTGAAGACAATGTCTGCCATAAATCATCATCTGCCGACTTGGCTCTTCAGACTAAAAGGAGGGCTCATCAGAGTGATAAATGCCACATTTCCATAGGACCAAAATGCTACAGCTGGAATAAATACAGCCTTTTGGAAAACAATTTTCTGAGTAAAAACAACACTTACAGCAAGCTGGTGGTAAAACCAGCAACTGAAACCACACCACAGAGAGAGAGAGAGAGAGAGAGAGAGAGAGAGAGAGAGTGTGTGCGTGCGTGTGTGCGCGCGTGCGTGTGTGTGTGTGTCGTCTATTGTTGACGAAGGCCTTAATGGTCGAAAGTTTTACTTGTGACACTCTCTTTGTTGTGCCTCAGCACCTCTGCTATATGATTAGTAGCACCTTTACTTTTCATAATATTGTTACATTCCATCCTGGATTTTCCACTGTTTAATCTATGGCAATGGGTCATTTACATTCTGATGCAATGGAAAACTGGTGTAAAAGTATGGCCGAAGCAGGTGCGGCTTGAAATTAAAGGCTCTTAGTGGAGCCACCCCAAAATACACATTAAAATAAATTTCTCAGTAACATATTACAGAATTTAAATTATATGATTGCATTTCGCATATTTCCCACATGGTTTCAAATAGAGCCTGTCAAAGTTTTTGAGACTGTTGATATGTGATGTCATGATATTTTTCGAACAGATAGTAGCTAGTCTTAAGGCTGCACCTTGAAATTCCACTTAGCTCTATGAAGCAGAGGTTTGGAGGCATGGTTTCCTGGGAGTACAGCTCTTATGGGCGAGCCGAAGGCTCCACTGTTTCAGCCCAAGGGTGTACTATCAATCTGCACACAATTTTCACATTCCACTGCTTACATCAAAAGGGAATGAACAGAATTTCTGAAACTTTGCTATTGAATTCCTGTCTCTGTATATCTCTGTTATTCTTTGATGTGTCTTTAATCAACATTTAGTATTATTGTTTTGATAGGGTTTTAGACAGTTTTTCTTATTACTGTCACTGGCTATTCTATCCACCGCTGGAATAAGTTTGCAAACGTCCCGCCTGAGTGCAATAGAGTACGGTAACATAAGTTTCAACGCCTAGCGAGAGTTTCACAAATGATAAGAGGAATAAGCATGTGAAATATACCTTTTGCATGAAATATGTCCAGATATACTTTAATTTCCTTTCTTGCTGAATGAGGGTTGTGTGCGTTATTAGCAAGTTTCTTTCTGTGAGTTATGCACGAGTTTAGTGAGTTTTACTTTCTTGCAAATAACAGCAACATAAAACGAGTTCGAAAACAACACAGTATGAATTCAGTGTGCAATTTATCAGGTAAAATTTTGGAACATGTGGTTAGGATGAAAGTGAAGGAACTTGGTGTGCCCAGCCTCGAAGTAAAACACGAATCAAGAACAAAAACACAAACAGTGTAAATCCAGGCAACTTTAACACAGTGATGTACAATGCAGCTAAGTGGCTGTGTGCACTATATCACTCAAAATGCATATTTTTGTAACACACAAGTGTAAATACATTAAGTGCAGTTCCATGGCAAATTGAACAAGTTTTCATGTCGGCCAGTCACAGCACAAGCTCAGTGACGTAATGGAAACATCACTGTTCTGTCACTCAATTTCATAAACACTGCAGTTTGATTGTACAAAACATTAAATGTCTGAAGTTTAGAACCATAAGCATGCAATGAAGCTAATGCACACTGCATTAAAGATCTTTCCAAAATCCATCTTTTAAAATGATTTGTTGTGGTAAACTGTCGGGAAATGTGTTGTTGGGTGATAAATAAGCTACCTATAGATTTTACATTGGAGTTGGCTTTTGATGTTTTTTCGTATTTGATTATGAAACGGAAAGAACATACAGTACGTAAAAGTTTGGTTTGAGTGTGATATTGCCCCCCCCCCCCCCCTCCTGAAGTCTTGGTTATGGTGACAAATTGATCTGTAGCATAGCTCGAGCTCTAGGTTAGTTTCGATCAATAAATGTCGCAGCCTTCTCCAGTATGGAGACCACGAGCTGCACCTGGGCCGAAGGTATCACATATAAAGGAGCTATGAACAATCCATAGTTCAGAAGGTAAACAGGCCAGATTCCCTGTCCAGTATTCTACCTCTCAAGTTCAGTGAATACTTGAATTATTATTCAGACCTGTGTGGACCAATGCCTACAAGGTTTTCTTACATCACCTAAGAATAATGATCATTCACCAGAAATCATTCAAACTTTTAAGGAACGTTTGATAACACACACTGTTAAAGGAGTCTCCTCATTAGATTACCAATTAAGTTTCTGCATAACATGATGCTTGAAGAAGCATGGTCAGGAAAGAAGCCAGATCCTTGGCATCTAGGAGATTCGGCATTACAGCGTAAATCCAAATTCCAAAGAACAGAGGTACAAATAGGTCCAAGAAAAGCAACTAATTTATACTTGTAGGGTACTGTGAAGAAATTACAGCATACCACATATTTGAACATTCCCACAAGAGATCAATAAAAGTAATTTTCAAGAGGAAATGGTTTACAAGGATTGAGTGAAATTAAGCACTTCTGGTCATTCACAAGAAAACATACCAATTGTTTATTCCGTTCATAAATAAAGGTTTGCAAGATATTGAAACAGAATGTGATACTACCAAAACAAGTAGTAATTTAAAAGACAACAACAACAAATGAAAGTAGCACACAAGAATTGAGTCTCAACAAAGATGCTCAGTCCACCAGGCGCATTCAGTCACTGAGAAGATCTACAATCTCATCTTAACTTCATTTCTGGCCCGAGCTGCTGGAGTTGGCAGTCGTGTGTGTGCGTGGCGTGTGCTTCGTTGCATGTATGACTGGTGTGAGTTTCTCTTTTGCTGATGAAGGCTGTGGCCAAAAGCTTTGTGTAAGTGTCTTATACTTGTACCTATCTGCAACTTAACATGTCGTCTTTATGGTAAGTAGCAATATATCTTTTCCTACATTGTTGATGTACCACAACTTAAAATTTCATAAAGAATTACTTGAACCAGCTCCATCAATACTGGAAGATGAGTTACGAATGGGAGATTCTGACAAACGACTGCGAGAAATACATGACAAAACAACTGGTGAAGTAAATGCACTATCAACTCATTGGTGACTTTGCAGTAAAAGTTCCAGCAGAAACAACACTGACTGGGATGTTCAAGGTTAAGAGTCTATGCCTCACTGTATTCTTATCTTTGGTGAGCTAAATGTGAAGCTACGAATGATCGGCTCTATATATCATTCTCTGTCTCGAATGTTCACTTTATTTGTGTGTTCACGGTAGGAAGCGTTAAAACGCTAATATTTGCCAAATTGGAAATGCCCTTAGTCATATACACAATGTGCACTGAGAGTATCCTTGACATGGCAAGTTATCTTCGGACCATGTAGACATAAGCCAAGAAAGAAAACACAGTTCTTCAATTTTCTTTATAAATTAAAAAGACTGTCACAAATAAGCTTTCCGCCAGCAAGGCCTTCATCAAAAATTGACCACACCCACACCCACAAACACACACACACACACACACACACACACACACACACACACACGTCACTTTGAGAGTCTTGATAAGCCAGAGCTTCCTCCCGTGAAGCAAGGACCATTGGCAATGCCAAATGGACACCACCTCCTGACAGATGGCAACACAGAGATCATCGGAGGGAATATAGGAACTCGCTGGCTGAGGTATGAGGACTGCAGCCTTGGCAGTAGCATCAGCAGCCTCGTTTCCTGGCAGACCGACATGACCAGGAACCCACAGAAACATCACACTGCCTACATCAAGAGTGAGAAAGTGACAGTTTTCCTGGACCTGCTGCTGTACAGCGCATTTAGACTTTAAAGGGTGCTGAGTGAGTCTGAGCAGAGCACACAATTGAAAAGGCTGTGTCACCTGATGTACTCCATGGCATGATACAGGGCGAAGAGCTCGGCTGTAAATACTGAACAGTGTGCCAGAAGCCGATATCGAAAGACACGGGTGCTGCAACATCTGAATCTGGATGACGTCTGGCCCTGGGTCGGAGGATCGGGATTAACTGAGAGCATGATCTAGCTCCCTCATGGTAAATGTGGCATGCTCCCTCATAGTAAATGTGGCATTGCAGCACTCACGATTCAGAGAAGAGAACGGTATTGCCTGAGCCTCCACTCGTTTCCAATGGAGGAACATAGGATGACAGTGGGAAGAGCCCGAAACTTCTGCAAAATGGTGGCCCAAGGTGTTGGAGATAGCAGTAGGGTCCACGAGGACATCATCTGCTACTGTCATGCCAGAAATTGGGGAATGGATCTTGGTCCCACACAGCCATCAGGGGTTGGTCCACATGACAGAGGAAGGGGTGGAACTGTTAAAAGAACTAGTGAATGAAATCCAGCTAGCTTTTCTGCTGTCTCGAAGAAAGCGAAGACACTTTGCACACATCTGTTTATAATGAATGCAGTTAGTCATCACCGGCTGACGGTTAAAAACACGGAGAGCACGTCTCCATGGGTGAATTGCATCGCGGCATGCCTCAATTAACCAAGGAACTGGGAGATGACATGGTAAAGAGGAAGTGCGAGAAATGGAACGTTCTGCAGCAGTAAGGATAACGATTGTGAGATATTCCACCTGGTTATCACAACTGGGGAAATTTTGTTCTTCGAAGATTTCCAGGGAGGAGTAAAGCTGTCAGTCAGCCTTAGTAAGCTGTCATTTGGGCGTGCAAGTGGATGGGGTAGGAGTTAGCAAAGAGAAAATACATGGTAAATGGTCGCTTGAGTAGGCGTTAGAAATAACGGACCACTCAAGAGGATGGGCAAGCTGGGCAATGCAGAAGGATAGGTCCAAATGGGAATAGGTGTGCGAGGAGTCGGAAAGGAAAGTGGATGCTCCAGTGTTAAGGCAGAAGAGGCTAAGCTAGTTAAGAAGGTCAGCCAAGAGGGCATCTCTCTGACAGGTCCTAGGAGAACCCCAAAGAGGATGATGCGCATTAAAGTCACCGAGTAGCAAAAATGGGGGAGGCAGCTGCTCAGTAAGCTGAAGGAAGTCTGCCCTTGTGACATCGAATCACGGAGGGACAAAAATGGTGCACAGGTAAAAAGTCAGGTGGGGCAAGAAAAGGCGAAATGCAACAGCATGAAGATGGGTAGTCAGGGAGATGGGTTGACTATGAATGTCATCCTGTATGAGCAACATGATGCCTCCATGAAATGGAATGCTGACCTCTGGGGGAAGGTCAAAACAAATCGGTAGGAAATGTGAAAGCTCAAACCGGTCGTGAGGGTGCAATTTCGTTTCCTGAGGGCAGAGTACAAGGGAACACTGCAATGCTAAAAGCAACTGCAAATCCTCATTGTGGGACCGAAGACTGCGAATGTTCCATTGGAGGAAAGTCATGATGAGGAAGAGCTGTAGGGCTGTCACCTCGCTGGCTGCCGAGTGACAGCCAGTGAAGAGTCACTACTACAGGGCACACAAGCAGGAGGATCCTACTCCATGGAGTCCACAGAAGCATCAGCTTGGTTGTGTGGTTGGTCTGTGGAGTCCAATGCTGAAAAACAGTTGGTGGCCAGCACCAGTGACATGGAGGCCACCCGGGTTGAGGTATAATGTGACGACACCGTCGAAGAGGATTTTCGAAGACTTGGCTGTTGTTTGGCTGGAGGGACGGAGGAAGTCTTAATGGGAATACTCCTTCTGTCCTTTCCGGCCTACCAGTTGTGTAGCCGATAACTTTGCCCCTTGAGACAAGAGTTTGACGGCTTGTTGCACAGCTGGACATGAGGTGCTGATGCTACCTTGACACTGGGCGATTTCACAACCTCAGAGCTGAATGGAGGTCACACATCTGCGTGGCTATGTCCTTCATGGAGTGAGGGGTAACAAGAACGGAACTATAGATGCCAGATGGGAGAATGCAGGGTTTGCGACTAGCCAGTAAATTGCGAACTACTGGGTAAGGCACTTTTTCCTTTACCAGATCTCTTGGACAGCCCGCTCATAAAGATACATGAGAGGAGGCAGCCTGGCAGCCATTGCAGTTGATACAGCGGGGAGAAGGAGGTGGACAATCGCTCTCGTGCACATCCCTACCACAGGTGACACATTTTGTTGGGTGTCGACAAGACGTTCTAGTGTGGTTGAAATGATGACACTGGCAGCAGTGCATCGGGTTCGGAATATACGGCCAGACTGTGATAATTTCATAGCCTGCTTTGATATTTGATGGAAGCACCGCTCTATCAAAGGTGAGAAAAAGTGTGCGGGTGGCCACTAAGGAGGAATCTACCTTTTTCATTACATGATGGTTGGCAAAGACACCCTGATCACAGGGGTAAGGTTCGATTTCGGCCTCAGTTAGACCATTGAGCTGCCTGGTGTAAATTACACTATGGGAAGAATTCAAAGTTCTACGGGCCTCGACACGAACAGGGTAGCTGTGGAGGAGCAAGGCAGCAAACAGCTGGTGTGCTTGAGAATCAGAAGTAGTCTCCAAAAGCAAAGTATCATTCCGTAAATGAGAGCAGGATTTCACTGGGCTGACAATTGCATCAACACCTTCCTGAATAAAAAACAGATTTACCATGGCGAAGGACTGACTGTCTTCAGTATATGAGACCACGAGGACCTGTGGTGCAGCAGGAGGGGTCTTTGAATCATTATGCTCATTACATTTCCGTTTTGTAGACATTGATTGGGAAGATGATTGACTCATTGCGAGAAGATTCCCCATGACTGCCAGTATCTCCGGTGGCGCACTCCTTCCAACTGGTGCCCCCTTCACAAGGGGGCGCACCTGCCTTAGGTGACTGTTCACTCCTCAGGTCACACCTCCCGAACACCTGCCAGAGGAACCAATTGCAATTGGAAATTTGGGAAGGTTGCAGCTCAGGCAATTGCTCCTCCCTGGACCTGACCTGTACCAGGGGGTACGTGCGAACCCTACCTGTCGACCCGGGGCTGGGAATTATGCGTTACCCAGTCACCTGTTACGTGTCAGACGCATGGGCCGGCCTTCAGGAGCGCACAGGGAGGAAGAAGAAAAGAGGAAGCTCAAACGCCAAAGCGGAGGAACGAGAGGAGGAAGGAAACAAAGAAAAGAAAAGGGAGTGAAAAACAAAGGTGAGACTGTCTTACGAAAGCGACAAACGATGCAGAACATTCCCAATAACATCCCAGACATGTTCCCAAACTGAGGGGCAATAGAATAGCAAGAGGATAGACATGCAGCACAGAAGGGAAAATATGCTGCAAAGGCTGGGGCCCCTTGGTAGCCAAGCACAAACCCGCCAAAGAGTGGCGAGCCCCCTGGAAGGAGAAAAGCTGGTGTAGGTGGTAAGGATCCATATGGTACAGGCTGTGAAGCAGTTATTGAAATGAAGGATGTCGTGTTGGGTAGCGTGCTCAGCAACAGGGTGGTCCGCTTGTTTCTTGGCCACTGTTTGTCGGTAGACATTCATGCGAACAGACAGCTTGTTGGTCGTCATGCCCACATAGAATGCTGAAAAGTGGTAGCAGTTTAGCTTCTAGATCACATGACTGGTTTCACAGGTAGCCCTGTCTTTGATAGGATAGGTGATGTTTGTGACTGAACTGGAGTAGGTGGTGGTGGTGGGAGGACGTATGGGCCAGGTCTTGTATCTAGGTCTATAACAGGTAATGGGTTCAGAGCAGGGATTGTGTAGGGATGGACAAGTACATTGTGTAGGTTTGGTGGATGGGGGAGGGTTGGGGAGGATAGTGGCCAGGACATTTTTCATTTCAGGGCACGACGAGAGGTAGTCGAAACCCTGGCGGCGAATGTAATTCAGTTGCTCCATTACTGGGTAGTACTGAGTTACGAGGGGAATGTTGTTCTGTGGCTGGACGGTGAGACTTTGGGAGTTGGTGGAAGACTGGAAAGATGAGCTACGAGAGATTTGCTTTTGTACAAGGCTGGGAGGACAATTACAGTCTGTGAAGGCTTCAGTGAGACACTCGGTATATTTTGAGAGGGACTGCTCATCACTGCAGATGCAACAACCACGGGTGGATAGGCTGTATGGAAGGGACTTCTTGATATGGAATGGCAGCTGTTGAATTGGAGGTATTGCTGGTGGTTAGTAGGTTTGATATGGACAGAGGTACTGATGTTTCCATCGTTGAGGTGGAGGTCAACATGGAGGAAGGTAGCTTATTGGGTTGAGTAGGACCAGGTGAAGCAAATTGGGGAGAACCTGTTGAGGTTATCGAAGAATGTGGATAGGGTGTCCTTACCCTTGATACAGATCGCAAAGACGTCATCAATGAATTCTGGGTGTTTAGGAAGGATTCCTCTAGATGGCCCAAGAATAGGTCACCATAGGATGGTGCCATGTAGGTGCCCAAAGCCGTAACCCAGATTTGTTTGTAGGGAATGCCTTCACAGGAGAAGTAATTGTGGGCGAGGATATAACCGGTTATGGTGACTAAAAAAGGAGGTTGTTGGTTTGGAATTCGTCAGGCATTGGGAAAAGTAGTGTTCAATAGCGGTAAAACCATAGGCATTAGGGATGTTAGTGTAAAGATACGTGGCATCAATAGTGACGAGCAGGGCACCATGTGGTAAAGGAACAGGAACTGTTGAGAGTTGGTGTAGTAAATTGTTGCTATCTTTTATATATGAGGGTACATTCCGTGTAATAGGTTGAAGGTGTTGGTCTATGAGAGCAAAGATTCTGTCAGTTGGGGCACAGTAACCGGCCACAATGGGGTATTCTTGGTGGTTGGGTTGGGTTGACTTGGGGGAGGAGACCAAACTGCTAGGTCATCGGTCTCATCGGATTAGGGAAGGATGGGGAAGGAAGTCGGCCATGACCTTTCAAATGAACCATCCCGGCATTTGCCTGAAGCGATTTAGGGAAATCACGGAAAACCTAAATCAGGATGGCCAGATGCGGGATTGAACCGTCATCCTCCTGAATGCAAGTCCAGTGTGCTGACCACTGCACCACCTCACTCAGTAGGGTGGTTGGATTTATGGACTTTAGGAAGCATGTAGAAGGTAGGAGTGCGAGGAGTGGTAGGTGTGAGCAAGGAGATGGACTCCAGGGAGAAGTTCTGGGATGGGCCTAAGGATTTGAGGAGTGACTGGAGATCCTGCCAGATTTCTGGAATGGAGTCATTGTGTCAAGGTTTGTAGGTGGATGTATCTGATAGCTGGCACAGTCCATCTGCAATGTAATCCTTGTGGTTAAAAACAAGTGGAGGAGCCTTCGTCCGCAGTTAGGATTACAAGCTCGGGATAAGTTTTTAGATGATGGACTGCGGTTCCTTCTGCGGATGTAAAGTTAGTTTGCATGTTGAGGGGTTTGGGGAATGATGGTGAGGCAAGATTCAAGGTTACGAAATTCTGGAAAGTTAACAGGTGGGCGATTTGGGGGCAGTGGGAGTGAATCACGGCTGGATCGAGGAGCACTAAGCCGTGCAAGCTACCACAATTCCAAGATGTTCTACCATTTGCTGCTACTCGTATATGGCAATGGCACTGTTTTCATCAAAGTTTAGCCAATTTGCACGAAATATTCATAAATCGTGTACACAAACCTTTCTTGAAAATCAGTATATCTATTAGTGAAAACTGTACCAAAATCCTGTAGTTAATGAGATTAGCCTGATCATACATACAGAACAGCAGCAGGTAACTGCAATTTATATATCTACTGAAGATAGATGGAAGTAAATAGATGTAATGACTGGAATGAAAGAAATTGGACAAATACTGGCATATACTGAGGACAGCAGTGTCTCCAGAGCTACAGGATTTTTGGACCAAACAATTTTTAAAAAGAGATGGTGTCAGTATTCTACAAAGGGAAGGGGAGAGCTGGAAAAGAATGGATCGTGCATGAGGGGGTGAGTTTGAGGGAGAAATGGAAGTATGGAGTTATTCAGTACACCACTGAAAATGTTAATCTTACCAGGGCACGTTGATGCCAGAACAGGGAGGCATTCAGAGGTACCATTCTCTGCCTTTTTATACCGATCAATAAATTCTTTTTGGCTTTCTATCAACACTATGTCCTCAGCTAATCTCATATCCAGCACAAGGTCAGCCCCTTGTGATTTGAAGTAACCTGCAACAGACAACAGTAAACATATTTCCTTTGTACTCCAGATTCCACCCAAATATGCAAAATTCCATTATCTGGGAATTCATTCTGATACAGGTGACAAAAGCGTATTTATTTATTATTTTATATTTAGGTGTGAACACAACTTAAGCTAATGCTTTAGTATACTCTAATGATTGTGAATATTCTGAAACTAACACTGGTATACATGACTGAAATTGACTTTATACCACAGATTAAGGACATGACAATATACAACTGATTAGGTGTACATAACTGTAGAATGGTCTCCAAAAATTCAGTGTGCTCATTAGCAATATCTTTATTATTACCTCTACCACAAAGGCTCTGCTTGAAACTGGAAAGCCATTACATTGCTGATTCAAGGCATGATGCCACAGGATGGGCAATCTGCAACTGTTCAGTACTGAGGAAATTTGACTTTTTTATGTTGTGTCAGTCAGTTGCAACGGTAAACACAAAGGGTAATATCAGTTAGAGTACTTGTTGCTATACTGGAGCTATTCATGCCTTTTGGCACCACCTGTATGACTAGTTACACTTAATAAAAAGGTGTGTGGTTTGAGAATGGTTGCGTCACCCCAAAACCATTAACCACTGCACCAAAAATTGTTTATCAATGCAACTGAGATTTGGGGGGGGGGGGGGGGGGGGATATCCAATTTCTTCCAAGCCATAAGCCATTACATTGTTGCTAGAATGATACATCAGTGGCACTCACGGAATTCACCTGTAATAAGTGAAAGTTCTGAACGACTGCTTTCTGAAGTTCAGTAAAAGATACAAAACCATTATCACTCTTTTTTTATTTTAAGTTTATTAATATAGAACAGTTTCCCACTGAACACCAAATATCCCCCTACTAATAAACAAAAATGAGGAAATACAAACACTCACAAAGAGCTGATTGTCAACTGCAGCACATAATTCACACATGTAATGGCACAGAGATGTTACAACTAACCGAGAAGCATCTTCTACATCTACATCTACATCTACATCCATACTCCACAAGCCATCTGATGGTGTGTGACGGAGGGTTCCCTGAGTACCTCTATCGGTTCTCCCTTCTATTCCAGTCTCGTATTGTTCGTGGAAAGAAGGATTGCCGGTATGCTTCTGTGTGGGCTCTAATCTCTCTGATTTTATCCTCATGGTCCCTTCGCGAGATATACGTAGGAGGGAGCAATATACTGCTTGACTCCTCGGTGAAGGTATGTTCTCGAAACTTCAACAAAAGCCCGTATCGAGCTACTGAGCGTCTCTCCGGCAGAGTCTTCCACTGGAGTTTATCTATCATCTCCGTAACGCTTTCGCGATTACTAAATGATCCTGTAACGAAGCGCGCTGCTCTCCGTTGGATCTTCTCTCTCTCTTCTATCAACCCTATCCGGTACGGATCCCACACTGCTGAGCAGTATTCAAGCAGTGGGCGAACAAGCGTACTGTAACCTACTTCCTTTGTTTTCGGATTGCATTTCCTTAGGATTCTTACAATGAATCTCAGTCTGGCATCTGCGTTACCAACGATCAACTTTATATGATCATTCCATTTTAAATCACTCCTAGTGCGTACTCCCAAATAATTTATGGAATTAACTGCTTCCAGTTGCTGACCTGCTATTTTGCAGCTAAATGATAAGGGATCTATCTTTCTATGTATTCGCAGCACTTTACACTTGTCTACATTGAGATTGAATTGTCATTCCCTGCACCATGCGTCAATTCGCTGCAGATCCTCCTGTATTTCAGTACAATTTTCCACTGTTACAACCCCTCGATACACCACAGCATCATCTGCAAAAAGCCTCAGTGAACTTCCGATGTCATCCACAAGGTCATTTATGCATATTGTGAATAGCAACGGTCCTATGACACCCCCCTGTGGCACACCTGAAATCACTCTTACTTCGGAAGACTTCTTTCCATTGAGAATGACATGCTGCATTTTGTTATCTAGAAACTCTTCAATCTAATCACACAATTGGTCTGATAGTCCATATGCCCTTACTTTGTTCATTAAATGACTGTGGGGAATTGTATCGAACGCCTTGTGGAAGTCAAGAAACACGGCATCTACCTGTTAACCCGTGTCTACGGCCCTCTGAGTCTCTGTGGTTGTATGTGAGAGAGCGTGTATTTAAACTAAATAAACAGTGGGAGCTCAAACGCTAGTACTGTCCCGTGCTGAAAGGGGAAAAGAGGGGCAGCGGGGTGGGGTGGGGTGGGGTAGGGTGGGGTGGGGTGGGGTGGAGTGGGGTGGGGTGGGGTGGAGTGGGGTGGGGTTGGGGGAGGGGGAGGAGAAAAAGGAAGATCAATGTTTAACACCACATTGATGAAGAGGTCATTAAAGACAGAGCACATGTTCGGATCGGAGAAGGCAATCAGCTGTGTCCCTTCCAAAGGGCTCACCCTGGCGATTGCCTTAAACGATTTAAGGAAATCATGAAAACCCTAAATGTAGATGGGCTGACAGGAATTTGAACCATTATTGTCCCTCTGGAACGAATCTTATTAGATCTCAACATTTGAGGTGCCAACTGGTGTCAGATAAATAAGCAAAAGTTGTGGAAGGACAAGAGAAGTGGAAGAAGTCATATCCAGTTTGCTGCAGCAGAAAAATGATGATGATATCTGTAGCTAATATCATTTCACTTACCAGTAAGTTTTCGAGCAGCATCTTCTGGTTCTATGTGGAAAGCTTCAGCCAAAGACAGAACTGGCTGAACTGAGAGGGAAATAACAATAAATTTGGCTTGACCTGACCCCTGGAAAAAAATTTAGAAAGTATATTAACCATTTTCAAGAAGTTGACTTAGATGAAATTAACTTCATGTTCAGTTGGTATGAAAAGGAAGGAAGGACAATTACGGATCGATTTACCGTTGACATCAAGGTCATCAGAGATGGAGCACAAGCTCAGATTGTTTCAAGGATGGGGAAGGAAATTGGAACCATCCCAGTATTTGTTTGGAATTATTTGAGGAAATCATGGAAAACTTAAATCCGAGTGGTCATACAAGGATCTGTTCCATCATCAATAGATATGACACTTGATAATATATTTATAACTTCCAACGACATATTTGGAAGAAATGCACAGCACAGTAGGCTGCTGTTATTATCTTTATTGTTGATTTTAGGGTGCTGAATAGCAAAATTATCAGTGATTTTGCTGCATATGCACGTATAAATTTCATAAAACGAATACAAAGTCATTTTTCACAATCAATTTTACTGTGCTATTCCACAGACACATATTAACATTTTTAAAGAGTTTGTGGAAGTGCCAATGTTTGTGAGAACAATGGGAGCTGCCCTCCACAATATTTCCTTATGTCGCTGGGTAGTCCACAGGGTAGGGTGGAAGAATTCCTAGATAGTGAAAGAATGATTCAGATAAGTGAAGCGTAAAACTGTTTTCCAAAGATCACCCCTCAGCCTACTCTCCCAGCCCCCATCATCATACACCCTGCATGTCCTGCTGTCACAGGGTTGAATCGCTTCATAGCATTTCCTTTCATTCTAGAATAAAACAATGACCAAAGAATGAGGTTATGAATGTTGAAATATAATTACATAAATATGATCCTATGAAATGGTATTTGGGAGTGGCAAATAAAAAAGTTTTCTACATAAAAACCCTACCAAACAACAATATCACTACTATATTGCCAACAATTATAAGGTACATACATCGACAAGCCACCTTAGCATGTGTGGAGGTGGGTGATTTTTGTTCTACAGTGAAACCTCACTAATCTGACCTCTGAATGTCTGACTTCTCTCTTGGCCCAATCATCGCATCTCTGGTGCTTTATACATTACAATTTTGTGTATGATTTTTTTTGTGTGTGAACAATTTCTTATAATTTTGTTAGAGTTTTAACACGGAAACAGTATTTCAGACACTATTTCCAACTGAAAATTAAAGTTGTGCTTACTCTATCGTGATGTTATGGGTCAATGTAAGTGTTCCTCTGATAATCTGACCTCCTCGACATCTATATCTACATGGTTAATCTGCAATTCACACTTAAGTGCTTCGCAGATGGTTCATCGAACCATTTTCATACTACTTCTCTACCATTCCACTCACGAAGAGCGCGTGGGAAAAAGGAACACCTAAATCTTTCTGTACGAGCTCTGATATCTCTTATTTTATTATGATGATAATTTCTCCCTACGTAGGTGAGTGTCAACAAAATATTTTAGCATTAGGAAGAGAAAGATGGTGATTGAAATCTCGTAAATAGATCTCGCCACAAAGAAAACCGCCTTTGTTTCAATGACTGCCACCCCAACTCGAGTATCATATCAGTGACACTCTCACTCCTATTGCACGATAACACGAAACAAGCTGCCCTTCTTTGCACTTTTTCTTTTCCATCAATCCTACCTGGTAAGGATCCCATACCGTGCAGCAATATTCCAGTACAGGATAGACAAGTGTAATGTAGACTGTCTCTTTAGTGGATTTGTCGAATCTTCTAAGTGATTTGCCAACAAAGGGCAGTATCTGTTTCACCTTCCCCACAATATTATCTATGTGGTCTTTCCAATTTAAGTTGCTCGTAATTGTAATTCCTAGGTATTTAGTCGAATTGACAGCCCTTAGATTTGTGCGATTTATCGTATACCCAAAATTTATCGGATTTCTTTTAGTACCCATGTGGATGACCTCGCACTTTTCTTTGTTTAGTTCCAATTGCCACTTTTTGCACCATACATTTTGTAATTGGAATTGATCATCTGATGATTTTACTAGACGGTAAATTACAGCATCACCTGCAAACAATCTAAGGGGACTGCTTAGATCAGGCTGTTCCAACCGAGCTCCAGGGAGCCGGAGCACTCCGGAGCGCTCACTTCGGCAGCTTGGAGCCCGCGTGGAGGGGGAAAGCGGACTCACTGCCCCCTGGCCACATGCAGCCGCAACTGACACAATAATCCGTGTTCAATGACAGCTATGACTAGCCGCGGGAGCCCAGTACCTCCATTGGAGGATACCTTTCTATTCATTGAGAGGGATGGTCGTCCACAATGTCTTATATGTCATAAAGTATTTAATTCTGTAAAGAGGTACAATATACGACGACATTATATACGTCTTCACGCAGCGCACTAAGATCAGGTAGAAGGCGTTGCACGCAGAGAACTGGTAGCGAGGCTTAAGAACGACATACCAGGAGACGTAAGTTCAAAAACGGTTCTGTAATGCGTTTATTATTTTCAAGTGAATGAGAGCGGAGAAAACACTACTGAATCTGCAATTCGACTAAGCTACAGGGTCGTTCACATCATTGTGACAAGTGGCAAGCCATTTTAGGTGGGACCACTCGTAAAATCGTGCACGGTAGCAGTTGCAGAATGTTTGTTTCCAATGGAGGTGCAGGCAATTGAAGGGGTTTGCCTGTCGAAGCAAACAATGTCTCGTCGAATCCTGGACATAGCAGCGGATTTAGAGACCCAGCTCAGGAAAAAGGCGGAGAGCTTTGTTGCATTTTCGCTAGCACTTGACGAAAGCACCGACACATCAGACTGTGCTCAACTTGCAGTCTTTGTGCGAGGTGTCGACATGGAGCTGCAGGCAACTGAAGAACTCTTGGATGTGGTACCACTCGATTACACCGCAACAATACGTGACATTTTTGAAGCTGTTTGTGAATCAGTGGACAATATGAATTTGCCGTGGGAAAAGCTCCATTCTGTAGCGACAGACAGTGCACTACAAATGATCGGGCGTCACCAAGGTTATCATTTGAAAAATAAACTCAGGGACGAATTCAGGAAAGACATTTTGACTCTTCATTGTTTTATTCACCAAGAGGCACTGTGTGCTGAAACAGTAGAGCTAGGTGGCGTAATGAAAGACGTCGTGAAGTGTGTGAATTTTGGCGGCGTCACAGCATGAATCATCGCCAGTTCAAAGGATTCCTGAAAGATATGGAAGAGGAGTATGGGGATATACCTTACCATAGTACAATTCGTTGACTGAGTCGGGGAAAAGTTCTTGATGTTTTCTTTGTCATTCGTGAGGAAATATCCCCTTTTCTCGAAATGAAAGGGGAAGAAATGCATTGTCTGAAAGATATAAAATGGATATCAGACCTGGCGTTCCTAGCTGATATAACTATGCATCTGAATACTTTAAATCTGTCACTGCAGGGCAAAGGGCAGCTAATCGTTGACATGCACGACCAGATCAAAGCGTTCATGTAAAAGTTACGTTTGTTTGAGAGGCAGATGAGTAATGGACATTTAACGGTCTTCAATCGTCTTGCTTCTTTAAAACTACCTGAAGGTACTACTTTCGGGGGTTACCAAGCAAAGTTAAAGCAGCTCATCATGTTGTTTGAAACACGATTCCGAGACCTCACTAGTTTGGAAATGGAACTTAAGGTGTTCAGCACTCCTTTTTCATTTTCCCCCGATGACTTGTCACTGTCTCTTCAATTGGAGATAATTGATTTGCAAAATTCAACTTTGTTGAAAGAGAAGTACTACAACACGTTGGATTTGTCACGATGGTATCGTTCATTACAGAAAAAAACATTTCCCAAGCTTCACAACAATGCCGCTCAGATCATGTGCATGTTTGGGTCTACGTATTGTTGTGAGCAGCTTTTCTCAGCAATGAAAAGAGTAAAAAATAAGGAACGATCATTTCTTCAGGATGCAACAATGAAGGCCATCCTCTGCATTAACGCTGTGAGCACTTTGACGCCTGATATTTCTTATTTATTTCCTGAACATCGTATTTCCTGGTGTAGCATGTCACCACGTCTTAGCAGCTAAGAGTATGAGGTTGTCGATCTTGTAAGACGCCGCTGGCACGTCAAAATGCTTGCCTTGCCGCCTGCCTCAGCCAGCCGTGCCACGTGCCGGCCCACTTGAATGGTCACAGCGAGCGATGCGGCTCCCTGGAGCAGGGAGCGCTCCACGGCTCACAACGGAGCCGACGAGCTGGAACAGCCTGGTTTAGATTATCACCTAGATGATTTACATAAATCAGGAACAGCAGAGGACCTATGACACTACCTTGCAGAACACCAGATATCACTTCTGTTCTACTCGATGATTTACCATC
Source organism: Schistocerca americana (assembly GCF_021461395.2). Taxonomy (NCBI): domain Eukaryota; kingdom Metazoa; phylum Arthropoda; class Insecta; order Orthoptera; family Acrididae; genus Schistocerca; species Schistocerca americana. Next base: position 1,148,021,830 of record NC_060119.1, on the reverse strand, counting down.
TATCACTACGAACTGTGACCTCTCTGAGAGGAAATCACGAATCCAGTCACACAATTCAGATGATACTCCATATGCATGCAATTTGATTAATAGTCACTTGTGAGGAATGGTGTCAAAAGCCTTCTGGAAACCTAGGAATATGGAAGCAATCTGAGATCCCTTGTCGACAGCACTCATTACTTCATGGCAATAAAGAGATAGCTGTGTTGCACAAGAACAATATTTTCTGAATCCCTATTGGTTATGTATCAATAAGTCATTTTCTTCGAGGTGATTCATAATGTTCGAGTACAGTATATGCTATTACAACTTCTGCACCACTTGTTAGCTGCAGACACAGTGGCTGCGCCAAAGACTGAGATGGCATGGAGTTTTACAATTATTTATTGAACTTTCTTTACAATTTCTCCCTTGTCATCGCTGCCCAGCCCTGCGGATCCCTCCGCCTGGCTGCTGCTGTGTAGATTCTCCGACAATGCGCGCAACGCCTGCCGCTGATCACACTCGGGAGCCTCAGGTCACCAGTGCTCTGCTGAAGCCAGGATAACCTGTGGTTGAGATGAACTCATCGCCGCTCAGTTCCTCAGTATGGGCACGTCCACGGAGCTGCGCCGCCATGAGGTCAGCTGGTGCAGTGCAGCAGGCATCGGCAGCTGGGAAGCCGTCAGTCGCGATATCCGCGAGGTCCCGGCATGGACGGACTACGCGCCATGGGGCCAGCTGCCGACGCCTGCTGCACCGGCGGCCGGGACGCCATCAGTCGTGATGTCTGCGAGGTCCTGTCATGGATGGACCACGCGCTGGGGGGGCCAGGTTGCCATGAAGTGCGGGCATCAGCCCTGGCGGCGCCTGTGACCAAGACTGCGCTGCGGCCAGTCCTGCTGGAAGTTCTCGCTGTGGTTAGTCTGCCATGGTGCCAACTGAACTCGGGCCAACCTCCAGAACTGAAGTTGACATCTGGCGGTGAACGGATGACTCCTGTGAGCTGGAACAGACTTCCGGAATCGTCACCTACGAAGATTGAACATTCGGACACAGACCACGTCCGTCCTCAGATCCGAACTGCTTCCTAATGGCTTCTGTCTGTTGCTGACTGCACTCCACTATTTATATCTGGCAGGAGGAAATTTTTACTCTCGGTGGTAGCTTTTTCTTATTACTCCTGCAGTATATTGCAGCGTAACCAGGGTGTATACGTGGACAAAAAAAAAAAAAATCCCGGATTTCTCCCGGATTTCCCAGTTAAATATACACTTTCTCCCGAGTGGAAACATAGTTTTTCCCCATTAATTGACAGTATATTTTCTCTCAGAGCTGTATAACTTATCAATTCTTTGAATGGTTATGGTTTTATACATGGGCATAGAATTTCCCGGCACTTTGGAAGACGAAACACCTTTTGGAAAGATGTTTGATGTGCAGTAACATGTATGCTGCACATTTTCGTATTACGAAAGTATAAATTCGAATTCCACCAAACACCGCATGTTACTTTCCGAAGCATTGAAATCGAGATTGCGATGAGTATTTGTAAGCCAGTCATAGCTCATGTCACGTGATCTCACCAGCCGATGACAGCGGATATTCAGAGCTTCGGACACGTGGTGTAGTCAGCCAATAGCAACATCACTGTTAAGTAGCGCGAACACACGAACAGGAAAAGTTAATGGTTTAAATTAATATATATAATGTTGCTACAAGAAAAACAAAGCTTTCACATATAATATTGGTCTCCAAGGCCAATACGCTGCAAGAGAAGCTAAGCTTTCACATATAATGTTGGTCTTTTATGCACGTATTAAATTTTAAGATATATCACACAAATGTGCCAGTAAATTTTTTAATAACGACATAAAAGTGTGATCTTCTGGGCTATAAATTCTTCTAAGTGGCTCGTCATCAAAGAGCTGATTTTTAAATGAGTCCCAGATTCCCAGTGAAGTAGGCATCGACCTAATATTAAGTTTTTCAATTTGATTTCGGAATGTAAATTTCCTTGGCTACCAGTACTTTGTTATCTCATGTCTGGTTCTTTGTTATGGTATAATGCCATATGTGCTAGAAGATGAAAACGTACACTTGAAATGCACCAAACAGTTGAAACTAGTCAATAGTTTGAAATTAAACCCTTTGTTTCAAATATATTGACTGTCTCAGCGGAAAAGATTAATAAAAGAAAATTTCTTCAGCAAACCAATAAATATAACTTCATTGTTCTGCGTGGCAATTAATGCTTGACTGTCAGAAAGGTGGAAATAAAATAAAATCTGAAACTAATAACATATTTTAGCCTTCCATAATTATGTGAATGTATTTTAATTCACATGATAGCTCCCGGCCAAAGAAATCAATTTTGTTTTCATTTGACTTGAGTGCAGTAGACAAAGAGGAAACAGCAAAATCATTAAATGTAAACACGGGTCACAAGGAGACTAGCCGCTTCCCTATTATAACTCAAGACTGCTCTGCGCATCAGACCCGTATCTACGGTATTTCCGAACTGGGGCAATAGTAGACAGTGGTGTCCTTCGAGCGTTTGAGATAGGACGTCAAAAATTTAAAAACAATCGAATTTTCAAAAATACGTTCATTTTGTATTGCACATCTTTCTGAAGACTCTGATACATAAAACATAAGTGTCCGAGGAATTGTAAGACATGTTATCTGATCTTAAGTGTGCCAAAGTGCAGTACCACACCTCTTCACACAGCGTTCTTCTATCGCACGTCACTGTATTTCGGTCTGTGGAATTGAAAATTGTATATTTTGCACCGGATGCCATTAAACTATATTCAGGACAGCAGAAATTAAAATGTCCTATGATGCCTCTCCTGCTTCCAGTCGGCCGAAGAAACTCTACCAGTTTTTCCATTCGTCTGTAAAGAATTCGCGTTAGTATTTTGCAGCTGTGACTTATTAAACTGATAGTTCGGTAATTTTCACATCTGTCAACACCTGCTTTCTTTGGGATTGGAATTATTATATTCTTCTTGAAGTCTGAGGGTATTTCGCCTGTCTCATACATCTTGCTCACTAGATGGTAGAGTTTTGTCATGACTGGCTCTCCCAAGGCCATCAGTAGTTCTAATGGAATGTTGTCTACTCCCGGGGCCTTGTTTCGACTCAGGTCTTTCAGTGCTCTGTCAAACTCTTCACGCAGTATCTTATCTCCCATTTCGTCTTCATCTACATCCTCTTCCATTTCCATAATATTGTCCTCAAGTACATCGCCCTTGTATAAACCCTCCATATACTCCTTCCACCTTTCTGCCTTCCCTTCTTTGCTTAGAACTGGGTTGCCATCTTCTCTCCAAAGGTCTCTTTAATTTTCCTGTAGGCAGTATCTATCTTACCCCTAGTGAGACAAGTCTCTACATCCTTACATTTGTCCTCCAGCCATCCCTGCTTAGCCATTTTGCACTTCCTGTCGATCTCATTTTTGAGACGTTTGTATTCCTTTTTGCCTGCTTCATTTACTGCATTTTTATATTTTCTCCTTTCATCAATTAAATTCAATATTTCTTCTGTTACCCAAGGATTTCTACTAGCCCTCGTCTTTTTACCTATTTGATCCTCTGCTGCCTTTACTACTTCATCCCTCAAAGCTATCCATTCTTCTTCTACTGTATTTCTTTCCCCCATTCCTATCAATTGTTCCCTTATGCTCTCCTTGAAACTCTGTACAACCTCTGGTTCTTTCAGTTTATCCAGGTCCCATCTCCTTAATTTCCCACCTTTTTGCAGTTTCTTCAGTTTTAGTCTACAGTTCATAACCAATAGATTGTGGTCAGATTCCACATCTGCCCCTGGAAATGTATTACAATTTAAAACCTGGTTCCTAAATCTCTGTCTTACCATTATGTAATCTATCTGATACCTTTTAGTATCTCCAGGATTCTTCCAGGTATACAACCTTCTTTCATGATTCTTGAACCAAGTGTTGGCTATGATTGAGTTATGCTCTGTGCAAAAGTCTACCAGATGGGTTCCTCTTTCATTTCTTACCCCCAACTCATATTCACTTACTATGTTTCCTTCTCTCCCTTTTCCTACTGACGAATTCCAGTCACCCATGACTATTAAATTTTCGTCTCCCTTCACTACCTGAATAATTTCTTTTATCTTGTCATACATTTCATCTATTTCTTCATCATCTGCAGAGCTAGTTGGCATATAAACTTGTACTACTGTAGTAGGCATGGGCTTTGTGTCTATCTTGGCCACAATAATGCGTTCACTATGCTGTTTGTAGTAGCTAACCCGCACTCCTATTTTTTTATTCATTATTAAACCTACTCCTGCATTACCCCTATTTGATTTTGTATTTATAACCCTGTAATCACCTGACCAAAAGTCTTGTTCCTCCTGCCACTGAACTTCACTAATTCCCACTATATCTAACTTTAACTTATCCATTTCCCTTTTTAATTTTTCTAACCTACCTGCCCGATTAAGGGATCTGACATTCCACGCTCCAATCCGTAGAACGCCAGTTTTCTTTCTCCTGATAACGACGTCCTCTTGAGTAGTCCCCACCCGGAGATCCGAATGGGGGACTATTTTACCTCCGGAATGTTTTACCCAAGAGGACGCCATCATCATTTAATCATACAGTAAAGCTGCATGTCCTCGGGAAAAATTACGGCTGTAGTTTCCCCTTGCTTTCAGCCGTTCGCAGTACCAGCACAGCAAGGCCGTTTTACTTAAGCTGGCCTAAAGTCTCTGTTAAGATATTCATCTATAGAGTAGAAAGAGTTGCCTATCAAAAAGTCTTTAAAACTCTGTTTAAACTGTGCTTTATCAGAAACCAAGTTTTTAATGGTTGCTGGCAATTTATTGAAAATGTGTATTCCTAAATATTGAACCCCTTTTTGGACCAGGGTACGTGATTTTAGGTCTTCATGTTGATTGTTCTTATTTCTATTATTAATCCTGTGTGTTGAGCTATTAGTTGGAAATAGAGATATATTACTTGCAACAAATTTCATTAAGGAATAAATATACTGAGAAGCAGTGGTTAGAATACAAAGATCCTTGAACAGGTTTCTACAGGATGTTCTTGAATTTACACCACAAATGATTCTTATTACATGCTTTTGCATGCGAAAAACTGTCACTTGGTTAGATGATTTACCCCAGAATATGATCCCATATGACATAACAGAATGAAAGTAAGCAAAGTATGCAAGTTTTTTTTTATATTTATATCTCCTTATCTGACATCATTTTCACTGCAAATACAGACTTGTTTAGGCACTTAAGCTACAGTCCCATGTGGTAAGGATCAATACTTGAATATGAGCTGAATGATGATTTTGTAAGCTACCTTATCCCAGGATAGACAACATGTCCTTTCAGTGAATTTCAGTTATTTGCCTTTCCTATAGTTAGTTTTACAAAGTTGTTCCATTTTAAATTGTACTATGTATATACCTCCAAATATTTAATTATTGCGACTTTTTAGTGATTGTTTAGCAATCATATAAGCAAACAAAAATAGGTCACGTCATCTATTTACGAGCAATACATTAGAGCTGATAATGTTGTGAGTCAGTTGACAGCCTGAACATATATTTATATGCCTTTTTTCTAGTCTTGAAATGTGTTCTCTCTGATAAGAATGTGGGATAATTTTTTTAAACACCCTGTGTTAAGTCATGACCAAACAAAAGCCCTGTGAAGCTGCAGGAATTCAGACCTGTCAACTTCCCAAGTTCATTTGCTGTGACACTTAAAAATGTTAAGTTGTTTGTGGTACATAATCTTCAACTCTTTGAGACGTAGTACCCAAATAAATCTATTATTAAGAAGCAGATCCAAAACTCAAATTGCATAGTTAAAATTTAAAGTTTTATCACATATGAAGAGTTCAGATACATTAAAAAGGCAATATGCATAATCAAAATCTAAGCAGATGTTCTTTTCTAGATGTGAGGGAAAAAAGAAAACATTTTTTCTCTGTCCACTGATACAGCAGTTGTGTATTATTGCATGTGTCCCCCCCCCCCCCCCGAGCCATTATCGGAAACACACAGTGATGCTAAAGTAAACAAGTACACAGTGGTTACTAAAGAAACACATCACGCTGTGAAAAATTTAAAGACAGCTGTGCATATACTATCAAGTGGTTCAGCATCTCCTCATGAAACAGCACAATGAAAACTCTCAGGATAAGCCAACCAAAGCACCCTCACTCCCAGGTGCAATAATATTGGGTAGTTCTCTTCATTCCTTACAATGTTGGAATTCTACTTGGGATTTTCCATTATCATGCCGATGAGCAAACACCATCTTTATGTAATAAAAGCAGAAATCAATACTTTTCCTGAGTGTCAGATGTACTTTGGTTCAAATGGCTCTGAACACTATGGGACTTAACATCTTAGGTCATCAGTCCCCTAGAACTTAGAACTACTTAAACCTAACTAACCTAAGCACATCACACACATCCATGTCTGAGGCAGGATTCGAACCTGCGACCGTAGCACCTAGAACTGCATGGCCACCACGGGCGGCCTCAGATGTACTTTGATGAGTTTGAAAGTAGATATATGATATACTGAATGACTACATCACTTATGGATTTCAATAATAATATTCCCTAAATTATCAAAAGATTGGACATCGATGCTTTCCATAGAAGTTTTAGGGACACTGGTTTCTAGAGACTAAAGGAACATACACAGCAAAGCTGAAATGTTAACATAAAGATTATCGGACTTCTATTTTATGAGAATGAGGGTTCATTTGAAAGTCCCTGAGTATCTCTCAGTGCCAGATAAAACATACAATATTTTGCAGCATTTACAGCCATTCTATGAGATGGTTTGCTGCCAGCAAGCACATTTCTGAACCATACATGATTGTCACAAGCAGAAAATAAAAATATATACTGTGGGTAGGGATTCGCAAGATAACAACATTGGCTAAAAAATCAGATGGGGTGATAGTTGAGGATACAGCTCCAAGCAGAGGAGGGAGACTAGGACAAAAAGGGGAGGGGGATTGTCTGTGTAGGACTAGTAAACAATGCAAGCCGTATATGTTTTGGTGTGTGATGGTATATGTTACATAGATTATGATAGGCATGTTTTTGTTTTATGTTTCAGATGTATAGATGTCAGCAATATTTTTTGTCTGCAATACGTTTATACCCCATGTTCTTTAATAAGGCAATACAGCTCTAATGAATATGGCAATCTGGTAAGAGGAATGATGTACCAAACCATGCTGTCAATTACACCTATTTATGTTCCTCCAGCCATGGTTGCAATGGCGGACTGAATTTAGTGTAGCCCAAAGTCTATATTAGGTTGCAAGGAGATACTCTGGCTCCGAGTTGTTGAAGACAACAAAAGAGCCATTTTTGTAAAATGACGTTTATGGTTACAAGTTGCTCTGTAGTGTATCCTTAGGCCTAATTTAGGTTGGAAAGTGACAGTGAGCCATGAATGTGTAACAATTCTTTTTTATATACTTTGTACATCTATTCCATAACTATATGGTCAACTGTAGTTACATTTGATTCCTTGATCAAAACCACTATTTTCCCCACTGCAGTAAAATATTCAAGTTTTTAGTATGATTGTGGGTGTTGATAGCAAGGTTATTCTTGGCCCAAATCAAATCACTCCGCCCCCCCCCCCCCCCCCATTTCCTGTTGAGGGTTTGTTTCCTGGATTTTGTTTTGTTAATGAGTTTGTGTTGTTAATGACATAAACCACTGGCCATTTATTAAAAATCATATTAATGATGTCACCAACTTATCAGTGCAATACTGCACTGATACCAATCCTGTTTGTGTTACATGCAAGTAACAAGAAGTATTAGTTTCCCCGTTAAAAACCACTTGCTACATATTGGCATGTGACAAATTCATTGTAACTTCACTAGTCTTTAATTCATCAAATGCATTCATAAAAAATTTTAAGACACATTGGGCTACCTGTGGGCACTATTTGACTCAATGACACTGTTTATTGGACATCCATATGTGCTTGGTTTCAGAAATGGTGTACAGCCGTTTAGTTAGTCTCATCATGTTCCATAGATCATTTGTGTGATAAATGTTAAAGATGTGGAAGGAGCCTTTTACATTCAAATAACAAATTAATTTGTAAATATGATTACATGCTGACAATGCTGCAGAGTATAGATGTTGATGATCAATATTTTTGGTTGCAGCATAGTCCACCCCCCTTTTATGCTAAAGACAACCTTAATGTAAAGTAATGACTGTTATTTTTTTCTTCTGATATTGAAATTATGCACATTATTGTTCCTTTTGAATTGAAGTGGATTATTTTATTTATTTATTTATTTATAAGTCAAGTTCCATAGGACTAAATTCAGGAGCAAATCTCCATGATCATGGAATGTGTCCATACATGAAATCACAACATAAAAGTAATGAAAGATAAAAATAAAATGCTTATGAACCCAAAAAAAGTCAAGCCATAAGTTTCAGTAAACTCAGTCAACAATATAACATAACTGTCTCCTCCCGCACAGGCCACGAAGACCCAAAGGTACAGACTGGCCGCTGTGTCATCCTCAGCCCACAGGCGTCATTGGATGCAGATATGGAGGGGCATGTGTTCAGCACACTGTCTCCCGGCCGTAAGTCCATTTCTGAGACTGGAGCCGCTACTTCTCAATCAAGTAGCTCCTCAGTTTGCCTCATTAGGGCTGAGTGCACCCCGCTTACCAACAGCGCTCGACAGACTGGATGGTCCAAGTGCTAGCCCAGCCCGACAGCGCTTAACTTCGGTGATCTGATGGGAACCAGTGTTACCACTGTGGCAAGGCCGTTGGCAATATAACATAAGAATCAGCTTAATTTTTCAAGGGACTCCTCAACAGAATAGCAGTGACCCATGAGGAAACTTCAGTTTCGATTTTAAAGTGTGTGGATTACTGCTAAGATATTTGAATTCTTGTGGTAGCTTATTAAAAATGGATGCAGCAGTATACTGCACATCTTACAGCACAAGAGTTAAGGAAGACTAATCCAAATGCAGGTTGGATTTCTGCCAAGTATTAACTTAGTGAAAGCTGTTTATTCTTGGGAATAAGCAGATATTGTTTACAAGAAATGACAGTAAAGAATATATACGAGGTGCGGCTAGAAAAAAACCGGACTGATGCTGGAAAAAACATTTATTTACAATTATTTACAATTTCATGTTATCTCCTTCAATGTACTCTACTCCTCGGTCTCTACACCGCTCCATACGAATTTTCCACTGTTCATAGCAATGCTGCAGATCATTTTCGGTAAGTCCATACATTACTTCCGTCGCTTTTTCTTTTACTGCTTCAACAGTCTCAAATCTAGTTCCTTTCAAAGCTGACTTGACTTTAGGGAAAAGAAAAAAGTTACAGGGGGCCAAATCAGGTGAGTAGGGTGGATGATCTAAGATGGGAATGTTGTGTTTTGCCAAAAACGTCTTCACTGACAACGCACTGTGAGCTGGGGCATTGTCTTGGTGAAGGATCCATGACTTTTTTCTCCACAAATCGTTCCGTTTTCTCCGTACTCACTCACGTAGGGTAGCCAGGACGCTAATGTAGTAATGCTGATTCACTGTTTGTCCCTCTGGTACCCAATCAATGTGCACAATCCCTTTGATGTCAAAAAAAACAATCATCATTGCCTTGAATTTCGAGTTTGACATTCGTGTTTTTTTTTTTGTCGTGGAGAACCAGGAGTTTTCCAATGCATCAATTGGCGTTTAGTTTCGGGATCGTAAGTAAAAAACCACGATTCATCGCAAGTAATAACATTTTGTAAGAAGGTGGGATCACTTTCAATATTTCCAGGATGTCAGGTCAAATCATTCTTCGGCGTTCCTTCTGTTCAATTGTGAGACACTTTGGAACCATTTTTGAACACACTTTGTTCATGTTGAAACTTTCATGAAGAATCTGCCTAACACTTTCCTTGACAACTCCTGTTAACTCAGACACTGCTCTGATTGTTAAACGGCGATCTTGTCGAACAAGTTTACCGATTTTTTCAATGTTTGCATCAGTTTTTGCTGACAATGGTCTGCCAGTGTGAGTGTCATCCATGGTGTCTTCGCGGCCATCTTTAAATCATTTAAACCACTCAAACACTTGTGTTCGCGATAAACAATCATCGCCGTACACTTGTTATAACATTACAAACGTTTCACTTGCAGATTTTCCTAGTTTGAAACAAAATTTGATGCTAACACGCTGTTCTTTCTGTACACTCAACATTTTCCGACGCACAGACGAAACGTCAACTACTTAAAACAGACGCCACGGGCAGACTGAGTGCAGGAGGCAGATGAAACTCGAGCAGTAGGCGGAGCGAGAGTCACGTGACAGGCCACGCGACTTTCAGCCTTATTGCATTTGTTTTATTGTTTCACCAGTACTAGTCCGGTTTTTTTCTAGCCACACCTCGTATATTGAGAGGCCAATGTCAAAATACCCAGACTAGTGAACACGGGTCAACAAGAGGCTCGTGAACTTACACCATGTATTGCCCGAACCGCCCATTTCTGAGCCAAAAATATCCTATTAGAATCGGAAGAGTTACTCCAAAATATAATACCATATGACATAAATGAATGAAAATAAGCAAAGTAGACTAATTTCCATGTCGATCGATCACTTACCTCAGATACCGTTCGAATAGTAAAAATGGCAGCATTAAGTCTGAGCAGATCCTGAACGTAGGCTTTCCACGGCAGTTTACTATCTATCTGAACATCTAGAAATTTAAACTGTTTAGTTTCACTAATCATATGCCCTTTCTGTGAAATTAAAAAGTCAGGTTTTGTTGGATTTTGTCTTAGAAACTGAGCCTTGCTATGATTTAACATTAGTTTATTTTCTACAAACCATGAACTTAGGTCATGAACTGCATTGTTTGAATGTTATACACAACATCCTGTACAACCAAGCTAGTGCCATCAACAAACAGCAATAATTTAGAGTTGCCCGTAATACTAGAGGACATATCATTTATATAAATAAGGAACAGGAGTGGCCCCAACACTGATCCCTGGGGCAACCCCCCATTTGACCGTACCCCACTCAGACCCCACATCACAGCCATTCTCAACAATGTGAATAATGACCATTTGCTGTCTGTTGCTAAAATAAGAGGTGAACCAATTGTGAGCTACTCCCTATATTCCGTAATGGTCCAACTTTTGGAGCAATATTTTGTGATCAACACAATCAAATGCCTTAGTAAAATCAAAAAACATGCCTAGTGTTCGAAACCTTTTGTTTAACCCATCCACTACCTCACAGAGAAAACGGAATATAGCATTTTCACTTGTTAAATGACTTCTAAAGCCAAACTGCACATTTGATAGCAAATTATTTGATATAAAAAATCAATTATACTTACATACACAGCCTTTTCAATAACTTGAGCAAACACTGATGGCATAGAAATAGGTCTAAAATTGTTTACATTATTCCTTTCTCCCTTTTTATAAAGCGGCTTTACTACTGAGTACTTAATTGTTCAGGAAACTGACCATTCCTAAAGGAAAAATCACAAATATGGCTAAACACAGGGCTAACATGTGCGGCACAGTACTTAAATATTCTGCTAGGCACTCCATCACACCCATGAGAGTCCTTAGTCTTCAGTGATTTAATTATTGACTCAGTCTCTCCCTTGTCAGTATCACAGAGGAGTATTTCAGACATCAATCTTGGAAAGGCATTTTCCAAGAGAGTTGTATGACTCCCTGTAGAAACTAAATTTTTATCTAATTCACCAGCAGTGGTCAGAAAAGATTGTTAAATACTGTACATATATCTGATTTATCAGCAGCAGAAATATTTTTACTATGAACTGACTTCATATTGTCAACCTTGTGCTGCTGACCAGACACTTCCTTCACAACTGACCATATGGTTTTAATTTTATCCAATGAATTAGCTATTATATTTGCACACCACATATTCTTTGCCTTCCTAATAAAATTTTTAAGCACCTTACAATAATGTTTGTAATGGGCAACTGTAGCTTGATTCTGACTTTTCTAACATTTTGGTATAATTCCAGCCTTGTTCTACATTATATCCTTATCCCACTAGTCAGCCACCCAGCCTACCCTTTATTGCCATTAACCCGTTTAGAATGTACTAATGGAAAGCAACTCCCAAAAAGCATGAGAAATGTGTTAAGGAAAGCATTATATTTGCCAACCTTATTATCAGCACTATAAACTTCATGCCACTCTTGTTCCTTGATGAGGTTTAAATAATTCGTTGCCACTGGATCAACTTTCCTACATAGTTTGTAATTATATGTGACATTTGTTTGAGTACAAAAGCCTTTTAATGTTAAAATTTGTGCACCATGGTCTGAAAGCCCATTCACTCTTTTAATAACAGAATGCCCATCTAGTAATGAAGTTAATGAATAAAAGTATTGTCTATGGCTGTGCTACTGTTACCATGCACCCTACTGGGAAAAAACACAGTCTGCATCAGATCATATGAATTTAGATCTATCAACATCCTTTTTCTTGCACAATCATATACAAATTAATACTGAAGTTACCACATATAACTAATTTCTGGTACTTCCTATAAAGTGAATCAATAACGGTCTCTGGCTTGAGTAGAAATGCTCTGAAGTCAGAGTTAGGAGACCTATAAACAACAAACATTACAAGTTTAGTTTATTAAATTCCCCTGCCCCTGCAAAATATTCACATATCTTTTCACTGCCATGCTGTGCCATGTCTATGTACTCAAATGGAATATTGTTTTTTTTTTTTTTTTATTTACGTACATGGCCACTCCGCAACCCCGCAAGGAGCTCCTTGAAAAGCAGCCAGCTAATCAGTATCCTGGTAAAAGAAGCCCCAGAATTGTCAAATTATTTAAGTAGTGCTCCGATATACCAATAATTTCAGAGTCAACATCTATAAGCAGTTCACTAACTTTATCTTTACCACCTCTTATATTTTGATGACTATGCTAATTCCTTCTCTATTTGGAAACATGAAGTCCTCTGAAGGTGAGCCCTTAATTAGAGGGACTTCCTTCAAGCAGTTATACCTATCAGCTGACTTCAATCTAAAAAAGGTGCAGCTCTCACACTAACTACTAAAGGAATTTTTCCATGACTGATCCCACCACCCCTCACCACACTGTCACCTATAATCTTTGCCAGCCTCCCCTTCCCATACCTGTTGAGTTGCAGGCCATGCCTAGTGAAACCCTATCTATTGATAGACTCAACTGGCACCACTGCAATGTGACCCATGCCTTCTGCCATCAGTGCCTTCTCCAGCCCCATGTTAACGCACCTAACAGCTGCATTAAGATGATGCTGAAACAGTTGCATGAAATGCACAGTGGTGCCATCAGTTTGAGTAGCTATCTTTACACAGGTCAACACCTACATCTTACTCTCCGTCCTGATCAAGACTATTCCCTGCTCCATCCACTATCACTACCTGATCCTCCTCCATAAAATCCCTTCATAACTCCCACATGCTGTCAGTCACCTGGGCCTACCCTGCACTAAGCTTCTCGATGCTGGTGCCCTGGTACCCATTCCCCAACACTTCCTGCAATTTCTGGCCCACATCTCTACTGTGTGAACTACCTAGCAGCAGAACCTTCTTCGACAAATTTCATGAGGGAACAAATATACTGTGAGGCAGTAGTCAAACTGCCTAATAAATAAAACCACACCATAATAATGAAAACACTTATACAATATCCCCTCTTTATCAGCAACAAGTGTCATAATTATCCACAAAATGTACATCTTCAAGCCTTTTTTCTATTAGATGTTTTAAGTTTCTAAACTGTCATGAGATAAACAGCCTTTTCACGAGGAATATGTCTTACACTATAAAGACAACTTATTTTTTTCAATGCAATTCTTTTTTGCATAAACACAATAGTATCACATATAATATATCTACTATTAAATTCTGTGTATACCACCATACCGCTGCCACTTGCTCCCGCTTCTCAGTGAATATGCGTTCCAGCTCTTCATGGCTCTGTTGAGATATTAGAACACTCTCTGCCGATGTAATACATCCACTGCATGCTAAGCAGTCTGCTAGGGTGATTTCCACTTTCTGCAGTCGTTGTTCTGCTCCACCCTGAAACATCAGGCTTAATTCACCAATGACTTCAAAATTATATTGGTTTTGATAACCCTGAAAAAGACACTGTAGGTCAATATTGTTGCTAAATATCATTCTGCCACATCAGACGATCTCTAATAGGCCTATACTAAATCCATCCAAAAAAGCTAACTGAACTATTGTTGGATATACCTAATTGTGGATTCAGCAGAGTATTTTCAGAAAAATTAAAAACAGGATAGTAGTGCCGATATATTAGGATTACACAAATAACTGCAGTCCAATATCTTTAGTATCTGGCTTCTTGAAGTCATAGAGAAATGCAGTATTCTGATTCCTGCACTAACATGGTTCCCAAAAAGTGAAAACGACAAAAACAGCTATTTATAGCTAAACGTCATGATTACTATCTCAAGCTGCTGATAACATACAATGTACCTTTTCATGTTACAGCAGCAATCCAATGACTGGTGATGTAACATGAAAGAGTACACTGCCTAGCACAATCCATATACTGATGTAATTTACATATGAAGTGGCAAAAATATAGCTTTATTATCTGACATCAATGATTTTATATTCATCAAATACGCTGCTGTAAAAGCTTTTAGGAAACTGATGATGGTGTGTTGACCAAAATAGGTCGTTAAATAAAGAATATTATCAGCAGCTTAAGGTGGTAACATGACATTTTTCAAATACTTGCGAGCTGTGTGACACCACTACATGAAATGCTATTTATAGCCCAACAGAATCTGTAGATGAATTATGCAAAAGAAACTTGGCATCCGTTATATTTTTAGATTTGTCTAAATGTTTTGACACAATCACCCATTCTCACAAGAAAAAGGAAAGCTACGGGACATGTGGACATGCAGTGCAATGCATAGAGTAATATTTTGCCAAAATAAAACTGTATGCAACTGTAAAATTTAAAATTTCCCCAGCGTACTAAAGGTCGAAGATATTTCGGGATTGCAGCCAGTCGTTGTAAATTTCATTCCACGATATTTCAATTGGGCACCTGCCAGTCATCTTCGATGGCTCGCCCGAAGATTACTGGCAAGTGTCCAGATGAAATATCGTGGAATAAAGTTGATGAGGACCGGCTGAAGTACTAAAATCTCTTCAAACAAGTATGTGATTGCATATCTGAAACCTACGCACGTCCACTATTACTCAGTCTTTTTATAACTAATAACAAAGTCAGTCAGAGATGGAACAAAAGATGCAGTAATGACATTTGTAAATGTCCGAAAAAAATTTGGAAATGTTAAATAATGTGGTATGTTTTACTTGCTGTCTACTAAACATTAATACATTAGAGTGGGCTGACTTATCCTAAGCTTTCTCTAGTGTGAAACGGGATAAAATGAAAACCTATCAATTCGTACCTGCTGGATCTGTGTATATGCTCCATCGTCTTGGATTTTAATTTTTGCGCCGGTACCAGTATTTGTCTTTTTAATCTCCACAGGCTTAATGCATTCCTGTAACGAATAAAATAAATTTATGAAGAAACCACACGCAATCCGCCAACGTCAATTCAAGTTTTATTATTTTTTTTTTATCATCGTGGCTGAGAACCTGGGACGGTGTGATATAGTCGTCTAGATTTGTTAATTGCAAAGCACCACTGAAGCGTGATGTCATATTATATCACAGTAACAATTTCCTATTGGCACTAAAAACGTCCAAGCTGGATACTTCAATAGCACTAGTTTCAAGTTTTAATTGTCGAATACGACAATGCTCCTTAAACTTGCTGACAACTCGCCTCCTCATGTAAACATTGCCAGAGATGTTTGATGTTCGAAGTATCACAACATAACCGTCCAGAGATGAGTACTTTTGTTTTGATTTCGTACTTGTTTCTCCCGCTGTAACACGTGAAAAAATGTGGAAAGGTGCAAACATTTAATGAAACTGTCAGTCAGTAACAGGGACGCACATTAAAAGCCATACACAAAGCACGAGTGGATGTTTCTTTTTTCACGTCATAACTAACTTACCATGTCAGACAGTGAAGACGAACCGCAATTATCGGCACATGCATTAGGTGCACTGCAAGAATTCTACACGGAACAAGCTGTGAAGGAAGCAGAAGTACAAGATGTTCTGCGAACAAACAAAGTAGAAGAACTGAAACTCGATGAAAACTGGGTTAGTTTTCTTTAACACTTAATAACATTTATTTCAAGTTCCACACTTATTTTTAAAAAGTCCTATCATGTTGTAGGCCTCAGTTAAGCTGTGATATGTTTGAACCCTGCCTCGTAAGTGACAATTTTCCAACAACACTTGCCATGTGAAAACGACAAAGGCGTCAAATTCAGTTGTAATGCCTAGCCTTGATGGCACAGTAGGTTCAATCCCCAGATCTGTCCTGTCAAACATGAAAATCTCGTTTTATACACACACCTTTCTTCGTGTTTACATTTTTCTCCGTCTTGGTATTCATATTACACGTATTTTCAGTGTGTCTGTTTTTCAGTTGCTTGATCACTTTCATATACAAGATGTCCCGGGATGAATGGGCAATATAGAGGGATGATGATGGGGATGATCATTCGATCCATTACAGTGTAAGAAACATAGGCTCCATCGACTGAGCACAATGTAGGGAGACAGGCGTGTGCATGTGAGTGAGTGAGTGAGTGAGTGAGCGAGCGAGCAAATGTGTGTGCGTTTTTTTCCCTATATGCTTGTAAAAGGAAGTGCAGCCCGAAAGTTAGCCAAGCTCTGTATCTCTTGTTTGTGTGCCTATCAATGATACTGCGCTTCTGCCTTTCAGTGAGGTGTCTCCGTTATTCCTAAATAATTTGTATTTGAAATGTGCTGTGTTTGCAGAGGGTGTGTTGTATTATGTGGTGGTATGCTCTATTCATGGTATGTTTATGTTTGTAAGTGTTGTTAGTGTTATTGGATTCTGTGTGTGCTGTTTATAATAGTAATATTGGAAGAATTTGTGGTGCTTTTAGCCAGTTGTTTTGGTGTTGGCAGTTATGGACAATAGATTCATTTTCGGATTTGGAATTATTAGTGTGATGCGTTGTTTATGTTTGGAGATTTAATTTTATGTTTTTTTAGTTATGGAAGTGACTATAAAGTTCACAAGTAGGTGCCTGTATGTCACAGTGGCAGACAGCATATTGAGGACGACTAAAATCCTAAAGTTGTTCAGTTTAATTGCCGAGTATCTGAAGTGCTATGATAGTGGAGAAGGTATGAGAGTGGCCATAGCGGCTGTATCTCAGACCTGGCACCAGTGTATGTGGAATTTCTATGCAACAACATTGGCGTTTTATGCGGAGAGTTTCCTGGTTTGAAAAGTGTAGGCTTACCATTCGAGAGACTGTATTGACGGCACATAGATTTGTGTGTCAGCTGACATTTGTTGGTAAATATGTTTTTATAGTTTTATTTTTTTTATTGTAGTGTGTATGGTATTTGTGTTTATGTGTACAATTATATGTTTCTTGTAGATCAAAATTGGTGTTATGCAGTTTTGTAGGAATTTTGTGATTGTGTTGTTGGTTGTTTGTAATTATGTTGTATTGTGAGTAATAAGTATGGAGTTTGTTTTACCTCTGTTGGTGAGGTTAAGTTTTTGATGTTAGTTATATGACTGAGTTTTCGTTTTATGATACTGTGAACAGGTCGACCGAAGTTGATATCACCCTTGTTAATTTTTACAATTATTTGCTGTGTGTATCAGTCTCACTTTTGTCACAGACAGGCATAGTAAAAGAGAGTGCTAAACATTTAAGCTTTTGGATAAAATAATCCTTCTGAAATAGAAAACAAACACACAATTGTAACTCACACAGCACATGGCCACTGTCTCTGGGCAGGGGGCCCAACTGCGACTGGAATCTGCTTGGGTGAGTGTAAGGAGAAGGCATGAGGAGGGGAGGGGGGTAGGTGACTTGAGAGACAAGGCATAGGTGATCTGTTTCTGGACATGATGGGAGGTGATTTCAGTCTGTGAAGGCCTCAGTGAGACTCGTGACATATGTGGAGTGGGACTGCACATCACTACAAGTGGAATGACCTTGAGTGGCTTGGCTGTGTTGAAGGGACTTATTGGTGTGGGATGGATAACAGCTGTTGAAGTGGAGATAGATTTGATGTGTATGGAGATAGTGATGTAGCTATCCTTAAGGTGGTGGTCAACATCAAGGAAAGTGATTAGTTGGGTTGATGAGAACCGTGTTAAATGAATAGGGGATAAGGTTCTTTCAGATTGCTGGTATGGCATCCTCACCCTTGGTCCAGATCATGAAGATATCAACAATGAATCTAAACCGTGTTAGGGGTTTGGCATTTAGGGTGGTTAGAATGGATTCCTCTAGATTCCAAACGAATAGATTGCCGTGCAGATGCCCATTGTCATACCTCGTATTTGTTTGTATGTGATGCTTTCAAAGAAGTAGCATTTGTGCCTTAGGGTATAGGTGGTCATGGTGACCAGCAAGGAGGCTGTATGCTTGGAGTCAGCTGGGTGTTGGAAAAGGTAGTGTTCAGTAGCAGCAATTTCATGAGCATTGGGGCTGTTAGTATAGATGGAGGTGGCATCGACAGTGATGAGCCGGGCATCATATGGTAAAGGAACAGGAACTGTGGAAACTCGATGGAGGAAATGGTTGGTGTCTTTTAGGTAGGAGGGTAGCTTATGGGTAATAGGCTGAAGGTGTTGGTTCACAAGAACAGAGATTCTCTCTGAGGGGCACAGTAACCGACCACTATGGTTGATCTGGCTGATTGGGTTTATGGAGTTCAGGTAGTATGTAGGAGGTAGGAGTGCAGTGGGGGGTGTGGGGAGAGAGAGAGAGAGAGAGAAACTGACTTAGAGGGGAGTTCACAAATGAGCACTCCTCTTGGGACTCAGTACCACCCAAGACTGGAGAAACTGAAGCACATTCTCTGCCCTGAAACGAGGAATATCCTTTCCACTATACTCTCGAACCCTCTCTGCGGTGGTATTCCAACCGACCTTCAAATCTACAGAAAATCCTTATCCTCCATACTGTACCTCTGCTCCCAACCCCTTGCCTCATGGCTCATATCCCTGTGATAGACCTAGATGCAACGCTTGCATCATACATCCTCCCATTGCTACCTACTCCAGTCCTGTCACAGGCATCTCCTACCCCATCAAAAGCAGGGCTACCTGTGAAAGCAGCCACATGCTCTACAAATTAAGCTGCAACCATTATGACACTTCATGTATGAGTATGATGACTAACAAGTCGTCTGTCCCGCATGAATGGCCAGTGCCAAACTGTGACCAAGAGAGAGCTGGACCACCCATTTGCTGAATGTGCTGTCCAACATGGTCGGCTTCACTCCAGTGACTGCTTCAAAGCCTTTGCCTTCTGGACCCTTCCTACCAATACCAACTTCCCTGAATTCCACAAGGGGGAACTTTGCTTACAACATATCCTTCATCCCCCTAACCTCTAAGGCCTTCCAATGGCACAGCCTTCACTCGTACCTGTCCTCCACATATCTTATCAGTTTTGCTGTTTCCACTCCAGCACTACAGATGCCTTTTATCCCACCAGTGCTCCTACTAGTCTTTTCCCCTTTTCCGATGCAGTTGAAATCTGGAGACGGGCTCCAGTGCCCGGAGACAGTGGACATGTGTATGTGAGTTGTGCTTGTATGAGTGTGTGCTTGTGTTTTTTCTGTTTCGGAAGAAAATTTTTCATGTCCGAAAGCTGAAACGTTACTCCATCTTTTTCATAGTGCCTGTTTGTGGCACAGCATCTTCTGTACGTGGCGAGTAGCAATCCATTGTTTTCATTTTATCGTTATTCCATCCTGGACTTTAGATTGTTTGATTTTTGATTTGCTTTTTGGCATTTTGTAATGCAATCTGTTTTAGTATTTTTGTAGTAGTATTGGTCTACAAGTTGAGCTATATAGCTCAGTCAATGTTTTTGATACCTGTTACAGCAGGGATGCACAGACTGTGGCCACATGTGGCTGGCTCCACCATTGAT
Organism: Schistocerca americana; assembly: GCF_021461395.2. Lineage (NCBI taxonomy): Eukaryota > Metazoa > Arthropoda > Insecta > Orthoptera > Acrididae > Schistocerca > Schistocerca americana. The sequence continues at coordinate 1,148,001,708 of NC_060119.1, read as the reverse complement.
CATATGGTGGCCTGTACCTCATTGCTCACTCTTGCAACTTTTTTTTTCCTGACTCTAACATCAAAGCCAGTCGTGAAATTAATGGTGTGCCATGTTTCAAATTAAACTGTGTAGATAATGTTTCTGTAAAATTACAGTGTTGCAGTTCTTTTTGTTAAATAAAATGAATATTTGCGAAACAAATGGTGTGATGTTATTATTTACAAGGTATTTTTTTTTCTTTTTCTTGCACCCCTTAACTAGCCACAGCGATGGATTTGCAGTCTGCAATACTGGCAAGTCAGTACACCCCTGAATTACAGTTTATGTGATTTTATACCCACTTTTTGCTGATTTGAAACTACTGTTTTGTCTTGTTTTTCATTGTTGCATTTTCTTTACTTTATTATTAATGTCATTTTGTGGATCTTTCCCACAGTAGTCTTGTTAGCTTCAGTGTTTATTATTAAGAATGTGTGTGATTTGCCACCTTGAAACAATGTTTTTGTTGCATCTTGGGGTTTTGAGTGATATCATTGATCAAGGCTGACAGGTGGTATCAAAACCCTGGTTATCCATTAATGCAGTATATAGATTAAGTTTCTATGAATTGGTTGTCTTTTGTTATGTATACCTTGACTCATTCCACACCCAGGGAGGTTCTCCTCCTTGATGAGATTTACATAACACTAATTAATTAATGTATATCATTAGTATTGGCTGACCCGGATGTAGAGAGGTGCCTGACATTGCTTGTAAACAACACCAGTAAAACACTTTAAGCGTGTGACAGTATACAAAATTACACTTAAAAAACTCATTCATGCAGGAGGATTATAAGACATATCATTGCTTGACCGTCACACAGACTCCCGTATTGAGGCATCCCTGGTGTTGAGCAGAAACTGAAAGAGTTGAAAAGAGTAAGTCATCAGGTCTGGCTGGGATCCCATTTCAGTTTTACACAGAGAAACCCTTCAGCATTGGCAACTTATTTAGCTTGCATCTATCGTTTCTGTCACACCCAGTGTAAAGTTTCAAGTAACGGGAAAGAAGTGCAGGTGACTCCAGTTTCAAAAGGATAGAAGAATAGAGCCACAAAATACAAGGACTATTCAGAAAGTAGGGAACATTTCCACCTGGCACCACTAGGCGTGCACCGATCGCATATATGTGCGTGCTTGACAGTTCAGTCAGCATCCGTCCATGACAGTGAGAATGTCTCTGTGCATCTGTTTTATTTTATTTTTTTTTTTTTTTTCGATATTTGAATTTGAAGTGTGCGCTGCAATCCAAAATCCCACCAGTTGTGAGGTGCGGTCTGTGATATGGTTTTTGTCGGCAAAAAAACCTAAAACCTATAGAAATTTATCGTGAACTGTGCGAAGTGTACGGAAACAATGTAATGAGTGAATGTTCCATTCGGAAATGGAGCATTCGGTTTAAAAATGGCCGAACCAACGTTCATGATGAAGAGTGGACACTCGAGCATTGTGACCGACGATCTTGTCACTGAAGTTGATGTAACGATTCGTAAAAACTGTCACTTCACAATAACGGTGCTTTAACTTTCTTTTCCACAAGTTTTATGGACTTTGTTGTTTGAAATTGTCACTCAAAAGCTAGGCTACCACAAATTTCGTGCTTGATGGATGCCCAAAATGCTTACAGAGCCCCATAAAGAACAGCGAATGGGGGCAATGCTGACTTTTCTAGAGGCCTACCACAAACATTACTGGATCAGGTCATAACCGGTGATGAGACTTGGGTGAAACGTGTCAATTGTGAGACAAAATTACAGCCTATGGAGTGGGGGCACACAAGGTTCCCCCAAAAACCAAGAAAATGTTTGCAAACCTTGTGAGCAAGGAAGTTGATGGCGACAGTGTTTTGGGATAGGCAAGGTTGATTTTCTCAAACAGTAGTATGTCAGTCACAAATGTATTTCTTGAACTTAGTTCTTTAATTTTTAAAGCCAAAACATTGCCTACTTTCTGAATAGCCATCGTATGTAGACTAATATCATGAACATCAGTTTGCTGAGTGTAGTCTTAAGTTTGAATGTAATAAATGTCCTCGAGATAGAAAAGCTTCTGTCCACAAATTAGCACAGATTTAGAAAGCATCACTTTTGACAAAAGTCAGCTTGCACTGTTTTCACATGATATTCTGCAAACCATGGATGAAGGACAACAGACAGATAACATATTCCTAGACTTCCAGAAAGCAGTTGACACAGTGCCCCACTGCAGACTGTTAACAAAAGCTGGGGCATTTTGAATGGGTTCTCAAGTGAGTGAGTGGCATGGAGATTTCTTAAGCAAAAGAACCCGTTACATTGTCCCGGATGGTGAGTGTTCGTAAGAGACAAGAATGTCATCAGCAGTGCCCCACAGAAGTGTGATAGGACTCCTCGTACAAAAGTAAATGACCTGATGGATAGGTTGAGCAACAATCTGCGACTGTTTGCTGATGACACTTTAGTGTGCAGGAAAGTCTACCCACTGAGTGACTGAAGGAAGATACAGATTGACTTGGGGAGAATTCCTGTTTAGTGTGGTGAATGGCAGCTTGCTCTAAATTTGGAAATATGTAAGTTAATGCAGATGAGGAAGAAAAATAATCCTGTAAAGTTCGAATACAATATTAATGTTGTGCTCCTTGACACAGTCATGTCAATTAAATATCTAGGTATAACGTTGCAGAGTGATATGAAATAGAATGAGCACGTAAGAGTGGTAGTAGGGAAGGGGAATAGTCGACTTCGGTTTATTGGGGGAAATCTAGGAAATTGTAGCTCATCAAAAAAGGAGACCTCATTAATATAATAGTGCAGCCATTCTTGAGTACTGCTTAAGTGTTTAGGATCCAAACCATTTCAGATTAAAGGAAAACATTGAAGCAAGTCAGGGGCATGCTGCTGTATTTGTGACTGGTAGGTTCGATAAAACACGCGAGTATTACAGAGATGGTCTGAGAAGTTTAGAGTATTACAGAGATGGTCTGAGAAGTTAATGTTCTGTTTGTGAAAGACTATTGAGAACCAGCATTTGTGGTTGACTGCAGTATGATTCTACTGCCAACAACGTTAATTGTACGTAAGGACCATGAAGACAAGGTAAGGAAAACTAGGGCTCATATAGAGACGTATAGACAATCATTTTTCTCTCGCTGCATTTGTGAATGGAATAGAGAAGAGAATGACTTGTTGTGGTAGAAGGTCCCCTCTGGCATGCACAGTGTGGAGGCTTGCAGAGTATGTTTATGGTGGTTGTAGGTGAAAATATCTGGAGCAACTCTGTGACAGGACAAGAGAGTGCAGAATTTTACAATCTCATTACAGGTAAGGAGAGTTAAAAGAAGAATTAAATAAGAAAAAAAAAACTTAAATAAAAACTATTAAATATCATAAAAATAAAAAATTGCATTATCAGAAGTGAGAAGACAAAAACAAGATGACCAAAATAATTAAAATCAGGATGTATGTTTTATTAGAGAGGAACAGGGTGGGTGGATGCTGTATAAAAAACAAGAAAATCAGTAGTAATATTACATACAAGATATATTTTTTAAGTAATTACCTTCTTAAAATATATAAAAGCAACAACAACTTTATTTTTACATTTTTTGTTGATGAGTTTATTAACTTTGGTTTAATAATTTTAGCAAATGACCTATAGGTACCACTAAGTGTAATAGCTTTTCAGTACTCAGAAATATGTTTTTTTGTGAAAAATCATGTCTTTGACGGGTTTAATGCCTTCCTCCATGTCTTCAAACTTTGAATTATCTGATCTTTCAAGAGGTCTCCTGTTCCTTCTTTACTTTTGGCCAGAATGACTACATCTATGTAAATAACCATTGGTATCAACTTACCTTGCTCTTTCCTCCTCCTTACAGCACTTTCTCTTACTCTCTCCCTCCTTCCCCCTCCCCCCCTCCCCCCCCCCCCCCCCTCCTCCCTCCTTTTTCTTTTGCATGATAGTTAAAAACAATGGTGATAAGTTATGATTCTGACTCACATCCTTCTTCATATAGACTTTTATTTCTTGATCAGCCTCACATATTGCTTTTACTGAGCTGCTGTAGATTACTTATTCTTCACTTTATTTTTACCTTGTGTTTGAGGATTAATGACGTCTTATTTCACCTTACATTGTTGACCATTTTCTCTAGGTCCACAAATAAAAGTCGTAACTGCTTTTCATCAACATTTTCCTTTTCAAACTTTTTGACAAAGCACTGTTCTTTTGCTGAACTTCAGAGAATGTATGAATTGTCGACTAATGTCTTGCATTAACTGCTAGCGAAATCTTTAGATAGTGTAAATGTTGGAATATTAAAGTTGTAGTTTACTCTTACTGAATGATCTTTCTTGATTGTTATTCTTCTCCTCTTACAGCAATTAAGTCAGTTCTGGTATGATGATGAAACCACTAGTATCTTGGCAGAAGCAGCAGTGAAGGCAGCTGGTGAGAGTGGAAAAATTGCTTTGATTTCCTGTCCAACACTATTTCCCATGATCAAGAAGACCCATAGATCAGTTGGTAAGACATTTGTGCAAGCAGATAGTGTGAAGTCTGAAATTAGCAATAACGACAACTTAGTAGTTGATCAGTCTGGAGCTGACACTAATAGAACTGTTGAAATAAAGGTAAGATAAGAGAAATGATTAATTTTAGGGAGGTTCCTGTAGTAGTGCAGAAAGAAAAACACTTACTCAGGACCTTGTGGTACACGGAGTACCTTATTTATTAAGAATATGCAGCTGTTAGGAGATTTTTGTTATCTGTTTTTGTGTGTGGCAAGTGTTCAGGGGACCCCTGCTTGTCTTCAAGGTGGGGTGGTTGGAGCCACAGAATAAGTGTGTAACAATAAGGCTTGACATCAGCACAAAACAGAAGAAGACCTTTGAAATGTCATTCTAATATAAAAACTTGAGGTGGATATTCATATAATGTTCTCTATCTTGTAAAGTATTGAATGGATAAAGATTTTATATCTTACTGAACAACATATGAAATTTGTTACACAAAAAGTGCTTTGTATATTACTTTAATAAAGTTCAGTGTAGGTTGAAGCATATCACTTTCAGTATAATGAAGACTGCATCACACACACACACACATTTTTAAAGGGGAATGATACATAACAGGTGCAGTAAAGATACTCAGTTTTTTTAAACAGTTCTTTACAAGCAGCCCAACTTCAAATTCTGATTATTATTGTTATTATTATTATTATTATTATGGCCCTTTTCTACGGTTTAAAAATTGTGTCCTTGTTTTATGCCTTCAATTCCCAGAAAAGAATCCTATAGCTAAGAAAAGAAAAGAGTAGTATATCACAACAAGACTTCGGGTCTTACAAACTGGTGATTCAGCTCTAAGAGTGAAACATGCTGATGACATTATTGTACCTGGACCTTTGTGTTTATTCCATGCTAATCAATATTCATCTGTAAAAACTTTGTGTTTGCTACACGATCTATAGATTTATCATCTACGCTTTATGTGACAGAATTGCTTTCCCTTGTTATGATGAAATGCATACTATTTGTTTCTTTTCTGTGCATTGTTAATTTATTATGTAGGCTACTGCCCACTTGCAAAAAATTCTTGAGGGTTTCATTTCCTTTCTGTAATAGGAGTTCTCATGTTTTATCAGTGGCTGTGTCACTGCTGTCATTAGCAAAGAGAATTTTTTCTCTGTGTCTTGTACTGTCTGGAAAGCCATTATTGGATCCTGTACACTACTATAAGGAACATGTGTGTTTATGTGTTTCTTTGTTTTACTAAAAATTTATCATCAGCAGACATGTGAACGTATAGCAACCTGTTTTCCAAGTGAGACTGAAACCATTTGTTGCCTATTCCTCTGACATCTAGTGCTTTTAGCTTATTAGTAGTATTTTATGTTTAGCAGTGTCAAAAACTGTGGACAAGTCCAAGAGTGCATCTGTAACACAGTCATCCTTGTCAAGAGATTCAAGTACCACTTCTACGAACTCTGTAATGTCTGATATTCTAAGTTTCCCACTTTGGAAACCAAACGTGCTTTGCTAAAAATTTTGTCTTTCGTCACATAACAGATTAGTCTGTTATGACTGATTTAACTATTTTGAGAATACTGACAATAGTGAAACTGTTCTGCAGTTTTCTGTACTTTCTACATTACCTTCCTTTAGTAACACCACAACTCATGTGTGCTTTAGATACTCTGGAAAAATATGAGGTGTGATCAAAAAGTATTGTGAAATTTTGTTTTTCTTAAACAATATGTATTCATCAACAACAACTTAGTCCCCTTCAGATATAATAAACTTGTGCAGTCACTTTTTCCTTTCTTGAAAGCACGTCTATAACTCACATTTCATTATGATGTTCAGCTCGTTTGGCAATTCTGTTTTTATTGTATCAGTGATAGCCAAACGATGTTCTTTCATGGTTTTCTTCAGCCTCAGGAATAGAAAGAAGTTGCTGGGGGCCATGTTCGATGAATGTGGTGGCTGAAGCACCATAACGGTTTTGTTTTTAGGCAAAGTAACACACAACCATTGAGGTGTGAATGGGAGCATTATCGTGATGTAATTTCCATGAGTGGTTTCGCCCCATTTCTGGTTGTTTTCTACAAATTGCTTCATCCAAACAGTGCGTAACATCCAGATAGCATTCCTTTTTGACCATAAGACAGAAACTCATGATGTATTATCCCATTGTAATTGAAGAAAACAGTGAGAAGAACCTTTTGATGTGATGAAACTTGTCAAATGCTCCTTGGGATGAATGATGTGTACACAACATTGTTTATGGTCAAAATTCAACAATTTAAGAACAAACTTTGAGGCTACACATTTAATGCCCAAAACATCTGAAAAATTGCTTGCCATGAGCTAAGGAATATACCAACATCATCAGCAACCTCTCCAACAGGGATTTGATGATTTTTCCAGAACCATTGTCCTTACTTCTTCCACATTGTTATAAGTAATTGATGTGCTGGGGGTCCATTTGCTGTCTTCAACATCTTCTTGATCCACTTTGAAACGTTCAAACACTTGTAAACTTTTGTTTTACTCTTAGTAGATTCACCAACGGCCACAGTCAACATTTCAATTGCAGTGATGCACTTCATTCCATTTTTCAAGCAAAATTTGATGCAGATTCTTTAATCCATCTTTTTCGAATGTAAAAATTCACTTAGCACTCGAAAACATCTATAAACTTTTTGACCCATCAGAAATAAACGAAATATTCAAAATTCCTCTTACTTTTTGATCACACCTGATACCTGAACTAAAGGACTCATTTATTGTGTTTGATAACGGTGTTTGTATGCTGTCTGTACATGTCTCCAGAACAGAGACTAGACCATTCTCCATGCCTACTGTCTTTTTATTTTTTACTTTATGAAGTATCTTTATGACTTCATGCTCTTTTGTAGGCAACATCATCATTGTGCTTGCAGTGTAATTCATTGTCAGTGCTACATATGTTTTAGGAACATACATACAAAATTTTCCAACTGTAGAGGGTTTTCTGCTACTCAGCCCTCATCTTTGATTTGTTTGTTGTTATATGTGTCTGCCTTTTCCAGTTTCATGTATTATGAAATCCCGTACTACTTTGCTTTTATTATATGCATTACATGTTATTTTTGTCATTGGATGGTTTTTTTTCTGCATCAAGTATCCTCCTGTGAATCTTTTTTTACCTATGATAGTCATCCAAGATCTGTGGATTAGTGCAGTGCTTTTGTAAACAACTGAGAAATTATATGCGTAGGAGGACTTTATAATACCCCATAGTTATCCATTAGTTTCCATATCTGCTATTGAAATGGTTACTTTTGAAAATGTTTCCTCTGAATTAATTTAAACTATATGCAGAATTTAGCATAGTACATTGTTTTCCTCTCCTGCGCTAACCTTCTTGTCTCAGAGTAGCTGTTGCTACCTACATCCCCAATTATTTACTGGATGTGCTCCTATCTCAGTCTTCCTCTACAGTCTTTACCCTCTACAGTTCCCTGTAGTACCATCTTAACAGATGTCCTGTTATCCTGTCCCTTCTTCATGTCAGTGTTTCCCATATATTCCTTTTCTTGCCGATTCTGCAGAGAACCCCTCATTCCTTACCTTATCAGTCTCATGGGTTATTGTGCTGCCTAGTTAGCAGAATATAATGAATATAATTCATATACTTTGTGATCACCAGTCCTGATGTTAAGTGTCTCGCTGTTCTCATTTCTGCTATTTCTCATTACTTTCATCTGCCTTCAGTATAGTCTCAGTCCATATTCTGTACTCATTAGACTGCTCATTCCATTCAGCACATCTTGTAATTCTTCTTCACTTTCACTGAAGATAGCAATGTCATCAGCAAATATTATCATTGATATCCTTTCATCTTGAATTTGAATCACATTCATGAACCTTTCTTTTATTTCCATCATTGCATCTTCGATGTACAGATTGAACAGTAGGTACAAAAACTACATCCCTCTCTTATACCCCTTTATTCCGAGCACTTTGTTCTTGGTCATCCAGCCTTATTGTTCTCCTTTGGTTCTTATACATTTTGTGTATTACCCGTCTTCCTCTATAGCTTATCATATTTTTCTTTTCTTAGAACTTCAAACATCTTGCACCATTTGACATTGTTGACTGCTTTTTCCAGGTCAGTAAATCCAATGATCATGTCTTAATTTTTCTTCAGTCTTATTTCCATTATCAAATGCAACATCAGAACTGCATCTCTGGTGGCTTTGCCTTTCCTAATGCCAAACTGATCATCATCTAACAGGTCCTCAATTTTCTTTTCTACACTTTGTATATTATTCTTTTCAGACACTTGGATGCATGAGCAGTTAAGCTGATTGGGCAATAATTCCCACACTTTACAGCTCATGCTATCTTCAGAATTGTGTGAGTGATGTTTTTCCAAATGTTTGATGAAGTATTGCCGGTCTCATACATTCCAACATTAATAGTCTTTTTGTTGCCACTTCCCCAATTATTTTAGAAATTCCCATTGAATATTATCCATCCCTTTTGCCTTATCTGATCTTAAGTCATCCAAAGCTCTCTAAAAATTCTGCTTCTAATACTAGATCTCCTATCTCTTTCCTGCCGACTCCTCTTTCTTCTTCAATCATGTAATCAGACAGGTCCCCCCAATCATAGAGGCCTTCAGTGTACTCTTTCCATCTACCCATTCCCTCACCTGCATCTAACAGTGGAATTCTCATATGTTACCACCCTTATTTTCCATACACACTTCACGGATGCCCCAGAAGAAGTATGTATTTTACATTCTGAGAAGATAGTTCTGTAGGCATGCAAATTTGTTGGTTTACCAAGCCTGTCTTTATCTTTATAATCTGACAGTGATGATAAACCACAATATTTTACAAATTCTTTAAAATTTTTTCAGTTGGTTTCTGTAAGTAGAGGGTCTAAGACTGATGCTGAAATTTTTTTTTTTACCCTAGAAGCATGTTTACTATTTACGACAAGCCTAAAGAGTGCAAAATGTTCAGGAAGTCATTATTAGTTTCACACTAACAGCTTTGTTAATATTCACGTTTCCAGTATTAATATGTTAGTTTTGGTGGTTGAGAGCCTTTCCAGGACTTCGGTTAACGTGTTGAAGAAAGTCTCTCCACATTGCCACCAGGTGAGTGGTACATGCACAAAATATTAGCTTCTAATGGATGTCTAGCTTTGTTAGTTCTACAGACACCATTTCAATTTTTTGCCTTATTTTTCTCAAATATTTGCTCTAGTCTTTTGTTTTGCTTTGGTTGTACAAAAACCAGTTAGTTTTTGCGTACTGTCTGTTAGCGTTCTTGTCAGTGCTGCACCAAATAGCCTTAGTTTGGTGACTTTTTTTCTATTTTGTTTATAATTAAAAGTATTTATGCCTTCCTACTAACCTACTTTGTCAGTTCTTCAAGTGTGTGTTCTTCTTTTTGCAGTGAAGCTGTTTGAGTATGATCGACGATTTGCATTATATGGGGATGACTATATTTTTTATGATTACAAGTCTCCATTACAAATTCCAGAATCATTTCAGCATTATTTTGATGTCATTGTTGCTGATCCACCTTTCTTGTCAGATGAATGCTTATCTAAAACTTGTGAGACAGTTAAGTTTTTGACAAGGAGTAAAATAATTCTGTGCACTGGTATGTATCAACAGTGATTTGTCATTTGTTGTTTAAGTTCAGTTATAGAACCATGTAACTTATCCATTTTCTTATGCATACAGAACTATTATGCAGGTTTTAAGATCTTCAGTACATGCAACTGCTTCACACTGTACAACTGCTATTAAAAGTGAATGCAATCACATTAGAAAGAACCACATTGAATAAGTATTCGATGTTACACTTATCCGATCAGATGGCTGATGAGTTGGGAGAAAGGTTGCTGTTCCAATAAATGTGAACAGCTGAAAGACTTAATGAGACTGGGATGATGATAACAAAGAATGAGGGAAAAAACTGTTTCTTAAATAAATTTGCAAATAAGTAGCTTTGTCTGAAAGTTACTTTACAAACCTCAGTATTACTGGGCTCCACTGTTAGGTGTTTCCAAATTTTTGTTACTAATAGAGGATATAGCAGACAAAAAAAATGCTAAACAAGCATGCAAATCAGAATGCTTAAGAGTTATTATATGAAGAATAAGGAGAAAACCCATGTAATGGAGAAATATTCAGTGATGAGTATTTTTGTGTTGCACCGTTTGAAAACAAAACTATAAAATATAGCAAGATTGGAGAGTGGTGTTTGGAACCTAACAGAAGTCATGTTTGTGAAGTAATGTGTTACTAGCGATATATTGACAAAGGAAAGTCCAAGTAGGAAAATCACCAATGTAGGAAAATGATCTAGAACAGTTAGTTGGGAACCCCACTCAAGATCGAAATATGTTGGATCTAATGGCAACAAATAGACCTGACCTCTTTGAGGATGTCCACATTGAAACTGGTATCAATGATCAAGACATGGTTGTGGCTACAATGATTACCAAAGGACAACCAGAACAAGCAGAAAAAAATATGTGTGTTCAGTAAACTGGATAATGAACTTGAAACTTCAACACAGGGCAGGGGCATGTAGAGGAATTCTGGCTCAAATTTAAAAGAATAGTTGACCATGCCCTGGATAGATATGTACCCAGTAAAATAGTTCATAATGGGAGGGAACCTCCATGGTATACAATAGCATAACTGGGTGTAATACTTTGTGAGGATATGAAATGGAACAATCAGATAGGTCCAATCATGGATAAAGGAGGTTTATTTGTAGAATACTGGGGGAAGTGCAATCAGTCTACAAAGGAGATTGCTTACAAATAACTCGTGCGACCATTTATAGAATATTGCCAGAGTATGTGGGACATGTGCCAGAATGTATGCAGAGAAGGGCACCCACGTATGGTCACAGTTTTGTTTAATACATAGGAGAGTGTCACAGAGACACTGAAGGAACTGAAATGGAAGTCTCTTGAAGATAGACATAAACTGTCCCGAGAAAGTTTATTAACAGAAATTCAAGAACCAGCTTTAAATGATTCTCCTAGGAATATGTTATGACCTCCTATGTATTGCTCACACGGGGATTGTGAGAATGAGGTTAGAATAATTACTGCACACACAGAGGCATTTGATCAATCATTCTCCCCGCACTCTTTACATGAATGGAACAGGAAGAAACTGTAATAACTGGTACAATAGGATGTACCCTCTACCATGCACATCATGGTGGTTTGTAGAGTGTAGATGTAAGTGTAGGAAAAGGTAGGTCCTTATTTATGATAAAGAAGACATGTTAAGTTATAGACAGGCATAATTAAAAGACATTTACATAAAGCTTTCGGCCAGAGCCTACATAAAGCTTTCAGCCACAGCTTTCAACATTAAAAAGAGGAACACACATCATTCATACACACAAACAAGCACATCTCATGCACACATCACCACAAACACCGGGAGCTTGGGTTGCCCAGCATTCTGGCTCAAGCTGCTGGAGTTGGCGGTCATGTGTGCATGAGGTGTGCTTGCTTGTGTGTATGACTGGTGAGCATTTCTCTTTTGCTGATGAAGGCTGTGGCCAAAAGCTTTATGCAAGTGTCTTTTAATTGTGTCTGTATGCAACTTAATGTGTCTTCTTTACAGTAAGTAGCAATCTATCTTTTCCTAACACTGTTAATGATATATTGAATTTACCAAGAGGGGGAAGGATGCAAGTAAGTGGGTGTGTGTAGAGTAAGAGAACCAAATGTATTAAATATGCAAAGGAAGAAAGACAAGCATTGGAATAAAAGTGGATTTTTATCTGTTTGCATCTATACATTGTTTAAATAGATTTTATCAGTACTGTGTTTGGATGGAATTTTATGGGCATTGCATCATATGCTGTACAATTCATTAGTTGTATGAACTGACATTGGAGTTTATTGTGCACCTCTATAATGTTTTTCCTCCGACCATATAAACTTGCAAATAGTGCTGGTCTTGTGAGAACTTAACTCAGTTTCTTTAGTGAATATGCGTCCCAGATGATCATTGATAGACATTGTCTCATGAATGAACTCATTTTCCTGAGTGAACTCATTTTCCTGAGTTTTGACCAGCAGTTTTCAATTTCTCCAATCAGTTGCTGAAAGTTTCATTGACACACTTTACAGCTTTAGTATACACTGTGAATTCTTATTTGAAAGTGCCATTGTCCACAGGAAACATTATGAGAGTGTAGATCTCCCTTGATGTAAAGCACTTTTCCTTGTCTTTAGCCATACATGTTACAGCATGATCTCCCCATCACAAGTAGGGTTTTATTTATTTTCTTTTTGCCTGTCTCTTTACCAAAACACTGCTATGTGCGTGGCAGAGGATACTTCCCATTGTACTGTTTATTAGGGCTCCTTCCTATTCCATTCATGCATTGATTGCAGGAAGATTGCATAAATGCCTCTCTGCATTCTGTAATTAGTCTAATCTTGTCTTCATGATGCCCAGGGAGGTGATACATAGGGGACTGCAGTGTGTTCCTAGATCCCTCACTTAAAACTGGTTCTTGAAACTTTGGAAGTAGACTTTCTTGGGATAGTTATAGAACCCAACATGTTGTCCTTGCAAGTGTTCATTAGAGACAAGGGTATCATCTGGAGTGCTCCAGGGAAGTGTGGTAGGACTGCCATTATTGTCTAGATACATAAATGGTTTAACGGGCAGGATGGGCAGCAATCTGTGGTTGTTTGCTGACGATGCTGTGGTGTATGGTAAGGTGCCGAATTTGAGTGACTGTAGGAGGATACAAAATGACCTAGACGAAATTTCTGTTTGGTGTGATGAATGGCAGCTAGCTGTAAATGTAGAAAATGTAAGTTAATGCAGACGAGTAGGAAAAACAAATCTGTAATGTTCGGGCCAGCCGCGGTGGTCGTGCGGTTCTAGGCGCTCCAGTCCGGAGCCGCACTGCTGCTACGGTCGCAGGTTCGAATCCTGCCTCGGGCATGGGTGTGTGTGCTGTCCTTAGGTTAGTTAGGTTTAAGTAGTTCTAAGTTCTAGGGGACTGATGACCACAGCAGTTGAGTCCCATAGTGCTCAGAGCCATTTTGTAATGTTCGGATACAGCATTAATAGTGTCCTGCTTGACACAGACACATTGTTTAAATAACTGGTTGTAATGTTCCAAAGCGATATGAAATGGAATGAGTGTGTGAGGGTTGTTGTAGGAAAAGTGAATGGTCAATCTCAGTTTACTGGGAGAATTCTGGGAGGGTGCGGTTCATCTTTAAAGGAGACTGCACATAGGATGTTAGTGCAACCTATTCTTGGTCACTGCTTGAGTGTTTGGGGCCCATACCTGGTTGGATTGAAGGAAGACATCGAAGCAATTCAGAGGCAGGCTGCTAGATTTGTTACTGGTAAGTTCAAACAACACGCAAGAGTTATGGAGATGCTTCGGGAACTCAAATGGGGATCACTGGAGGGCAGATGACTATTGGGAAAATTCAGAGGACCAGAATTCGAGGCTGAGTGTAGAATGATTCTGTTTTCTCCAACATACATTGTGTGTAAGGACCACAAAGATAAGATACAGGAAATTAGGGCTTATATGGAGGCATATAGACAGTTGTTTTTCTGTTGTTCTGTTTGCACATGGAATAGGAAAGGAAATTACTAGTAGTGGTACAGGGCACCCTCCATCACACACTGTAAAGTGGATTGATGTAGATGTAGACAGTTTGTGTCTATCTTCAAACATCTGCTAGTTCAGTTTCTTCAGCATTACCATGACACTGTCCTATGTGTCAAACAAACCTGTACCTTTTTTTTCTATATCTTCAGAATCTCGTTTTTGTCCTACTTCATATGGGTCCCACACACTTAATAAATTATCTATGACAGGTTCCATAAGTGTTCTGTAAACAGTCTGTTTTGTAGACTGATGGAATTTTCCTAGTAGCCTATATGTGAACTGAAGAAGTGTGCTACCTACTTCACCTAAGGCTGAGCCTTCGTTACCATTCCGTTTCACTTATGTACAAATTGTTACACTAAGGTATTTGTATGGACTGTTATTGTTCGATAATACAGTGTTCCGCCTAGTTTAGCTCCACTGTTCGATATTCAAGCTTCGTCTTAACTATTGACAATGATGCAGATGTCTGAGCAGCCAGAGACTTCAGTCCTGTATGTTTGTGTTCTGTTATCTCTGATAAAGGCCTTGTTGGCTGAAAGCTCATTTTCCAACAGTCTTTTTGATGTACCTGTCTGCGACTCAGCATCTGCACTATACGGTGAGTTGCAACTATCCTATTCATAACATTGTTACTTTCCATCCTGGATTTTCCATTGTTGAATGATGCAGAGTGAGCTATTTTTATCTATTTCAAAGACCTATGGGCTTTTGATATTACTTAACTGTCAGTGAATGTGGTGTGCCCAACACAAAATGATTATTTGTTTATTGAAACATAGGCAATATGACTTAACAATACTTTAAGTGAGTATTTCCAAGGAAAGAGTTTAGGATGAACCATGACCTTTTTGGTGACTACAAACAGAAATGTAGCTAGGCATCTTATTACAGAAGTTGCAAGTAATGTCTTCAGCACATCCACTACTATCCATCATTGCAAGCAGTTGCAAAGATTAACAAATTGGGTATAATTATTGTAGTACGCTCATTAATGATCCAAAGGTTCAATATCATGCTAAATTCTCCTTACTACTGCAGCAGATTTTTTTAAATTCAACCAGAACTTTCCATTGCCACAGAAATAAATATTCTAGTCCGCAATTGACCATGTCTGAAACAGAAGGGAATAAAATGTTAAAACTACTTTTTGAATAGGAATAACAGAACTGGTAATAGGAGTAACAAACACACAAATAAGAAAATGCCAACTAAATCTAGCTTCTGAAATTTTTTTCTTTGGGTAAAAGTAATAACAATAAATAAGAAAAAGCAATGCCTTGTTGGAGATATTAGAAGGAGGTACAGAAATGAACACTACATAAAAATTATGCAGATCAGTCACTTGGCAGAGGGAGCCAGCAAAACAGCATTAATAATCTTTATAGAAAAAAATTACAGATATAAAAAAAATCTTTAAATTTGTCAAATAGAAAAAGTAAAGAAATTCAAATTTTTGGGAGAAATAATCCAGAAAATAGTTTTGAAAAATCTGTTATAGAGTGACGAATCCACAAGATGGAATAAGCTTATGATATTACAAAGAACATTTATAACAAAAAATAGTTATCTGAGAACCTTAAAATAAAACACTGAGCACAGTGCCTGTATGCCAATGAAGGTGTAACACTGAACTGCAAATTGGATGAACTAGAAACATTGGGGGCAACAATTGTAAGGAAAAGACTGGGTTTACTGAAAATGACAGACCCATGAAAATTAAGAAGCAATGTCAAAATAAATCAGAATTTAATAAATATAACAGAAACAATAAGAAGAGGAGAGCTGATATTCTTTGCTCATTTGTACAGCATGGATAATAATAGATTACTGAATTGATCCTCAAATATCTATGGCAGAAGAGATCTACAAGCTGTGTTAAACAGGTCAATAAAGAGTTACAAAAAACTACATAACAGAACAAGAAACAGCAGGGGCAGTTTCACAATAAAAGTCTTACAGAAGATAGTATTCCAAAACAGGGACAAAACAGACTGAGGTGATTAGAAACCAACAGTGTGAAACGATGAGAGGTACGGTTGAGGAAGATGAAGGTGGTCTTATTCTTTGGTACTATGTAGTCAGGGAGGGAAATATCAGAATTGTTACAGGAGTCTGTGGGAGATGGTTAGCAGGTAACCAGTGTATTAAGCCAAATTCAGGGCCTGTGATTTAAAGTCTCTGGTGAAGCATCTTGGTAGGGACGATCAGGTAATTTGTAATTGGAAGGGCTGGCAACAGTTATTGCCACAAAACAGATCTTGTTTACTGATAAATAGGCTTGAAACATGGACACACCACCATATGTCTGCATATTAGATACCTTCATGGTGAGTGGGAGCATGTGTTTTGAGGAAAACGTATGAAAAATAAAGTCTTTGTGGAATGGGTGCCAGTGAACAAACTTTATTGCTATTACAAACTGTGAATAATTTCCACAACAACCACAAATCCAGGAAAGCCATGATGAGATCTTTTTCAACTTACTTCACATGCCATATTTCATAATGATTCTGGATATGATTTTCAGAGTTACAGAGCCTTATTACAAATTAACCAGAATGCTGCACCTTCTTAACACTGCATTTTCTACTGCTTCCCAAAACAGTCCATCTGCCAAACATACCACAAGCTAAACTTGTTTCAGACAGATTGTTCTGTACTACAGTGTGCCTGTATTAGTTTGAGACTTAAAGTGTTATTTGTCCATTGACTGCTGGGAACTTTATATTGTTCATGATGACTGCTGTCCTGTATGAATATGTTTTACAATCTTCGTGATTCAGATTCTCTATGCGAGCTGTATTTTAACATAAAGAAGCGTTGAAAAACTTTCAGTTTGAAGGCATACAATCCAGATTCGGTATGCCAACCATGCAAAATCACTTTGAGCATTGAAGTAATCATCCCACCAGCACAACAGGTTGAAGATACATGGTTGGTAAAACACTGTATCCTGCTGCATGAAGTAGTTCGTAACTGCTGGCTGTGCATCCTCACCTGACAGGAGTCGCTGACGATTCAAGACCAGAGGTGTGATAATCGTATGGGAAGAGATCAGGACTATAGGGCAAGTTCTTGAGTGCCTCCTACTTGAGTCTGCACAACTTCCGCGTTATAACATTGGCTTCCTCGATCGATCAACGTGGGATCGACATGGAATTTGGCGCACCATTCAACAATGGTTGTTTTCGGCAGACATGCTGCCCCACACACATTCTCCTTTCTCCAGTGGACATCTACCAGTGTTTGTCCATTGGCAGCCCAGAAAAGAATAACCGCACACTGTCCTGTGTGGATGCATTTGGCAATAACATTGCCTTAGTTCACATTTCAGCATTTACTGTACACATGTCAGAATGACACAAATACCTCCCTAATCTCTTGGCTTCTTATCAATGCTTATATACCCACAAAGGTGTTGCGCTACATTGCATATAGGCTGCAGCAAGGCACTCAAACACAAACTTTTTGATTGCTCGTCATAGTAGTAGTAGTAGTAGTAGTATTAGCAGTAGTAGTAAAAAATAACACTGTGTATCAATAACATTGTCATAGTAAGTTCATAAACCTGAAATATTTGAAAAATTTTTTAGGTGCAGTTATGGAAAATCTAGCTTCAAGACTATTGGATGTAAGGAAAAGCTACTTTCAACCAAAACATAAAAACAATCTGGCAAATGAATTTTCTTGTTTTACAAACTGTGAGGAATTGCTGGACAAAGACTCTCTCAAATCTTTTATTTAATGCTGTGCAATAAAAATATTTTTTGTACTTTGTGGTTTTACATTTCCTTTGTTTCTCTCCTGCAAGCGTTCAGATTTACACTCATTTCAATACAGTTTCTCATCTCCCACATGAGATTGAGTGGTGTGTAAGTAAGAAGGTGCATGACTAAAACATTCTGCACAGCAAGGGGTTAGAGTACTTCTCAAAGTCACTAGTTTGCCCTCTGCATGCTGTCATTTCACCACTAGACAAGGACTGGGTATAACCAGATGTTTGTGTACAGCAATATCATTATTGGTTAAAGTTTCATCATTCCAATGGAAATGTTGTGCAATTAGTAAGCTGTGTAGTACTACTGCTTTTGTATACAGTGCAGTAGTTAGTTATCCTGACAACCATCTGATGGCTCTGGCATGTATGCAACAAATAGCCTCCCTGCTATTGAGGGACAGAGTTGCCAAGCAATCAGTGGCACTGACGTGATCACTCTGGAGCTTCATGATTTAACTGTTGTTTCAGTTTACAAACCACTGAACATCCAGGGACCCACTCCAGGCTTACCATTTGTACCTCTGCCATGTATATACTTCGGTGATTTCAACAGACATCACACAATCTGGGGTTATAAAAACAGTGATGAAAATGGGGAGGAACTGGTAGAATGGGCTGGAGAAGAAAAACTGATGGAAACACACTTCCAGTGAGCTATAATAGAAAAGTCCTGGAAAGCTTCCCACGAACCCAGCACCACCGTAGAACAAGTATCATAAATTCCATTACAAGCCAAGTTGGAACTTTAGGAAAGCTATCTGGGACGAGTGTACTCAGGAGGTTGACCGCAACATTTGTTGGATAGCTCCAAAAGTAGAAAACTTCTAGAGATTTGTGGGAGTCATCGGTGCAGCCAAACGTAATATGGCCCAAGGGTTCAGGAAACATCACACCCATTGCTGGGATGACACAACAGAAAACATGTACGCTGAATTCCGAAAGACTGAAAACCCCGATGCTGGTAAATGTTTACTAGAACAGTTAACACAGTGAGAAAGTGGAAATGGTTGAACATGACTTCCAGTTTAAATTTGAATCATTCAAGCACAAAGATATGGATGTTATTAAGGAAACTTGGCACTACAACATTGCAACTAGTGTTTGCAAACTGCAACTGAAGATAAGACCATCAGAACTTACATTACGTATAAAATCAAGAGCTGAGAAGTTCACTGTAGACTCAAACACCAGAGAAAAGATAAAGGATGAACTGAATGAAATCAACAGCTACTTTCATGATAACACCACTTTATCGGATCCCTTTAATAAAAGTGATGTAAATGAGGCTATCAAAACACAGAAAATGAGGAAAGCAGCAGGACTGGATGGCATATTCCCTTAATGTATAAAACATATCGGGGAATGCGGAAGAACTTGGCTGAAGGGGTTGTGTAACGATATACTTGAGACGGGAAAGTACCTCAACATGCCAGACACTACTAGCAAAACTTTTTACCATAGCCATACAAACCAGCACAACCAAGGAAGGAGAAAATAAATTGTCTACAGACTTAGAAAGTCTCAACATGTAGTACAAAGCATAGTGACTCCAACAAAATGCAGCCAAGGAGAAGTCTGCACATTCCATCTGAACAACAGAATTGCAAAACAACAGCTCAGTGTGAACTTCTGCCAACAGATGATTAGACACTATTTCCAGACTAAGTGCCTAGGTGTCACACTCTGTCAGTCTTTGACACATAAAAGACATCTGGAAAACAATAGCCAAAAGCTAAAGACCCAAAATAACATCATAAAGAAACTGGCTGGCAGGATGCTGAAGCATCCACTCTGCGGGCTGCAGCTTTGACACTAGTATACTCAGTAGCTGAATAATGTGCTCTAGTACGGCACAAGGAAGCTAGGCATCCATCTGACAAATCAATAAGAATTATTACGGGTACACTAAAATCCACACGAATCCCTTGGCTGCATGTCATCAGTAACATTCCATCACCTGCAATGCGACAGCAGGAGGCAGCCAATCAAGAATGGAGGAAGCTACATCACTCTGACTGCACCCAAAAACCTTCCAGTTTGTAGTGCCGATGAGGTCAACACCAGCAACGATTTGACTATCGTCTTTGAACTAAACTAAGATTATCTTTGAACAAAACCGCCATGTTAGTTCTTTGTAAGCCTTGCTTGTGTAAAGAGGTGAATAAATGAACTATTGCAAAATAGGAGTATTGTTTGATGTAATCGACCCGAACTTCTGCCTCACTTGTGACCCCGAGTTGTAACGTCTTCCGTTTTCCCCCATTTTACTGTGTCCGCGGCCTCTGCGTCGATTATGTTCGTGTGTATTACTTCGACACAGCATTCGAACAATGACTTCGGCCCAACGCCTAACGCCGGATTTTGTGATCGACATGCATCGTGTTGCAGGCGATGTACACCCACCAGGACTGCAACACGATGCCTCTCACTCGACGATTTCGCCCAACGTTTTCGAGCCTGCAACAGGAAGTGAGGTTAGGAGTGTGCATCACTCCGGTTATCTGACACCTTTGTTCCCACCACATTTGCCCTCCCTCATCGATAGTGCAGTTACCTCTTACGGATCTCCGTGCAGTGCGGGACCAATGCCGGTTTCTGCAAATGCTTCGTTGGACAACCTACCACTGCCAGGACAACGATTTGCCACGCTGCAGTCCGTGCAGTACCACGCAGATTCCTGCCACGTGGCCGGAACTGCTTTGTTCACAGGTCAACCTCCTCAGCATCCAACCATGCTCGCGTCTGCCTCGGTTAAGCATCAGCAAATGCCTTCCTGCTTCGATACCTCAGTCTGCAACAGGAACAATAACTTGTTATCTGTGCCTGACCTCCATCTCTGTCCCACTGCTACGCCTCAGTGTTCTGTACCATGACACTCACCTTATTCGCATTTTTTTTTTAGTGGAGTGACTACGAACAGTGAACATTCACACATTCCGTCCGATGTTCGACGTCATTTTCCACACTGTGCTTCTGGGCAGCAGGCACCAGTCGAGCTTCTGCTACTGTTCTTGGCACATCCTCCGAACACAACCGCAACGTGTTGAGCTTCCGCAACCGCAATCGACATATTACGGTGTCTCACCCACATCGGCCTTCAGAGTCGTGACGGATCGCACTCAACCACAACGCGTCACCTTCACGCTGACACCCGACCAGCCGTCGTCACCACACTCCCTGGAGGCACACTCTCCTGGAATACTACAGCAACAACAGCTTGTTTCAGGCAGTGCCCCAACGAATTCAACTCAGCCTGTTCTTCCGAACATCTACAACGCTTACCGACACTGCCGCCATTTAATCCTGACAGAGCAACAACTTGGTTCAAAATTGTGGACAAAGTATTCAACCATTACAAACTAGACGAGTCAGCCAGATTTCTGTGCCTCATCACCCACCTGCATGGCCAGGAGGACTTGATTGCTGACTTGGTCGATGCCCCGGACTCATCTACCCGGTACACTCTAGCCAAAGAGACAGTTCTACGTCGTCTTGCATGCTCAACTGAGGCAGCAATATGGCAAGTGCTCCACATCGAGCAACTAGGCAACAACAAATCTTCCCAGCTCTGGAGACGGCTTCGCACCCTGGTCAGTGCCGATCTACCCTCTGACACAGCTCTCCTCGCCATCTGGTCAGATAAACTATCTCCTCACATCCGCTTTGCTCTGGTTCATAGGCCTCCCGAACCTGTAGAGCAATCAGTGACAATTGCTGACAAGCTACATGATGCATCACTGCTCTATTTCGCCAGCCACTGCCTACCTGACAAGTCTCAGGTTCAGGCTGCTCATCCTGCGACCGAGGCCGCACTGTGCCGACCGTTCCGCTCGCTCCAGAAAGCAGTAAACAAGCTACTGGGACGTCACCGGCTCCACCTACGGTCACGCCCCCTCCTGGAACTGAGCCTGCTGCGGCCACCGAACCTCGGCCACCGCCACTGGCAACGAGCGTTCCACAGGAAATGCAACCGCACCACCCGTACTGTTACTTCCACACACCGTTTGGTGAGACGGTACGGAACTGCAGACCACCCTGCTACTTCCCAAATGCCTACTGCGCACAACATGACAGGCGCCCCCCCCCCCCCCCCCCCCCCCGGGATACCTTTTCCTAGTGGACACAGGCGCCAATGTTTCACTGCTGCCCTTGTCCTTAGCATCGTCGAACATCTGCCCTCATCATACTTCAGTGCAAGCCGTGAATTCAACTAAACTACAATTCTCGGGTTCAACTTCACATGTCATCTCACTCTTCGCAAACTGCAAACTCAAGTGGATTTTTTAGTGTGCAAAATTGACGTACCTATACTAGGCATTGACTTCTTGCGACACCACAAACTTCCACCAGACCTAGTGCAAAACACCGTGTTTCATCACCTGTCAAAGACTCACTTCCCCGGTGCTCTGTCGAGCAAACCTCCCCGTGATAAATCGATCTGGGCTCATCTCATCCGTACATGCCCGTTTATGTCGACGACGTTATGAGAAACCACGCATAAGTGCCTTGTCAAGCTCGAAAATGGCGTTCACCTATGCAAGGAAAACTTTGAGCTCTCCCTTTGGCTCCACGAAACTCAGCTCCAGCTCTCCTACGCAGCAAAGGAATTACAAACACTGCAGCAAGGACAAAGGAGGTTCAGTAAGTGCACCGAATCTCCTTGCAGTCCCAGAAATCGAGCCTCCATGTGCTTACCTCCCGCTACCCCTTGCAACTGTGTACTGACAGTTCCACAGGACCACAGCCCTCTAACATGGCAGCATTTGACACTTGGCCGGACATGAGAGTGCATGTGCGACGAGCGTCACATGTTCCCGAACTGACGGCTTGTTCCCCTCCCCTCGTGGACAGGACCTCAAACTATGCAACTTCGGCTCCCGCGTGGCGCCATCCGACCGCCACTGACAACACAAACAGTGCACTTGTGCCTTACGCTTCGCCCGCAACCGCGCTGCCACAGGCCACGCCCTCGGACAATGGACTCACTAACGCTTCACGAGCTCAACCGACCATGGTGCCACTGCTTTGGGCTGGCGGTCATCTTGGCACGTTGACTCCTGGGACACTTCGCCACCTTGGCTCCCGTTGGATCTGCCAAGTGGCTCCGAACACCACGACCACATCTTGCCTGCCCCGCCCGCCACACATTGTAAACAATCTGCCTCCCGTGCCGCCGGCAACATTTCCGTCGTCACCAATGGCATGGTTCACAAGCTTCTCCTCATGCCAGGACCCCCGATCTCCAGTAAACCACTTCGACTTTGTCCCGAGCCCCTCTCTGACCTTAAAAAACAGATATCTGAACTACTAAGCTCCAGCGTCATTGAACCCTATGCCAGTAGCTGGTCTGCACCCATACATATGACACCCAAGAAAAATGGGTCATGGCGCATGTACGGAGACTACCATCGACTCAATGCACGAAAAATTATGGACACCTACCCCATACCCAACATTGCTGACTTTACCAGTTCCTACGCAGGTGCGACCACATTCTCTGTCATTGATTGCAAACGGGCCTACCACCAGATCCCCATGGCACCTGAAGACAGCAATCACCACCCCGATCAGGTTATTTTAGTTTCGATTCACGCCCTTCGGTCTTAAAAATGCAACCCAGACCTGGCAACGCTTCATCAACGAAGTGCTATTTGAACTAAAATTCTGCTTTGCACATCTTGATGACATTCTTGTGTTCAGCTCCTCCGTCGAGGACAACATTCGACATGTGCAAACTGTTACGAACACTCTCGCGGCGGCAGGCATCGAGACCAACCAGGACAAATTGCAGCTACATCAACCCACTGTCACTTTTCTTGGTTTTCGGGTCTCTGCCGACAGAATTTCACCGCCCCCTGAGAAAGTACAAACAATACTAAACACACCCAGACCTTCGTCATTCAAAGAGCTCCGGCACTTTCTGGGGATGGTTAATTATTATCGCCATCATCTACCTTGGGCTGTGGAGATTCAGGCTCCACTGACGGACACCTTGGCAGGCACCAAGACTTCTGGATCTCAGCCCGTTCCATGGACCCCTGCTATGACTGACTCTTTCACTGCCCTCAAAAATCTTCTTGCTGAGGCCTGCACCATCGCACATCCTCATCCCAATGCGCAATTTTCATCATCACAGACGCAAGCGATACTGCCATCGGCGCTGTCCTTAGCCAGACAGTCAATGGCCGAACCTCGCCTCTGCAGCTCTTCTCGCGCAAGCTCACCAGTGCACAACGGAAATATTCCACATTTGACAGGAAGTTGCTTGCGGTCTATGAAGCGATCAAGCATTTTAAGACTGACATTGAGGGATGCCCTTTCTATGTTTTAGCAGACCACAAACCCCTGGCTGCGGCCATTACAAACCCGCCAGCTGACCTGCCTCCTCGCCGCTTCAGATACATGGACTTAATATCTCAGTTCACCACTGATGTCAGACACTTAAAGGGTGCTGACAATATAGTCGCTGATTTCCTTTCACGAGTCGATGCCGTTCATTCGCTGTTAGACCTCTTTGAACTGCCTAACCTCCAACCCGCAAACGAGGACACGCAGAACCTGATTTCAGACTCAACCTCTTCACTACACTTTGTCCGCATCACTTTCCCTGGCATTTCTGGTGAGATCTGGTGTGATGACAGTACGGCCATGTTACGCCCCCTCATCCCAACCATGCTCCGTCGAGCTGTCTTCAACGCACTGCATAATTTAGCCCACCCTGGTGTTCGTGCGTCTGCCCGCCTCGTTGTGGAGCGCTTTGTGCAGAGAAATGTCAACAAGAACTGCCAGCAATAGGCACGTTCGTGCGTCGCGTGCCAATGCTGCAAAGTACGCAGGCACACTTCACCCCCCCTTCGAGCCTTTTCGACCCCTCCTGGGCATTTCCAGCATATTCATATTGACACTGTCGGCCCTCTGCCCCCCTCTAACGGCTTTCGTTATGTCTTCTTATCTGTCGACCGAAAAACTCGCTGGATCGAGGCTGTCCCCCTCCCCAATATTACGGCAGAAACTGTTGCTAGAGCTTTCGTCGAGTCATGGGTATCGCATTTCGGATGGCCAGCTATCATCACGACTGACTAGGGCAGACAATTTGAGTCAGCCGTGTTCAACAAGATTTGTAACATCTGCAGCATCCAGCACATCCATACCATAGCATATCACCCACAATGTAATAGACTAGTTGAATGTTGGCACCGCACTTTCAAGGCGGCTCTTCGATGCCATGACTCTCTATGGACTGAGGCCCTTTTCCTTGTGCTACTCGGCATTCATGCGATCTATAAGGAAGACCTCAAGGGCACAATAGCCGAGTTCGTATACGGCCAGAACATTGTTCTCCCTGTCGAACTTGTGAGCCCTTCGGCTTCTCTCCCTCAGTCTGACATACCTTCCTTCGTGGATCGCGTCAGACGTCACTTCATCAACCTCCATTTTCCTCTGCCTGCCAGCCACTTCCGCTCTAAGGTTCACGTCCCAAAACCTCTGGACAATTGTAAATACGTCATGCTCCGAGATCACACTGTCCGTGCTCCCCTCCAACCTTCATATACTGGTCCATACTGAGTTCTCCGGCGCTCAGCCAACACTTATGACATCCAGATAAAAGATTCAGCTGTCACAGTCTCTATCAACAGACTTACACCTGCTCATGTCGAGCCTTCTTCTATCCCCTTCAGGCCATGACCACGCCACTTATTGTCATGGATCATGATGTACCGACCACTCCCTCCAGGTCAGACTTACGCACTCCGTCGAGTGACCCCATGCCCCCGACATCGAGCTTATCTAAGATCACACCCTCGCCACCGGGCCCTTCTCCGGTCCCTGCGACCTCCCCCCCGTTGCCTGCCTCACCCTGTCGAGGTTTCTCACGCCCCCCCCCCCCCCATCTTGAACGTGCCCTTGCTCGAGGTGTTTGTGCCTGTCCCCCCGGACATAATCCACAACATCTCTATAAACTACGTGATGACACACTGTTTGTCGTATGTTACCCTTCATCTGGTGCTCATGACACAACCTCTGCCATTCCCTGCCACTTGGTGAAATGTGTTCCCCACTCGCCCGACGTCGAGCTGGACATGCTTCGTGTGTTCGCCACGACCACCGGAGACATCGTCATCGTTTCTCCGTTCCACCCGCAATCCGCCGGCCTCCCTGTCGCCGCACGACCAGCACGCCCAGTGCGATGCCTGGCGCGCTTCAACGACTTCCAGGTTCAGTGGCCAAACCTTCCTTCACATCAACTACTGACACAGCTCCCTGACGACGCTGTCGAGCTGACCGTGGTCTGGCTCCCGTGGACCAACCGTGCCGGTGCCATAGTCACCCCCCCCCCCCTCCCCGGCCTCTGTAGAGTGCTCTGTACCGTGGGGGGCGGCTATGTGGCGCCGATGAGGTCGACACCAGCATCGATCTGAGTATCGTCTTCGAACTAAACTAAGATTATATTTGAACAAAACCGCCATGTTAGTTCTTTGTAAGCCTTGCTTGTGTAAAGAGGTGAATAAATGAACTATTGCTAAATCGGAGTATTGTTTGGTGTAACTGACCCGAACTTCTCCCTCAAGTTTATAGAGTCTTAAATGATGTTCCTCCAGAATGCTTATATCAGGCATTCCACTGTGGCATAATGGAAGAAACAACAAGAAGTCTGACATTAAAAAAGATTGGTGCAAGAGATGGAATGCTGCAACAATAAAACATCAAGGTGTTAAGAGATCCGTCTGCCAGCCTACCAGGATTTAATATGAAGAGAAGTGAGTGGACAAGACCGAATAGGATAAGGCCCTGTCACGCCAAGTGAAGTGCTGTGATTGACAAGTAGGGACTCAAACGCTCCAGTCTTCCATTGTGGGATCCAAGAACTAACCATTCAGCATGTTGTCTGAGGCTGTCCTCTGAGAAAGCACCCAGAGACATTCATGGACTTTGTTAATGCTGCTCACTGTGCTATCAGCTGGCTTCATTCACTAGATGATGAACTATGATTAAACATATCTGTCTTAATTAACAGTCCTAATTCTATAGTTTAAATTTTCTTTTAGTATTATTGAATTATTAATTTTCAAAATTTAAATATATTAACTTTGTGCCTAAATTATTAAAAGTATGATTGTAAACTACATACACACATCAAAATAAGTTTTGTATAACCTTGGTTCCGACAGTTCCGGAAGCTGTACAGGAAATTGGAATAGGGATCAACATAAACATGATTTCTGCTCTTTTTATCACTCATGAAAACAACACATTGCATGCTGTACAATCATACAGCGAGACCTTCAGAGGTGCTGGTCCAGATTGCTGTACACACTGGTAACTCTAATGCCCAGTAGCACGCCCTCTTGCATTGATGCAAGCCTGTATTCCTAATGGAATACTATCTACAAGTCCGTCAAGGCACTGTTAGTCCTGATTGTCCCACTCCTCAACGGCGATTTGGCGTAGACCCCTCAGAGTGGTGGATGGGTCGAATCGTCCATAAACAGCCCTTTTCAGTTTATTCCATGCATTTTCAATAATGTTAATGTCTGGAGAACATGCTGGCTACTCTAGACAAGTCATGTCGTTATCCTGAAGGAAGTCATTCACAAGACGTGCACGAAGGGGGCGGGAATTGTCGTCCATGAAGACGAATTCCTCGCCAATATGTTGCTGATATGGTTGCACTGTCGGTCGGAGGATGGCATTCACATGTCGTACAGCTATTATGGCGCCTTCCATGACCACCAGCGGCATACGTCGGCCCCACATAATGCCACCCCAAAACAGCAGGGGACTTCCACCTTGCTGCACTCGCTCGACAGTGTGTCTAAGGCGTTCAGCCAGTGGCGGATTTACATATAGGCACACTGGGCACAGGCCTAGGGGCGGCACCTTAAGGGCAGCAGCATTTTTTGCTTTGTATTCATTTTAATTGTTCACGTTTTAAAATAACTGATTTTGCTAGCCTTAAGAACGAAATTCGACAATACAAGCTTGGAAATACATATAGTTTACTCGGTGACTGAATGGAAATTTAACATTGGGTTTCTGTCTGTATCATCTCCACAATTGTTCAAAATATTTTGAAGCAAGCTGTCAGGATGGCAATCTACAATACAATGTTTGAAACATTATTATTTCCTAGAATGTTGTCGGCTTCTACTTAACCCTACCATATTTTCCCTGTGAAAATACTGGGACCCTGAAAAGCTGTGATAAACTAATGAGCAGTTTCTTAATATAATGTGTGGGCTTCAGTATGTAAAACCCAACTCTACTTAAATTTCTTGTAGAAATTACGGGGAAGTATCAAATCAACCCTCCATTACTGTAATTAATATCAAAGCTCTGTGGTCTTCAGTATTTGAGCTTTGATTTAATGACACTTGTTTAATAAAACACGTTGATACCGGGAATGTTTTACATTTTTAAACACATGTTTATACGAACGAAATATAAGCAGAATATCTAATAATGTGCGAACTACACTTCACAACAGTTAAAAAAATTTTATCTTTATTTATGTAGTTACCTTTTTGGGCCGAAAAAAGAAGAAGAAACCAATTTTCGTTTGTCTCATTTATTGCACTGTAGCCACTCTGTGTAATCGAATAGTACGTGGGACTGCAAATTTTATATTAAACTTCTTAACTAAGATTTTTTTCTTCGAGGAAAGGTTATTTTTATGTTGGAACAAAACGTGCATTTACACATGACACCAGTGTTCACACAAATGACAGCACACCACATCAACTGCCAACAAGACCACTTAAACTTTGTAGTCTGTCTTCTCTGCCCACAGAAACCGCTAAAACGTTATAAGAATAAATGGGATAAGATTCGATCCAGCACACCTCACTGCAAGAAATTGCAAAAATTATTTGCTTCTTAAATTAGAAAGAGTGTCAGAACATATTTGCGTCCCAGCTAAAATTCTGGTGTTTCGATAAACAGAAACCAAAAAAGAGACTGTCCCATTTTCTTCACGAGGCGAATTCCAGCCAGCAGGTGTGCTTCTTCTGTTCACTGACAACAGAGAAACAAGCTACAATGAAATTAAATTATTCTGCATTGTCATTCTTTCATAGCACAGTTTAGTGATGGGCTAAACTGCGATTTTCCGATATCAGTGATTTCTGTGAATACTACTTTTCAGTATCTGTTATTCTTAACTGTGATTTGTCGCAGTAAAGAGTCGCAGTTAAGGAGCCTACGTCGTGTATCCCTCCGCCACTGCTATTTCTGCGATTTCTGCTACTTCTGCGACTTCTGCGATTTCTGCGATTTCTGTGATTTCTGCTACTTCTGCGATTTCTGTGACTCCTGCGATTTCTGCGACTTACCACCGTATGAAGAAGTTACATCTGTCCACACAGAAAATTGCATCTCAACAAACCTGTCATTGGTAAGTATGTTTTACGTTTGTTCTTCCGTTGGCTTTAATTTTGTATTGAAGAAACAACTGTGAAAATATTAATAGTGTAATTAATATGTAAGTAGCCATACAGTAGCGTAATAGTTCGTGTTTATAAAATGAATTCTAACATATTGTTATGTTCACAGGTACGCGAACTGCATTTTAGTCACTCAGTAAAGTGATAACTCAAAATATCATTGTCAACAGATCTGGAGAAATTGCCACTGCGTCTTTAGACCGTTTTCGTCAGACGAGAGGTTAGTTTCTAAGTGTTTCGATGGACTTAATTACTTCAGTGAGATCGTTCTTGCAAATGCGAAATATAACCCATTGAGTGGCTTTCATTAGAGGAAATTTTAGCAATCTACTCTGTCAATTATATTACTTGTAATTAGTGACAGCAAAAATTGTTTAATAATCCTTGTGATTTTGCAGACACAGTTCTGACTATGATTACTGGTTGCTGTACGTATCTATCCACATTAAGGCTGTTGAGAGAGACTCGAGAAGATTCAAGACAGCTCTTAGAAGATTTTGCAGTTTAAAAGTGACGTAATTGTGAAATAAGTGTGCAGATGAGTGATTAAACTGTGTTTTATTGAAGTTGTTGTGCGATTTTAAAGGAATAATAAACGTTAAATACAGTGAGTGAATAATGAAAATCTCATTTTCCACATGTTTAAGCCGTCCTATACCCGTAATTTTCCGCCACTTATTACTTATTTACTGGTAAACACTAGTTGGAGAGTGACATGCCCCCCACCCCCACTCACCGTCTCCACAATCTTGGTGTGACACTGACCTGTAACATATCCCAAAGTCTACAATATGCATTTTGAGGCTGTTGATATGAAAGTGGGAAGTACAGATCTTCCATTTAAATCAGGAATAGCTTAAGTGCATTACTTGAAAGTAACACAAGAAAAGCTTACTTATGTAGGTGGTAGTAGTGTAGGCAGAAAGTTCTTGTGTGTGAAGTTGCCATGTAGAACACCAGGCGTAAAACTTTTATCCCGAGTCTTGAACTATGTCGGAACAAAAGTGAGGTATTCATATGACCCAATAATAGTGTTTTCATTTCACTACACTTATACAGATGTCTGATTTCCTCTGTGTTAACATTGCAAAGTCCTGTAGGCATGTGGAGTAATAAGCAAAACTGTCATATTGGAAGCAGAATCAAACACATTTGTTACGTTACTTGATATTTTCAGGAGAAAAAGGCAATGTTGCTTCTTATTAATATACTTTCAGAGTCACAGCTGTGTTTGACCAACAATAACTGATGCTGAATGTACATGTCGTCATATAATGTGAAGGGATTATTTCAATAGTGGTACAAGTCTATTACCTCCACTTTTCTGTCTATAATGCCTCTGAAATTAATGATCCAAACAAACATAAATAAAGGTTCATCTCTAGCAAGAAGCCATATGCTCGAATATTTCTGGTATCTCAACTGCAGATTTTTCAGCGCTCATTTAACTTTACGACTCTGTATCTCAAAATGAACAAAAATTGACTTGTACCACTAATGAAATAAGTCCTTCATATGCACACACAGCATACCGATCTCGTGAGGCACAAGGCTCTCATAACGAAGTACGTACGTCGGTCAACAGATGGCAGTAGGAAAAGAATGTTAACTGCTTTTTAGTTGCTACTTGCGACTCTTAGTTGCGATTTGTCACAGACATCGCAGTTTCTCGGTAGCGAATAGCGTAGTATGAACTTTGCTCAACAGATGGCACTGTTAACTGCGCTTTTTAGTTGCTACTTGCGACTTGTCACGGAAATCGCAGTTAGACTCGATATCGTATCGAAGAGATGGACGTAGTACGAACATTCGCCAACAGATGGCACTGTTAACTGCGCTTTTTAGTTGCTACTTGCGACTCTTAGTTGCGACTTGTCACGGAAATCGCAGTTGGACTCGACTGCGAATCGCAGAGACGGGCGTAGTACAAACTTTGGCCAACAGATTCCACTGTTAAGCCCGGTCCACACGCAACGATCTGTCTGCGCAGACATTGGCGCAGATGTCTGTACATGCAAAAGATCGCTGCAAATGTGGTGTGTTCACACGACACAAACCCCAATCTACTACTCGCCCGCTATCTGTCGGTGTAGAAAAGAAATATCAGTGGCAAGCGACTACGCTCCCCGAAAACGTCAAAATTTAATTCAGTTATTTTGAAAAATAGAAATGGAGGAAGTTCTGTTGTGGGCTGTGTTCGCAACCTGTGTTGCAAAAAAACATTCAGACCAACCGCAGGAAACAGAGAAAGCGGTCAAAATGGTGCAGACAGTGGCTGCTAAAGCGAAAGCAGTTTTGTCACGTAAATTTACTGCGAGAGTTGCAGGGCGAACCTGTTTTGTTTTACATAACCTCGTGTTCCATTTCCTCGCACATTGGCACTCCAATTTCATCTTCAATTGTACTCCTGCTTGGTTTTGGCGTTTCTTGATCACTAAGAAAGCCAAGTAGATCAAAATACCATAACGTTGGCTGATATACTTGATCTACTCCTACACCAGATCTTCTAGATTTCTGAACTTTGGATAACTCTTTTCGGTAAACAGTTCGCTGACAGACTAATTTACTTGACTTGCCTTCATGAACTCATCTTTCAGGAAAGCGTAAATAGCTTCACATGAGGGGTTACATGCTTTAAGAGATAATTATAAGTTTCGACATCCATCCGCAAATAATTTCGCCAGTTCGCAACGAAATTATTATTTTATTACCGTTTCTCTGTTTGCCGAGGCGCCAACTGCCCGCAATTTTTCAATTAGAGCATTGTATGCTGCTGTCTTTTTGTCTCTGCCACTATATTCTTTACTTTTAATCTTCCACAAACATGGGTGGTTTCTGTATATTTCAATGAATTCACTTACAAACTCTCGAGAACACTGACGATTATCAGCCATTTTAATGCCCTGTGCACACAAATACAAACACTAGACTGAGCAAACAGCTGTTTCGCGCCAGATTTGCGACGATCTCCTATCCACACGCTCCAACTTGTCTGCGCAGATGTGGTTTGAACCGACAGATTTGAGAGGTTTCGCTCAAACCTCCAACTCCAACTTCCAGGTTTGCACACACCTCAGGTTGGTGCAAATCTTCTGTTCACACGCAACGATCTGTCTGCGCAGATGTGATGTGCGCAGACATTTGCGCAGACAGATCGTTGCGTGTGGACGGGCCTTTAACCGCGCTTTTTAGTTGCTACTTGCGACTCTTAGTTGCGACTTGTCACTGAAATCGCAGAAAGCAATCCTAAATTCGACCAATAGATGGCTCACGTCTTTGAATGTGAAATACTACTTGCGACTGCTAACTGTGACTGAAATCGCAGTTAGATTCTGTAAAGTTGTTATTGTGATATCTGCGACTTCTCAGTCACTGTGATTTCTAACAGATACGCGATTTCCTGCCCACCACTAGCACAGTTACTTCAAGTAATCTGAGTTGGTCAGTTCATCACTTCGTGTTTAAAGGAAAAATCTTTGTGCTCAAGTGCCAAGTTTAAAGTAAAAAGCTTTGCGGTCATG
Organism: Schistocerca americana; assembly: GCF_021461395.2. Lineage (NCBI taxonomy): Eukaryota > Metazoa > Arthropoda > Insecta > Orthoptera > Acrididae > Schistocerca > Schistocerca americana. The sequence continues at coordinate 1,147,968,772 of NC_060119.1, read as the reverse complement.
TGTGGTGTAGTACGATTGGAACTGCATACAGTCTTTCTTTCTTTCCTTTTACAATTTTTTTCTTTTGTTTTGACTGTGGGTTGACAATTTTGCAAGTGCCTTAACATGAATAACAGTGAAAAAAGCAAACATGCAAAATTAAGTGGAGCAGCATTTCGGGAATTACCGAAGGAAAGGCGAGAATGAGAAGTCAATGTTATAACAACACTTGGCAGAGTAGATAAATGTTGCGAAAAAAATGTTGCTGGTTCGACTTCCGAGTTCAAGTAGTACAGATGATATTTCTGGCACTGCAGCTGTTGTAAAAGAAGTAAATACAGACGAAACAAAAGTAAAAAAGGAAGAAAAACAAATTGTTCCTGATTTCGAGATTCACGAAAAACTAAGTATCGAGTCAGACATTACAAAAAGAAATAACCTCATTAGTGATAATCCTGCAGAATGAACCAACAATCGACATTCTATTACAAAGTGGCATTAATCAAAACTCTAACAGTGATTTTTTAATTCAAGATGATCAATTGGCGATAAAACCAGATATTTGAACAAAAATGTATTTTACCGTAAACTTTTAAATGGTGAATCAACTTTATGTGATTTCTAGGATACTCCTGTGGCACTGGTGCTGTTTTTTGTGCATTCTGAAAATTGTTCAGAGGTAAGGCCGCCAATGCTACTGATGGTATGTCATCATGATAATTCACTTGAACACAACAATTCTAAGTCATCACTCTTAACAAGAAAAAAGTAACTTGGAACAATAGATAAACATTTCAAGTCATATGTTGAGAAAGAAAAAATGTACTGCAGCAGTGTGTTGAAAAGGATATTTGCAATAGTAAAGAAGCTAACAAGTCATGGTCTTCCCCTATGTGGACATATTGAAAGATTACATTCATTACATAATGGTCAAATTATGATGTCTCTTGAACTTACAGCCGAGTTTGATCCTTTTCTCGCAGAGCACGTTGAATGATATGGAAATCCAGGGCAGGGGTATACAAGTTATCTTTCTTCAACAATTTGTGATGAAATAATAGAGCTTCTTTCTGAACGAATAAAGAGAATTATCGTAAGTGAAATAAAACAGGCCAAATATTTCTTTATAATAGTAGATTCTGCTGCAGACATTTGACATACTGATCAATTATCTTTCATATTAAGATATGTGAACGATAACGGTGAATCTGTTGAATGTTTTCTTCTGTTTTTACCAAACCTGGTGTTACAAAGCAAGCTGAGATAATTTTAATTCCCCTCTTGTTTTGGCATCTGCCTCCTTAAATTCATTTCGGTATTTTTAACTATTCACCATTAGCATACGTGAATATAATCTGTATTTTCACAAAAGAGAAAGGTTGGCCCTCGATTTTAAATAATATAACACCAGATCTAATTTTGTGCTTAGTTTTATGTATTTAATTGATTTTATAATGTATTTCAACTATTCTTAGTTAGTATCTTTCATTATAGGGTGAAATCAGTGATTGTTTCGTAACTTAATTCTATTGTTGACGTATAAACAAATATAAATTCTGTACCAATTACAAACATTTGGAAGATGAACTACTAGTAACAAAGTATCTATTTGGCTCTATTCGAAAACATATTACCAAAACCAGCCCTGAATAATTCCAAAGTAATTAACAGTTTTGTAAAAGTATTGTTTACATAACTATATTCGTTAATTTCACAATTTAAATAAATAATTTGTCCTTACTTGTAGCAGAAGAAACTGTTACAAACGCAGAAATTTTTGATGTATTCAGTTAATTTAATGAGTTAAGTTTTAATTATAATTTCTGTAAATTTAACTTCGAACAATGTGTAGTTTCAGTACCTATTATTGTGAGGATATATAAGGGTCCAATTTTAGGTCAGGAGACAGTAAGTCCATGGCCGAGTTTCAGATGAGAAAACTGTGTTGTTTACAACTACAACAATGCTTCAACTGGACCATGGAATAAATATTAAAAATTAGGCTGTGTGTAAAAACAATAACAGTGTCTGCTCCATATGTACCTGATTATTCTTCAAGAACTGTGAACTTTGTGGTTAGGTTTTTATTGCTCATCAATGTTCAATAGTAAGCTATTGTAGCAGTATGAGGTGGTTTGCCTGCAAACTATTAATGAGGATTATCGAAAGTTAAACAATTGTGCAATGGCCATATAACTGTGTACTATGAATATATGAATGGTAGCAAAACTTCAGATTCTGTCGATTAGCTCAAAATGCTTTTCCACTAGATGTTATTGTGATTGTAATTTGCCACATCTTTTAATTAATATGGACAGAGCAGAGACTTCATTCCAGTCTACGTCATGAATGAATATAGATGTGTCACTGTATAATGCTACACAAATAAATCTTTTGTACAAACGACTATTCTGACTATGTTACTAGGGCATTCCCCATCATCTGATAGGAAATGATTCCTTCCTTCACACCGACCATGTGTCAACCATGAAACATGTAATGCGAGTTGTTGAAAGAATAATTTTAGTGCGAAGTAACACTGTGGCCATTGCTCCAACGAATAACATATCTGGAATTAATGCATATGAAGTGTACCGCCAGTGCGACCATTGTATTGAACACCGCCCTGCGATAAAACATGAATGTTCTTCAGCTGTGTGTATACTGCTACTGGTTAACATAATGCATATTACACCATGGCTTTGGAGCCAACAGATGACTTATTATTGGACTTTGAACAAGATTCTACAGTGGAAACACAACAGTGCACATAAAATCAAAAAGCAGAACTTAGTTCACTCATTGAAATGCCTCAAAAGTCTTCCATGAAACACGCACATAGATGATGGCACCTGATCTGAGGGAGCGCTCTGAAATTGTTGTCTTACCGGCTGACAAAGGCAATGCTACAGTTGTTGTCTCCCATAAGAACTACACTGATAAGATGCAGAGCCTGCTAAATGACGATTCCTACCGGAAGATCAGCATTGACCCTACAAAGAAGGTGGAGAACAAGACGAAGTCGCTTCTCAAGGACGCAGATTTACCGGAGGGTGACGCTAAGAAATTGTTACCCCAAGGTCTGGTACCGCCTAGACTATATGGACTCCCGAAGGTTCACAAAGAGGGGGTACCATCATGCCCCATTGTCAGCAACATCGGGCACCTACATATTTGTTGGCCAAATACCTGATGGGAATAATAAGTCCTTATGTGGGTAAATGCCCTCATCACATCCATAATTCCGTGGATTTTGTTAAACGCCGTGATAGCTTCAGGTTGGATGAGTCAGATATCATGGTGAGTTTTGACGTCATTTCCTTGTTTACGAGGGTACCCCTGCGAGAGTCACTAGAATTGATTAGTCAGAAGTTTGATGAGAAGACCACTGAACGTTTTAGGCATGTCTTGACTTCCACGTATTTTCTTTTTAATGGAGAATACTCCGAACAAACGGAGGGAGTCGCCATGAGTAGTGCACTCTCACCGGTGGTAGCGAATGTGAACATGGAGAACTTCGGGGAGGAAGCCCTGTCGTCATCCGAATGGAAACCTACTTGCTTTTTCCGTTACGTGGACGACACGTTCGTCATCTGGCCACATGGTATGGATAAACTCCTTGACTTCCTTACACATCTAAAATCCATACACCCCAACATCAAATTCACTATGGAGACTGAAACGGAGGGTAAATTACCTTTCCTTGACGTCTTGGTCAAGAGAAGGGCTGACGGCACCTAGGTCATGGGGTGTATCGGAAGACAACGCACACTGATCTGTATTTGCACGCAGACAGCTGCCACCACCCTTCACAGAGGAATGGGGTACTTAAAACTCTAGTACATAAGGCACGCACTATTTCTGATGCAGAGAGTCTACCCCAGGAATTGGAACATCTGAGAACTGTATTTCGAAAAAATGGGTACTCAGAGTGGCAGATTCAACATGCTCTCCGCCCAACCACTGCAGCACAATTTGTGGAGATGGATGAAATCACGAGGGAGGAGGTAGGCACTGCGTTTATTCCATATACAGGCGCACTCTCGGGGAAAATCGCCCGCATTTTGAAGAAACACCGGGTCGGAACTGTGTTTTGTCCTCCGAATAAAACTCGTGCACTGGTGGGGAGCGCCAAAGATGACCTCGGTTTGAGGAAGGCCGGCGTGTACCAGATTCTGTGTCAATGTGGCAAGTTATATATTGGTCAGACGATGCGTACCGTCGATGATCGATGCCGTGAACACCAGAGACACACTCGACTGATGTATCCGAGCAAGTCGGCGGTCGCCGAACATTGTTTGTCGGAAAATCACGCTATGGAGTATGAACGCACGAGGATTCTGGTACAGACGTCGAGATACTGGGACAGCGTTGTTAGAGAGGCCATCGAAATTCGCACCAATGACGACCTCATAAACTGTGACTGTGGCTATAATCTTAGCAAGGCTTGGGAACCAGCGATTTGGTTAATCAAGAGTAAATCGAGCAAACGTATAGTTGTGACGACCACGGCGGACAGAGCCATCACACCGACGTCATCTCAGACGCCGTCGCAATCTGATCCACCGCGCGACCGTGGCGCAGGGCGCGGACGGCGGAGGGAGTGCGCCGCGGGCGGAGGTTATTTAAATCGACCGCCGCCGCGAGCGAATCAGACGACCAGGCCACACAAACGGCCTGGCCGAAGAAGTTGACCATCGGTCGAGCCATACAGGTCTCGTCAGAAGGCACGGGAGCACTGGGAGCACGTCAGGACCAAAGCGTCCAAACCAAGGAGTTCGTCAACCACTGGAAAACCCTAGTGGACAGCGAAATCCTGGACGACACCATCCCAAACTTGGCCGACCGAGATGAACATCAAATGAGCTTCCTGCAAAGCAGGGAGCCCATAAGAAGAAAGGAGGAAGCCCTAGAAGAGCAGTTCCGAAGACAGAGAGACGAGCAAGAGGCGGAGCGTGACAGAAGACGCGAAGCCCGCCGTGATCGCCAGCGGCAACGCTGGCAACACGGAAAGTAAAGAGAAGCAAGACACAAGCAGTTCTGGCCGGGTTTTGCAGGTTTTCCTTGGCCGCTAAGGTAAATACCGGAACTGTCCCCTATAAACTCCTGCAAATAAATTCCCAATTGGGAGAAATGCCCCCCCCTTCCTTGCACCCCAGCAAAAAAGAATAAACAGAGCCAAAGCAGAATAACCAAACCAAATGGCTGAAAAGAGCATCGCGCGCTCTCAAGCAGCCCGCCCTTCTCCATCTGAGAAGGGAATGAAAAGTGCAAAAAAAAAAAAAAAAAAAAAAAAAAAAAAGCGAGCGAATCCAGTTCCCCCTTAGCAGCCATAGCGTACGGATCTCCGTACCGGCACGTTCACAGGAACTCAGTCCGTCAGTTCACCTGATGATGGCGACATGTATGATCGCCGAAATATTGTGGCCGTTGGACACTGTAGACCGGCGATACACCTGTGGATATTTTGATTAATAAGTGTCTCGATCAACTGCTTGAATCCAGGCTATGTTCTCAATGTGAATACCGACTGTGGAAACAAGAGTAATGATGGCACCTATTAATTACTAATAAAGTAAGATTAATTACTAATAAAGTAAGATGGCGTCTAGTGTTGTTATTCATAGTGATCAAGCGAAAAAAAGTTACAGTTTTGCCCTAAAAAAAGGAAATTATCGGAAGTGTGACAGTGAAATAGCGAAATTAAGCGAACGCATTTCAAGTATACAAAAAATCGTGTAAGTCCTAAGACTCGAAATTTCGCAACTAAGAAATGAAAATACCGAGCTGCAGAAGGTGTGTCGTGTTTCTAACGATAAAACTGTAAGTAAATTGCAAACTGGAGCTGTAGAGAATCCTGAGAAGCGGAAAAGATGTGCAAAACATGTATCTAACTTTGTAAATGATATTGTGTTCGCCGAAATAAACAGACTCACAGTACTGTCGACAAATAGTGACGGACGCACTAAGAACAATGAACTCCATAAACAGCGAGTGAGTACCAAAACAAAACAGGTAGAAAAAAAATTGCTACATAAATCGAAGCCCTGTAACAAGGTAGTGAAACGGTCCACACAAGTGGGAAGAAGACAGTTAACAAGATAAACAAGCCCAATAAACTGCGCGATGATAACTGTAAATTCACTCCGAAATCCAATGCGATGTGCAATAGTCTCTTGCTTGCTGATAGCCACGGAAGAAAGTTTGCGGAAACCCTGCAAAGTGTAAACAATAAAATCCAAGTAAGCAGCGTGGTGAAGCCAGGAGCAAGAACCAAAAACATCGTAGCAAATGTAGACTTAGAACGCAAAATGTTGCTGGACAATGATTTTATTGTATGTATAGCAAGCGCAAATGACGTGGCGTTTAATGAAGCTGAGACCTGTGTCGAAGGCTTGTCCATGTTTCAAGAACAAAACAAATCTAAAAATACTGTTATTGCTACCATTCCACATCGGCATGATTTAACATTTGTACCATTCGTGTGTTAACAAAGAGATCAGAAAAACAAATGCAAAGATTAAACTGCTTTGTTCAAAAAAATATGAAAAATGTTCGATTTTGGATATAGGGAGATTAGATAAATCCATGCATACTGAACATGGATTACATTTGAACTATGAGGGAAAGCAATTTTTGTGTGAAAGATTAAACGAACTGATTACAGAAAAGATCGAACTAAGTACCCTAATTTACGAAAATAGTTCGTTCTCAACTGATTTGCCAACTCACTTAAGTACTGTGTCCTGTGCCAGCAACATACAGAGTGTTCAACACACCAGCCAGACAGAACCATTGGAATCTCCAGCAGCGACCATAAAAGTGGTGAAGCAGTCAAGAAGAAAGATAACTTCCAGGCTCCAGGAGGATTTTTGGTATCATTCAATGCAGATGAAGAGGATATAACAGAAGTTCCGAAGCTCAAACCAACAGTAGGCCTACATGAACACAGTGAAAGTACCCTGATACCAAGTAAGCCTAATCGTAAAAATGGCACAGACTTAAGAAAGACTAAACCACTCACAATTTTCTATCACAACATTGGCCTAAAAGGACTTAAAAATTCACTAGACCAGCTACTAATAAACATAAATGGTATTGAAAGAGAAAAGCAACCAGATATGCTATGCTTCACTGAACATCATGTTACTTGTGGTATTCAGATGTACTTAGATTCATTTTATCATCTCAATATTGCAGATCCAACATGGAGAGGGGTGGAACAGTGGTTTATGTTAGAAATAATGTAGTATTTAGAATTCTTGATGTAAGCAAATTTTGTATTGAGCAGCACTTTGAAGTGTGTGGTATAGAACTGGCAACGAATAGTGTATCAGTAGTCATATTATCAATTTATAGAGCACCTGCAGGGAATCTTGGAATCTTTCTCAAACAGATTGAGGCAACATTATCAAAATTGTATAGAAAAAACATTTCAGTCATAATACTAGGCGACTTTATTGTAAATTTCCTGAATGAAAGTTATGAAAGAATGGAGCTGTAGCAACTAATGAGCTGTTACAATCTAATGGAAGTAGTTGAATTTCCCACTATGATAACTGATCACTCCAGTACTCTAATTGATAATGTGTTTGTTGATAAGTCTAGGCATAGTAGCTTGACAGTCGGTCAAGTCCTAAATGGGCTGTCAGACCTTGATGCTATACTTCTGTCAATCCCCCGTTTAAATCTTAACAGAAAACCAAAAGCTATCTGGGAAAATGTGAGACCAATAAATAAAGAAACAATGGAGACATATAGGCAGAAGCTACAGTTAGTTGACTGGTCTGAAGTATTCAACTCAGCAGATGTCAACATAAAATTTAATGTATTTATTAATTTAACATCAAATCTCCTTGAGGAGGTGTTTCCAAATAAAAGAGACAGAGAAAATCAATGTAGCCCTGCATTTAAGCCATGGACTACCCAGGGCATCAAAATTTCATGTAAAACAAAAAGAGAATTGTATGCCTCAGCCAGACGGTCTAACAATATTGCAGTGATGGGGCAATATAAAGTGTACTCTAAGATATTAAGGAAGGTGATCCAGAAATCTGAAAGTATGTATCTAAAAAAGGAAATTGACAAATCAAATAACAAAATGAAAACCATATGGAAATACACTCCTGGAAATGGAAAAAAGAACACATTGACACCGGTGTGTCAGACCCACCATACTTGCTCCGGACACTGCGAGAGGGCTGTACAAGCAATGATCACACGCACGGCACAGCGGACACACCAGGAACCGCGGTGTTGGCCGTCGAATGGCGCTAGCTGCGCAGCATTTGTGCACCGCCGCCGTCAGTGTCAGCCAGTTTGTCGTGGCATACGGAGCTCCATCGCAGTCTTTAACACTGGTAGCATGCCGCGACAGCGTGGACGTGAACCGTATGTGCAGTTGACGGACTTTGAGCGAGGGCGTATAGTGGGCATGCGGGAGGCCGGGTGGACGTACCGCCGAATTGCTCAACACGTGGGGCGTGAGGTCTCCACAGTACATCGATGTTGTCGCCAGTGGTCGGCGGAAGGTGCACGTGCCCGTCGACCTGGGACCGGACTGCAGCGACGCACGGATGCACGCCAAGACCGTAGGATCCTACGCAGTGCCGTAGGGGACCGCACCGCCACTTCCCAGCAAATTAGGGACACTGTTGCTCCTGGGGTATCGGCGAGGACCATTCGCAACCGTCTCCATGAAGCTGGGCTACGGTCCCGCACACCGTTAGGCCGTCTTCCGCTCACGCCCCAACATCGTGCAGCCCGCCTCCAGTGGTGTCGCGACAGGCGTGAATGGAGGGACGAATGGAGACGTGTCGTCTTCAGCGATGAGAGTCGCTTCTGCCTTGGTGCCAATGATGGTCGTATGCGTGTTTGGCGCCGTGCAGGTGAGCGCCACAATCAGGACTGCATACGACCGAGGCACACAGGGCCAACACCCGGCATCATGGTGTGGGGAGCGATCTCCTACACTGGCCGTACACCACTGGTGATCGTCGAGGGGACACTGAATAGTGCACGGTACATCCAAACCGTCATCGAACCTATCGTTCTACCATTCCTAGACCGGCAAGGGAACTTGCTGTTCCAACAGGACAATGCACGTCCGCATGTATCCCGTGCCACCCAACGTGCTCTAGAAGGTGTAAGTCAACTACCCTGGCCAGCAAGATCTCCGGATCTGTCCCCCATTGAGCATGTTTGGGACTGGATGAAGTGTCGTCTCACGCGGTCTGCACGTCCAGCACGAACGCTGGTCCAACTGAGGCGCCAGGTGGAAATGGCATGGCAAGCCGTTCCACAGGACTACATCCAGCATCTCTACGATCGTCTCCATGGGAGAATAGCAGCCTGCATTGCTGCGAAAGGTGGATATACACTGTACTAGTGCCGACATTGTGCATGCTCTGTTGCCTGTGTCTATGTGCCTGTGGTTCTGTCAGTGTGATCATGTGATGTATCTGACCCCAGGAATGTGTCAATAAAGTTTCCCCTTCCTGGGACAATGAATTCACGGTGTTCTTATTTCAATTTCCAGGAGTGTATGTTAAAAGCGAGGCAGGGAAAAGCTTATCTGCCAAAGAAGTGATTAGCTTAAGAACTGGGAGCCTTTCGGTGGATGCTCCCGAAATGGTGGCTAATATCTTTAACAATCATTTCCTAACAGTCACCAACCAAATGGGATGCCAGGGTTCTGTAAAGAAAGCTACAGAAATCTTGCATAACACCTTAACTAACAAAATAGAGGAGGTGTATCTTCAAAAAACTACAGTGATAGAATTAGAAAAAATAATTGTGTCTTTAAAATGTAAAAATTCTGCTGGAATTGACATTTCCAGCAAGTTACTGAAACACTGTTGTAAAGAAATAAGTACAGTCCTCTGTCATATTAGTAATACATCATTGGAAGGTGTTTTTCCCGACAGGCTAAAATATGGGCTTATACGACCAATTAATAAAAAGGGAGAAAAGACTGAGGCTACAAACTATCGACCAATTTCATTACTCTCAGTTTTCTCCAAGGTACTAGAGAAATCGATGCATAGCAGAATGGTTGAGCATCTTAGTAAATATAACATCTTCAGCAGTAGCCAGTTTGGCTTTCGGAAAGGGGTATCAACTGTGGATGCTATACATACCTTTGTTGACAATGTTATGGAAGCCATAAATAATATGATGACAGTTGGAATATTTTGTGACCTGTCAAAAGCTTACAGTGGCATCAAGATTTTTAATGCCCTCCCACTGCACGTTAAAGAACTGGTTGGAAACATTACAAAGTTTAAAGAAAATCTGAAGCAGTTCCTTTTAGATGAATCTTGTTACAGTATTGATGAATTTCTTAGAAAAAAGGCATAGACTCTCTTGTTTGTGCTTAAACCTTACTTCGTGACCTCTACAATTGATTAATCATACTCTGTAAGTACAGTGTAACTTAATACAATACCCAAATTTATGTATGTCTGTGTATGACGCCTGTATAACTTAACAACAATACCCAAATTTATGTCCCATACCTTAACTAATATGTAAGGATATGTGCTAAACTTCACAGTTTTTTTAATCTAATGATAAGATCAATGTATCTGTGCACAAAACAATAATCTGTAAAAACCTTGACTCGTTCTATATCCAGGGATATTTTCCCATACGGATCTATGGAACACGAAATAAATAAATAAACAGATGGTAACTCTAAATACACCACATTGCACCTCTATTCAGCTAGAGCTCAGTGATTTCATTTCAAACGACATCACCATCTAGCTTGCCCATAACGATCTCTGCTAACAGCTTGTGACAATGACATGCTTCCATGCGACATTACAAGCATTCGCCGCCACACTAACATGTACACTCTCCCGAGTGACATTGACTACACTTCCATGTCATCACACTTTCTACAAATGGCATCCAAACTATTACCTGTCCGAGAGTCCTCTCACTTAACCACCTCATGACGGGAGGAAACCCACTGCAGAAATGACTCTTGTATCTTCTTCCCCCCCCCCCCCCGACATACCAATGGTGTCCAGGTATGGGACCACTAAGTGCCTCTTACTCCTCCTGCTTCCCAACAGCTCTATGACATCGGCATCACACACATCACAACTCTGAGAAACGGTCCAGATGTGCTTTGCAGTGCAGCCAGCCACGACGCAGCTGATCACGCACCTCTTTATAGACCCGCCCACTCAAACGACGTTGCAGCATGTCTCTCCTTCACAACTCCGCACTAAGATGGGGGTGGCTCAGCGATGATATCGAAAGCAACATACATCGCTGTCGAGCAAAGGAAGGTTTAGCTTTGGACAGAGCAGAGACTTCAGTGTGTTTTGTGTCATGACTGAGTGTGGACGTTTCATTATATCGCGCTTTACAAATAAATATTTTGTACAATTGACCGTTCTAAGTTACTGAGGCTTTCCCCTTCACCTCACAGGGAACGTTCCTTCGAGCAGTGCCAGCCCGAACAAACTCAGCGCTCTAGGCGAATTACTTCAACGGTGCACATTAAAAAAATCGCAACAAACAAATCATTAACGTAAAATACACAGAGCACCTTTTTTATTCAAATGGTGATCACGACATACATACTATATAAACATACTTTCCAATTAAAACTCTACAGCCACAAAAAACACAACACACCCTTTTATAAAACAGTGTTACTATTTCATCTTTTATTCATTCTGTCTTTTAAAAAGTTCTGGTTTATAGTTTACAAAAAGTGATATGATTGTGAGCTTCGTTTTCCTTGCCTTGGCTTTAGCTAAATCGGAGACGATCTCCTTTACATCAATTGTTTCTGCTGTTTCTTGTTCTATCGATGAAGTTGCCAACCCGAAAAATTTTCTTAAGTCATTGTAGAACGCAGAAACGTTTCCATTATTTTTAATTTCGAGAAGCTGCGCTCACTACTGGACACAGACACAAGAGCACACCCTTAGCACAGTAACCACAGTGGGTATACGGCCTCTAAGCCCATTTTTACAAATACTGTATAATTCAGAACTTCCAGTGGCCTTGAGCTATTAGGTACTCTTACAGCAATGGCCTGTATTTCATTGCACACATCAGTTGCTTACCAATATCCTTCGAGTCTCTGTGAGTTAGGGACTCTTCCAAATTTCTTCGAAAACAACTTTGGAAGTTTTATTCTGTATCTCATGAATGTTATAGACACAGCCAAAAGCACGAATGACATTTTTAATGAAATTAAATCCCTCTTGAACTTAACTTATTGCGATATCCAACACTGCAAAAAAAAATAATTTTGAACTGATTTTGCTTCACAACCAAACTGCCTTTTCTTGTGTCCAGCTAGTTAATAACGTAAAGGACGCAATGCATCAATCTACTTTCCCATGCAGTATCACTCAGTGGTTTTAGTGTCAGAACAGAGATGTGGCACAAAAGGACATCCTAACGATAAGTTGAAGCAGAAAAACACACCTAAATCGTTCGGATCAGGTTGAAGAAGGACGTGCCAGCGAGTTTTCTCGGGTGATGTTACATAACAGGATCAAATAAAGCCAGGTGGGGGAATTACACGCATGTGGGTAATCCCATGCAGGCTGATTTACACAGTATGAATGTCGCAAGCTGTTCCCAGTTGGTGCTACACCCTTCCCGCAGGAGTAACAACTACGATGCGGCTTATGCCAGCAATTTTCCAGTGGCATTGTTGGAGCAGTGAAGTATTGTTTATTTTCGGCGTGTCTCATGTAATATTGGTCAGCTGTATTTTGCAAGGTAAGTTCTACTATCAGTTGCTTTAATGTAATTCTTGCGTATCAACTAGCCCTAGATGAAACCTTTAATTTAATTGTAGATTTGTCCCGCTATTTGAATTAGGTGCCGAGTAATGCTTAGGTTAGTCATCGAACTTACAGTGGGGTAATGCCACGCAGCTGTTGAAGTGCATGGTATTCCCCCTTGCAGGTTATATTTTCAATACTAACGAGGTTTTTAATCTCAGATGGGTAGATATTATAAAAGAAAAACCCAGAAAGCAAAATGGACGCACGAGCAGCTCTGTAAGGCTCTTGATGCCATCAAATCTGGAAGAAAAATAAGAGAAGTATCAAGAGCTTTCGGGATTGATGAAGCTACTCTGCGAACGAGAATGAACTTTAAAAATACAGAGGGTCCAAAACTTGGAAGAAACCCAACATTTTCGACAGAACAGGAAAATGAGATTAGGGATCATGTTATTACAATGGTATTACATGCATCCAGCTGCGAAAGATTGCATTTGAGTGTGCAGAGGCTAACAATATTGCAAACAATTTTGATAAGTCATCTAGGTTAGCTGGAAAAGATTGGCTAGCTCTGTTTTTAAAAAGAAACCCAAGTATTAGCATGAGAAAATCTGAAGTAACTAGCATTAACAGAATACAGGCATTTAATGAAGAAGAGGGTAATGCATATTTTAAAAACTTAGAACATGTCTTTGATAAATATTCATTTAAAGGGGGGCGAGTGTTCAACGTCGATGAAACGGGCATAAATACTGTACAAAAGCCCGAGAGAATTTTGGCTCCTAAAGGTGTTAAACAAATAGGTGGGGCCACGTCTTGGGCAAGGGGTAAAAACGTGGCGATTTCAGAAGATGTCTGTTTAGTTTGTAGAGAGTTTGGGAAGGATGGAGAACTATGGTACCGATGTATTTCTTGTAGCAGATGGAGTCATGAAGAATGTAATGGCTGGAACACTCCAAAAGGTTACAAGTGCGATCTTTGCTGTATGGTATGAGAAAATGAACTCTTTTCACATAAAAAAATGTAAAAAACGAAAATTACAAGAGATGTTTGGAGAATTACATTATTTCGTTCTTAAATATACTGTTTACTATTTGTAGTAACTAATAAACAAATAAAAATAGCAAGTATTGTACATTTTTATGGTTTGTTTGTTTTACATGTTATTACCCAGTACTTTGCGTGTCATTACCCTCAGGGGTGGGCAATACCACGCATTTGCACTTTTTTTATTTTAATGTTCAAAATTAAGGTACTGTTTATAAATATTTATAGACGATTGGAATATGTGGAGAAATGTCCATTGTATGGTATGTACTTATTTTCGTAGGTTTTAATGACGTAATGAATGGTTCACATCGATTTTTTCTTAGGTGCGTGTATTTCCCCCACTCTCCCCTATTCAACTATTTTTAAAGAGTTTCCACTGTCATGCGTTCCACGAGAAGGTAAGCTTTGACTTCCTAGAACTCTCACCAGCGCGATTAACCTCTCCAGAATCGTTTGCCAGTATATTTCCTCTTCCCTTATTAAAGGCACATTTTCCTCATTGGTGGTTTTATTTACCTTCAATCTAAGATGTAGCTCTTTCCATTCATGGTAAACTCACAAGTGACTACTGTTTTTCTCATGAGTTGATAGTGTTATAGATATATTTCTCCAGTCGTTCACCCTTTTGTTACGGTACATAAAGGTACTTACCACCTTAAGAAAGCTTACAACAAAAGTAGCATGCTGCATCTCTTGAAATTGAATATTGTGTTCACAGAGGAGATACACTTCCACTGTTAACTAGATTCCTTTTGTAGTGTACTGTAGAATACTTTCTTCTGTTGTTGTCAAATAGGAAGGTGACATTTTTCACTTGGTCTGAGCCATGTTCTTCAAGAAGTAACCGCACATGATCCTTAGAAGTATCTCAGGTAGCAGGGTCGCTGAAATTTAATACGGCCAGAAATTTTTTATTCTTACTCGTTCTCCTTTCCCAATTTTGGGGGATGCTTTCTGTTTCGGAAATCAAAGGCGGACTCTGTATATTACAGGTTTCTGTGTGAGAATTGTTTGCTTCTTTTGTCACATGATTTTCCTGATTTCGGTTGTTGACGATTTGGACGAAGATAAATCTAGAATGAGCCTGCTTGCTTTGGTAATGACAATTCTTTATCCAACTGCCTTTTACGAAATCGTGTTCTGGGTAATTTTTTTCTCTCAGCTGCTGTGTCTCATGAATTAACCAAAGCTTAATTAAAAGAAAAATGATTTAAGTACATATCAATAAAATTGGAGGCCAATTCAAATTTTCAGCTTTTTATGTTTGTAGCAAACTAATTTACTGGTTATGTCAAACTTCATACTTTGCAATATTCTTTAACACTCTTTAATTTCAAGGCAACCACATTTAAAGTCCGTGTACATGCATCAATCACATTAGGTTTGAAGATATTTGTAGAAATAAACGCAATCCAGCATATCAGAATATTTAATTAAAGAGTGCTCCACCTAGCGTCTTTTTTCCCTTCAGGATGACACCTATAAATCTGGAATGTGAGACAATAGCTAAGTACAAAGTTTCACGTAAATTGAAGAAGCTTTTACTGGAGCACCAGTGACCAAGAATTGCTCGCTTAACACTATCATTATTATTAAATTCAGAATATTGTTCAGAATCACAGAAAATTTCTCGTAGTTTAACTAAAAAAAAAAAAACTAATGCAAATTTGAACTTTGCACCAAACATGAATCGTCGATCATACCTTTAGCCACTTAATAGTAC
Organism: Schistocerca americana; assembly: GCF_021461395.2. NCBI lineage: Eukaryota > Metazoa > Arthropoda > Insecta > Orthoptera > Acrididae > Schistocerca > Schistocerca americana. The sequence goes on along the minus strand of NC_060119.1, from coordinate 1,147,953,256 downwards.
AGTCGTATTAAAATTTCCCTATGACTTGACGTTTTAGCTACATGGTGGATGGAGACCAGGGAGGACTCAGGATTTGCTGTGTTTGAAGTGCTGTCTTTCACTGAAACTGAAACTGAGGCAGTGGGACTTACTTCACCTGTTTTATGGACACCTGTTTCGTCTAGTGTCAAGAGGAGGCAAACACAAAAGGGTAGGCGTCTATTAACCGTTGGCGTTTTAAACATACGGTAAATGATGGTACTCCATAGACAAATGGCAGTAAGGGATAGGAAAGGACACCAGGTGCACTCGGTGTGTATGCCTGGGAGTTTCATTCAGCATGTTGAAGAGGCTATTCCAGCAGCCACTGAGGGAACAGGGGCAACCACCTACAGACTGTGGCACACGTTGGAACAAATGATGCCTGTCATTTGAGCTTCCAGGTCATTCTTGGGCAATCCAGCGATTGGCAGAGAAGGCTGAGAAGACCACCCTTGCACATGGAGTTTCAATGAAGTTCACAATTTGCAGCACTGTCCCCAGAACTGTTCGTGAACCTTTGGCTCTGAGTCGAGTGGAAGGACTGAACCAGAGACTTCGAAATTTCTATGACTAGCTAGGATGCGACCTTTTGGGCTTGCACCATATGGTTGAGAACTGTAGGGTCCCCCTAAATAGGTCAGGTGTGCACTACACATCGGAGACTGATACTCAGATAGCTCACTGTGCATAGGGTGCACACAAGGGTTTCTTTAGATTAGTCGACTCTCCATCAAATCCAAGTAACGGGAGCTATAGGAAACTCAGAAGTACCATGTAAGATCGAAAGAAATGACTTCCACAGGTGAGAGTATTAAAATCCCAATCGTAAATTGCTGAAGCATTCACAACAAAGTGCCGGTGTTTGAAGCACTCATGAAAAGCAGTGAAGCTCACATAATACTAGACACAGAAAGCTGATTAAAACCTGAAATTGACAGCAGTGAGACTTTTGGAGAAAATTTAAGTATATGTCGAAAGGATTTGCTAATGGGAAATGGAGGTGGTGTTCTTGTCACAGTACACAAGAAACTCAAATCCACCGAGATAGATTTGAAGCTGCATGTGAAACTGTTTGGGCAAGATTCAGTATTAGGGGTGGGCATAAAATGATAATTGGATCTTTCTATCGCCCACCAGACTCATCTCCTGTTGTAACCAAAAACCTCACAGCAGATCACTTGTACCTAACTTCCCAGTCATATTGTAATCGTTGGTGGAGACTTTATTCATCCAACAATTAATTGGGAAAATTACAGTTTTGTTAGTGGTGGGCATTATAAGACATCCTGTGAAACTTTACTAAATGCCTTCTCTGAAAACTACTATGAACCCCACTCATGATAGAAATATATTGGACTTATTGGCAACAAATGGACCTTATCTTTTTGAGGATGTACACTTGACAACAAAAAAAGTGGGTCACTTCTGAATACAACCAACATAACGTAGCTGTGTTGCAGGTCCTCTAAACACCAAAACCCCATGGGGTACAGTCGTTTGATTACACACAATGGGTACCGCAAGAGACACTACTAGAGACCAAAGGTCTTTATGGCAGTCAGTCTAAGCGTCAACTAATATCATCATACAAAATATATTAGAAAACACGTTCTTAATGATGAGACACCCCATAACACTCATAAACTAACCTTAATTACAACAAGTGACATTCTAAAAGTTCTGAGAAAACGGATTATTTTACATATATCGTATAGTAATCCTTAGTCAAAACTAAGTACTTGAGACAATATATGGAGTTACAAAGCTCCAAAACTGTACGGCAATTGGAAAAAAGTTTTTCGCCCTCGAAAAGGTTTTCCATCCACGTGCTGAACGTCGTTCAACGGCGAGTGGCTCTGGAAACTAGATGTTGGACGAACCGGTAAAAAAACGCGATTAATGGCAACAAGCACTCTACGGAAATCTCAACATTACCAGCGAATCACCAGTAACATCATTGTTCTCATAACACACCAACAGCTACGTGTACACAAATTTGAACTTTAAATGACATGGCCGACGTCGTCGGTCTGGACCTGGATTCAAACCCAGCACCTATAGTCATTGCTAACTAAGTAAGCTTTGTTTGTGCCTTAGTGAGACCCAATAATTAGGCATAAAGAGACGTGAAGTATAGACGTTTGCACCAGTATCAGTTATCAATTCAGATCCTGAAAATAAATGACGAAAATGTTTGCACTGGACTGGGAATCCTGTCATAACAGTTACCTTCCTGGGAACTACCCCAACAACGTTTAATATGGTGTCATTCACAAGGAACAAGGTATGCTCATGTTTAAAATTGAAATGCCACCATGTAAAGCTTGTGACAGGGATGCAAACCCAGCACCTAATCGGATTGTTAATGAAGTGTGTAAAATCAGAAGTTAAATATCAAATGTTTTCACCAATAGCGAGATGTTGGAACCTTAAAAGACGATAGAATTGTTTTTGCCTGACTGGGATTCGAACACAGCATCTAAGGCCGTCGTTTTCTAGCCAGGAACAGACGATAAATAGCTATTGTTGGTTCACCAGTAGTGAGATGTGCGCATGTTTAGCTAGACATCAGGTGACGAAAAGTTTTGTGCTGAATGGAATTCAAACCCCGCACACGTGATCATAAAGACACTTTGACTATCAAATTCTTTTCCAATAATAGCTAGGAGTGGCATGTTTGTACTTTCAATGATGTGATGGAAAATACTCTGTTGGCTAGAAGTTGAATCCACATCATATCGTCGTTGGTGAACACAACGCCAAACCCAAATCCGTTTTCGCCAGTAGGATGGAGAGGAATGTTTGAACTTGAAAAGATGTAAGGAAACGTTTGATCTTGTAATGTTGTGATAAAAAGCTCATCATGTGGCTGTGAGTTGAAACGAACATGTTACAGCTGACAACGCACGAAGAGACGTTGAAAATGCAACTATTTTTCATTAGTAGTTCGGAGTGCACATGCTAGGGCTTGAAATATTTTGTGCTGATCAGGATTCGAAACCAGATAGGTGCCTTTCGAGGAGACCTAGAAGAGTTTGCCTTGTGAACTTACATGGCCATTGGGTCATTAAATGAAATACGTTTTCTAGTTACGACGGCTTGCTAGTGACAGAGTCTCTGCCTTCCGGGGTTTCTCCATCTGTCACAGCTCAAATGAATGCCGCTCTGCCCTAGTCGGCAGCGAAGGAATGTTATCTTTACTGCGGATATTGAACTACGGAGCTTACTGACGTTCTGCACTTGGCGTTACTAGGGGTGAAGGAGAGTTACTTGTGTGTGTTAAAAATCTACGCCTGACATGAACCTACACGTTTTACACATCAATACAAGATTAATCCACCAGACCACAGAACCCCCTCCCAAGCACATAATTATGAATTGCAGAGTATTCATTTAGATTTAGATGCAGATGTCAAGGGACGGGAACAGGAAGGAGGGCGGGATCTGGGAATGGATAGAAGATCAGAAGTGCAAAACATAAGTGTGAAATGCTTGCAAAGTATTGCTTACTTAGGTGTGTGCCACAGTTAGTTTTATCTTAGGACCGAGAGATAAGGAAGGACTGTTTTCAGAACGAAGAATGGGTTATAGGGAAGGGGAGATCAAAGAATACGGTTTCATAGGTGTTGAGAGGGATGACAAAGAGTAAAGACAGCAACAATTAAAAGAGAAAATGTAGCGTCAATGGAAACCGATAGATTTGTTTATAACGTTTTGGGTGAATGGAATAGAAGGGCACTTGCGGCGATAGTGTCAGAGAGAGAGAGTGTGAGAGAGAACAGAGGAGATATTAATAACGAGTAAACATAACGTGAAATCGTTTGCGTATTGTGTGGAGGACGGAGGGTGTATTCATAGATGGAGGGGAAGAGAGAGATGTATTTGAAATAACAAAAACTACTGTGACAGAGTCCATCTATGTTGATTAGTTTGCAAGTATCTAGACAGGGTATAAATGAAGTCAAAATAGAATATTTAACAAACTGCATATTCAAAAGAAACCCACTTGAATTAAAAAGGCAACTCAAAGGAAAACTAACCCATATTGTATCTTTTCTGTTGCCACGCGATCTTCCACTAGCTCCCAATGAGGAAAAATGACGAAAAAGAAGACATAACAAAACATTTTAGGGACTCTAATATTTTATCCAGAATCCTTCATTATTTTGTACTTCTATCGCGCGTCTTCGCATAGAAAGTATAAGCCGCCGGACGTAAAAAGCTGAAGAAGCAGCTTCCTCCCAGGATTCCAGGACACAGTCCCAAAGAGCGTCGGCAGTAGTCGGTTTGTTTCGTGGCCAGTTCTCTGTAAATGTTCTGGCGACCTCAGCTCACATGTTTTCCATGGGGTTCATATCAGCCGCCCGTGGCGGCCAGTCCATGACGTTGACGCCAATCGTGGAGAGCCGCTGCTGAACAAATGCAGACTTGTGAATGGGGGAATGGTCCTCTTGCAATGTGACATCCCCTTCTGCGTATAGAATTCGCACTGACGGAAGCATCACATTTTCCAATATGTGGGCATACTGCATGCTGTGCAGAGTTCCTTCTATCCTGTGAAGAATTTCTGGCCCTCTCGCAGAAATCCAACCCCAGCAGGTAACAGATAGCCGGCCACTTCATCTTGTCGTAGTTACATATTCGCGTCGATGGCGAGTCCCTTGCGGCCTGTAAACGATTCGTGGACCATCGTTACTAGTGGAAAACACCTTCTCATCAGTGAAAATGACGTTGTCCCACGAAGCTCACAGATGGAGCTCCGCAAATGCTAGCCTATATAAAACGTTGTCTTCGCTGAGCTCTTGTTTCACGGCAAATCGTCGTGCATGCAGTCCAGCGTCCCTCAGCCTTGGGCGAATTGTGTCACTGGAGCCCGGAAAGTTGGTCTCCCGCTGCAACTGCTCCACGTTCAGAAAGGGATTTTCTCTGCTCCTAGACACTAGGTCCCTATCTTCCTGCTGTGAGCTCACTCTCTTCCTGACTGAGCCAGGAGCCCTATTTGTGGTGCCTCTTTCAAGGCAGATCCTCCACCATCTCGTTGCAGTGGTATGTGGTACGCCATACCGTCTGCCAGCTTCTCTGATGGAACATCCTCTTCCTTCAATGAGAGCGAAGACCTCTCCCAGTGAGCCACTACGGCAGACAGCCTGATGTGTATTTCCGCTTGCCGCTCTTATACTGATGCCAGGAGGAGGTAATCATATTTACGTCAAACGGAGCGGCAGAGGCAGAGGCATGCGGGGCAGCCATGCTGGCTCATCCCGGGCTGTTGGCCCACCAACGAAACCGCCAGCTCGCTCACTTCCGTCTCGCCTCGGCCAGCCTGGCTGGCCCGTAGCTCGCGAGCCGCGACTAGTACAGACCCGGGCCGCAAGGCCACGATCAACTCTTGAAGGATCAAAAGTTACACCTAATCTACCCAAGTCTGTAGTATAAACTAACGCAGCTACAGCTATTATGCTATAACATGTGCAGGCACACCTACAGTTGACGATTCATTCAAATATTTGACGAACGATACGTTCAAAAATACATTTATTTTAAACATAGCTACCACAAAATATTTCACCTAGCTAGCAATAGCATGATGCAGGAAACTATTCTTTCTTGTAAGCGCTCTGCATTAGATGTAGCCTTAAGGAAACGTGTATTCAACCACGACAACTAAGCGGAATGTAAAAGTAAACAGGTTTGGCAGCAGCTTCTGCAAATAATAGTAATATGCGTTTTGTGCACTTATAACATGTACTCAGTGTCTCTGAAACAATACGTGCTGCACAACGGAAATTACTTTCTGCTGAGGCACTTCATTTACATCTCAATGATACATGACTACTAGAGAACATTGCTCTTTATGGCAGTCAATCCACTTGCAAATTAACACCATGATATCGCAGATATTAGGCAACACGTTATTAGGGATGAGAAAGGCCTTAAGGTTTGCAACTAAACGTGCTACTCCTAGCAACTACTGAGTAAGAATTTGATTATTAATGTGTCTTCATAACTATGTATGCGGCATTCGACTCTGTCAGCATAGACGTTTTCGTCGCCTTATTACAGTTAAACGTGCGCACATCTCGCTAATGGTGGACCAACATTGGACATTTCTCGTCTGTTCCTGGTTAGACAACGACGGCAGTAGGCGCCGGGTTCGAATTCCAGTCAGGCAACACAACTTCAGTCGTCATTTATAGTTCCAACCTCACTACTGGTGACAAACTGTGATATCTACATTCTGATTTTACGTACTTATTCAACAATCCGATTAGGTGCTGGGTTCGCATCCTTGTCACCAGCATTACATGATGGCATTTCAACTTTAAACATGTGCATCCTTTGTTCCTTGACATTGCAACAATATACAACGTTTTTCGAGGTTAATTACCTAGAAGGTAATTGTCATGTTTGGGTTCCTGGTTTCGTACAAGCATTATCGTCATTTACGTTCAAGTTGAGAATTGATAACTGATACTAGTGCAAAAGTCAATATTTGACGTCTCTTTCTGCCTAGTGATCGAGTCTCGATAAGGCACAAAGCTTTGCTTGGTTAACAAGGGCTTTACGTTCTGGGTTTGCATTCGGATCCAGAACGAAGACGTTGGTCATGTCATTAAAAGTACAACTTTGTGTACAAGTAACTGTTGATGAGTAATGTGAACAATGATATTACTTGTGATTCGCTGTTAATGTTGGGATATCTGTAGAGTGCTTGCCACCGTTAATCACGTTTTCTTTTAACTGCTTAGTATTACATAAAGTTGATGCGAAACCACTCCCCGTTGAACGTTCAACGACGTTCAGCATGTGTTGGGTAAACCTTTTAGGCAGCAAAGAACTTGTTTCCAATTGCCATACAACTTTATAAATCCATATACTGTCTCAAATATTTAATTGTGCCTAAGGATTTCTGAACGATTTATGTGACAAAATTAGTTGTCCAATAATGTTTGAAATGTCACTTATTGTAATTAAGTTTAGTTTACAAACGTTAAGGACTGTCTGATCTCTTCTGTACTATCGTGGTGTTACTTTACATCTGGACGGATAATCATAAACACCGGTGTTCTCTAGTAGTCTCTAGCGGTACCCATTGTGTATCTTACAACGATTGTACTGTGGAGGGTTGCGACTATGTGCAACACTGATATGCTATGTTGGTTGCATACATTCAGGTGCAGCCTACACGTTGGAATTCAGGCATGACCCACTTTTTTTGCTGTTGAGTGTACATATCGAAACTGATATCAGTGACCATGATGCGGTTGTGGCAACAATGATTACCAAAGTACAAAGGACAACTAAAACAAGTAGAAAGATATACATGTTCAGTAACGTAAAAAATCAGTAGTCTCGTATATTAATTGAGAACTCGAAACTTTCATCACAAGTCAGGAGCAAGTAGAGGAACTCTGGCTCAACTTTAAAACACTGGATAGATATGCACCCAGTAGGAACAGTTCATAATGGGAGGGAACCTCAATGGTAAACAGTCACTGTAAAGAAACTTCTAAAGAAAAAGAGTTAACTGCTTAATACGTGTAAAACAATGTGCAGGACTTTAGATAGACACATGTTGAATTAAACATGTTTGGCTGTCAGGAGAGCATCGCGTGATTCATTCAATGACTATCGTAGCAGAATATTGTCAAGTGATCTTTCACAGAACCCAAAGAAATTCTGGTCATATGTAAAGGCTGTGTGTGGCATCAAAGTTAGTGTCCAGTCCCTAGCGAGTGAGACAGGAACTGAAATTGAGAGGAGCAAAGCAAAGGTTGAAATGCTTAACTCCATTTTCAAATGTTCCTTCATAAAGAAAAACTCAGGAGAATTTCCCCCATTTTAATCCTTGTACCAATGAAAATATGGATGAAGTATTAGTGTCAATGGTGTTGAGAATCAGCTGAAATGGTTAAAACTGAACAAAGCTCCAGGCCCCAATGGAATCCCTGTCGGATTCTACAATGAATTTGCAGCTGAGTTAGCCCCTCTTCTCACTATAATCTATCGTAGATCCCTCGAACACAAAACCGTGCCCAGTTCTTGGAAAAAGGCACAGGTCACACCTGTCCATAAGAACTGTACTAAAAGTGATCCACAAAACTACCGTCCAATATCCTTGACATCAATTTGTTGTAGAATCTTAGAACATACTCTGAACTCAAACATATTGAGGTATCATGAACAGAATGACCTTAGTGCCAACCAGAATGGATTTTCAAAACAATGATCATGTGAAACCCAACTCGCACTTTTCTCACATGGCACATGAAAAGGTTTGGCTTGAGGTGATCATGTAGATGCTGTATTTCTTGAGTTCCGAAAAGCATCTATCACACTTGCACTCATTGTCAAAAGTACAATCATATGCAGTATAAAGTGAAATTTGTGACTGTATTGAGGACTGTTTGATGGGGACGACGCAACGTACCTGGGATGGAGAGTCATCGTCAGATGTTCAAGTAACTTTGAGTGTGATCCAGACAACTACTCGTATATTTGGACCCTTGCTGTTCATGTTGTATATCAATGACCTTGCAGACAATATTAATAGTAAAATCAGGCTTTTTGCAGATAATGCAGTTATCTAAAATGAAGTACTATATGAGAGAAGCTGCATAAATCTTCAGTCAGACCTAGATAAGATTTCGACGTGGTGCAGAAATGGGCAACTTGCTCTAAATGTTCACAAATGTAAAATTCTGCACTTCACAAAACGTATTACCCTATGACTATAATATCAGTGTGAGTCTGTTTGAATCGGCCAACTCATGCAAATACCCAGGTGTAACACTTTGTAGGGGTATGGAGTGGAATGATTCCATAGGCTCAATCAAGTGTAAAGCACATGGTAGACTTCAATGTATTGGTAGAATACTGGGAAAGTGCAGTCTACAAATGAGATTGCAAAAAATTACTCGTGCAACCGGTTCTAGAATATTGCTCAAGTATGTGGGATCTACACCAGGTAGGACTAACAGGGGATATTGAACGTACACAGAGAAGGACAGCACAAATGATCACCGGTCAGGTTTGTTTAATCCATGGGTCAGTGTCACAGAGATACTGACGGAACTGAGCAGGCAGACTCTCGAAGGCGGACATGTGTAAACTATCCCGAGAATCTCTATTAGCAAAGCTTCAACAACTGGCTTTAAATGATTACTCTATGGATATACTACAACCCCATACATATCGCTCACATAGGGATCGTGAGGATAAGATAGAATAATTACTGCACGCATGGAGGCGTTCAGTCAGTCATTTTTCCCGTGCTCTATACGTGAATGGAACAGGAAGAAACCCTAATAACTGGTACAATGGGACGTACCCTCCGCCATGCACCTTACGGTGATTTGCATTGTATAGATGTAGATGTAAATACAGCAGTGATAACGGCGTTCCTGCAGTCAATCACAGCTGCATTTCGCGACGCACGTGCACCGTTCTCTCTCTCGGCTTTACAGCATCTCTTGCCAACCTTCCAACTTCTGCCAACATGATATTTTATTGTTTGTAGCGATAAAGAGTTATGCAGCCATGAAAACATGGCTCCTTGCCTTGTAGCTTGCTGAGAGCTGTGAAGTTTCTGACATTGTGGCCACGTGGCACAGAGCTGAGGGGAGGCGGTTTATTGTCAGTGCCTGCAACTTACTCACGTCTCTAACGTGATCTGTGTGCTCACTGTGCCGTTCTGATCAGTTTGGCTTTGTGAAAGAGCGTTGTTGGACAAATGTGATGCCCATTTCACTGTGAAGTTAAATTAATTAATAATAACACTGTATCGCTGTGTTTGACAACATGTTGGCAACAGTACGAATTTCGATCGGTCATTGACGTGAGCCATCGGAGGCAGACACCACGTTTTTGTGGCCGAGCTTTACTTTATTTGCCTGTATCTAAAATCAATGCGATTGAAATAACTGTGATGCGGTGGCAGCCTCAGAACTACATGGTCGTATTTGACTTTAATTCAAGAGTGGAACTCTGGCTTATCTCTTGCAATGATATCCCATAATTCGCCCTTCCTGGAATTTTCTGCAGTGGAAGTACTTCTTTGCTTCAGCCAATTATGACGCGCTTGCTCATATTTCTGTTTATAGCTGCAGGTGTTAAGAGGGAAGGCCCTGCCCGCATTTCTTGAAATTCACATGTTTCTTTTTCAGTTTTCACAAGTATTTTTAAGAATTCTCGACACATTCGCTATTCTGTCTGTTGGGTTACTCAGTGACAACAAAGGCCAGCAAGTATTCGCAAACATTGTTACGGTATGGTACAGAAGTTTCCTTGAGAACACCAGGAAGTGGCGTGTCGTCAGACATCGCTGAACATTTCCAGTGCTTACCCTGAATAACAGATCTCTTACAATTGACACCAAGCTCTGACATCTGTCGAAACAGTCAATCAGAAAACAATTTCTATCGAACTATAGATTAAAATCATTGTATACTAAGAGAAAAAATACTTTTGTAAGAATTTATTTTCCAATATTTAGAAGTTACTTTGATGAAAGTTTCCAACCTAATGTAATTTTGTTTAAATAACAATCAGATTCAATTAAAAATAGTTACCTTAAATGCAGCTATAATGTCAATTCAGAATATACAGACAGCTTTTTATTTTTAAATTTTATAGATAAGCTTCAATTTTTCCTGCATTAAAAAATTATTTCTTGTGCTAGTAGTTTGATTACCTCAGTTTATTTTTGTTTTGACACTCTATGTAAGAAAGTTTTATCTTAGTCAAAATTATTTTTTATCAGGGTAAAATAAAGAAATTTCAATTAGGTTAACTTAAGACAATGATATTACTTATTTCTTTTGTACCCTGTGCTTCCTCCCACTTATATTGGGGTCGGCTTGCAGCCTACTATTTGCCTAATTGCATGTGGCAAGCTGCCTTAAAACTACGTCCAGGCTGAACATCTCTACAGACCTGTTCACTATGATACGATGTGAAATCGCAACTATGCTGATAAGCCACCCAGTATCAAGGAAGCAAGCACTTAGCGTGCTCAGTTATCTCACTGGGTAATGACTTAATAGCTACATATCATTAAATTATTTAGCAACACGTATGACACAATCATTTCACAGTTTCTCAGATTTTTCGCAAAACGCAAATGTGGAGTGAACAATACTTGTCTAGCTATATGAACTGAAGTATTTACAGTACTATAGAATACTTTTTTATATAAAAGGTAGGGAACGTACTAAAATGAAACATTACGTGTACTTACTTGCAGCCGATTGCAACCGGTGACTCTGTATGAATGTAGGTCGTTTGTGTGCCCCGTTTTCCGTTTTTTTTTTTTTCTTCTTCAAAGCTGCGATAAACAAAATAATAATTAAACTACTCACAACATTGTAACAGACTGAAAACCTAAGGTCACAACAAGTGCCCCGCGGGTCAGATGCACTCAAATGGGCGGGGGAGTAGCTGGCATCATGCACATCACAACAAGTAAACTGAAATACTTCGTCCTGTTCCGTTCCTGTAGTTTGTGGGTGTATGGTTTCGAGAGTAATAAAGACATATATAGTTGGAAAAGCCCTCTCCTGCTTCACTTGATGACACACATCTCTTCAATGAGAGAGACATACGCTCACAGTGCCTTTCTGCGTCGCAAAACAATTGTTGCATCTAAAAATAATTATTTACTGCTTCATTACAGTCACTATCACACAGTAGATTATGAACAAATAGAAGGGGATGGTCTCACAAAACTGATTGTAACTTTGAAGGCAGTATTAATATACAGGAAGTAGACGGCCGAGTGGCGGACTAGGCGAAGCCGTGTTCCCGCCCCCGCTGAAGGGTGGGCACAAGACCTGGAAGCGTCTGGACTGCGGGATGCGGAGGTGACGTCAACAACTGCTACTCGTCTCTCCTTTAACATTTACTCGCAAAGTTCTGAAGAGTCAAAGAGAATCTGTGTAATGTTGCCTTGTGTCCTGTCTATTGCTCTGTCTGTGTACAGCAACCGAGGATTCATCGCTCCCGGTACCGTAGCGCAACAGCAAAGTAAACCGCAGCGCAAGCGCATGCGGGCTTGTCGCGCACGATCGTCAAGCGCGTCCGAAATTCGAGAGCCCTAGGCCATCACCTAATTCGCGTTTACGAACGGACCTGCCCTGCCTTCAAGTGTATTAAAATCATATGGAAAATCCTCCTAGACCAACCCAAATATCTCCTTATCTTTCAACTTCTTGCCATATTCTGCAATGAAAAATAGGAGCTATAGTCCTTAAAATCGCAAATTTTTGAAAATCTTCAATATTTTCTGCTTCTAGACAGTTATTAGTGTAAATGAAGTTACCATAAAATGGAGAAAATGTTAAAACCGTATTATCATAGGAAACACTCAGAATCAAACGTACCCTCCAACCGAATGCAACTAATACTTAGCGCCAGGAGTACAGGCTTGAGCGCGCTGAAATTCAAACTGCTCAAGAACCACAGATACTACGCCGATGAAAGTTCTGCGATGTGTTGACACATGACAGAGTACTACAAGGTGACCACAAGCGTTCAAGTAACCAAACTGAGTAGACTGTGTACTGTCAGGCATCATATAACAGAAAGTGTTATATGTTTCTTTTGCTGAAGCTGGACTTCGAAGTTTTACCATAGATTTCACCAGATGATGAAGCTATGAACCTTGGTCGATATTTATTTTGAGCGTCAGTTGTTGTCATTATCATATCTGTGGAGGCAGTTTGGGTTTTGGCGTTGTTTATGTTTTAGGAAGTTGAATGAAATACAGTAGCTATGTCAGCGGAAGAAGGACCGGAGTTACGTGAACTGATTGCTCAAACACTAGAAAATAATGGTGTTTTGGCGAAAATTAGGGTAAGAAGAACGACTTCCAACCGTTTTTCGAATAGTGTTCACTGTACGACTACAATTTTTTGACATATCTCGATTTGTTGTTAGAAGCCCAATTTCTATTACTTTTTCTCATAATTACAGCGAAGTTTAAAATAGTTATAAAAGCAGAGTCATAAGTTTTATACTGGTATATGTGTGGTCTTCTTCGGACGACGCACGAGATGTGCAGACATTATTTGCAGAAGGGTAGTGCTTGTTTATCATCCGTCAGTCATGAAAGGGCTGAACGGATCATGTTTTTGTGGTAGTGATGTACGCCGTAGGCGAAACGAAGTCGGACTTGGGCCGTTCCCCACATTGTATCCTGAAATCTAAGGATTCAGTACTAAACCAGCGCATATTAATGAAAGTGCAATCGCATCTTTGGTTGATGATTTACTGGTTGAGAGAATGTTGCATGTTATCTCGAGAGAAGTGTCATCGTCAAAAGTAGAATTAACTTAAGGTGTGGCCCTGACAGATGTGTTGGGACCCTTGCAGTCCATGTTGCATGTTAATGACCTTGCAGACAATATTAATATTGGCCACGGGCTTTTTGCAGATGGTGCTCTTATCCATATCTAAGTACTGCCAGGAAGAAAATAGCATAAATTTTAGGGATAAGAAATATAATGACCACACAGTCTCAGTTATAAGTAAAGCATGTGGCAGGCTTTGGTTGATAGGATACTAGAAAAACGCAATCCGTCTGCAAAGGAGACTGCTTGCACAATACTTGTACAACCCATCCTAAATACTGTGTAAGTGTGAGGACCAGTTCAACATAGAACTGACAGGGGACATTGAATGTAGGGTCATTCCATGTCAAAGCACCAAATAATTCTAGGATTTGTAATGGTCCATCTCAGATTTTCATGAAACTTTGTATATCTGCTTATATCTATAACTAAGAACTTCTAGAAATTCTATTTGGTCTCAGACTAAAACTTTTTTACTTTGAATTTTCAATACAGTGATGTTCTGAATTTGGCTCTGTGAGAATGTCCAAGCAAGGTGGTACCTATCTACACAAAATAAAACTCATGTGTACATCAAGCTTTTGATTTAGGATTTTTTCAGAACTTTAGAGAGAGAGAGAGGCATATAGGTAACAACAATACATTAATTTAAGCAGTAAAGTAACATCACATTTCTCCATCCTGCTGGGAAAGTAGCTTTGGTCTTAAAAAATTTCTAAGGTTAACCTTTCTATTAAAATAAAAATATTTATGGTTTTAATGCGAGTGGACACAAATAAATTGAAAGTCAAAAAACTTTCTACTGTGATAAAAGGTGAGTCATTCCAAGTAAGTTCAGACAGGTCTGACAACCACTGCCTCAGATGCTGGCGTCTCAAATTAACATATTTAAACATCAGTTATTCTAGGCAGACAAATTAATCTTAAGTGTGAAAAATTTATTTCATTTTATTAACTAAGTGGTTTTGGAAGGAATATAATATGTTGCATGTATCTGTGCATATTGCTTGTTTAAAACCTGTATACGAAAACACTACAACAACCACTGTCATGTATTGTTGAACATTGTTGACATGCAACAATCAGTCCATGTGGCCTCAATTGCTCCTTTTCTTCTGTGAGACAGGTCATATTTGCTTGTGGTACAATTGCTCCTTTTCTTCTGTGAGACGGGTCATATTTGCTTGTGGTACAACCATTTATCATTGTTTGTAATGTTCAGTGTTTTTAACGAGAATACAGAAGCGTCTGATTCCACCCGACAACAAAGACGAAAATATATCAAAAAACCAAAACACACATCTTCCTTCAAAAATATAATCAGACTAACGGGACAAGTGTGGATAATTGGGGGTTTTTGGGAGGGGACAAACTAAATACAAACTCATATAAACACACACCACCATACCAAATGACACAAAACAACGAAATAAATCGACAATACAAAATTCTCAAATTCCACTACACACAGTATCCTCTGGAATCGGTCACGTCCCTTCGCATATGTAGCTCAACAGCTACTGTCGATACCGTATTATAAACCTCCAAAAATTACACCACCGCCACAACTATTGGTACCACAAAACGAACACCTAGACAAACAAAAGTGGAATCGAATGCTTCCCTTGACCTATATAGCTCAACAGCAGCTCACGATACCAAAACACCCATAGCTGCGACCGCGCATCGGAATCGGACACTTCGTGTCACTTATTAAGGTCAACAGCAACTTACGATACCAAAACATATACCAACAAGAAAGACTACTTACCAAAAAAAAGTTCCAGCACTGCACTCTAGGTCAGCCACCACAATCTCTCTCTCTCTCTCTCTCTCTCTCTCTCTCTCTCTCTCTCTCTCTCTCTCTCTCTCTCTCTCTCGCACACACACAAAAGAAACTCGCAGCCCACCACCTCCCTCTCGCCCCTACCTCGACCCTCCCCCCAAAATGAAAGACCCATCAACAAATAAAAACCAAAAAATACAGATCTCAATCACACACTACAACTCAACGACAACTGCAACAAAATAGATCCTCCACAACATAATCACAAAACAACCACCCACCTATCTCCACAAACATTACCAACAACTACACCCCCCCCCCCTCCGAGCCACAGAGCCACCCTCCCTCACAACACCTCCTTAACCAACCACCTTCGGCCTATACATTTTACTAATTGCCCTTAAAAAAAAAAACGAAAAACGCAGTAGCCCTCAGGGACTTATCTAAATGAGACTGAGAGTTAGAAGAGCACCTGTTCCCGCTCCCAATAACTGACTTAACCGCCCCCCAAAACTCCTCTATCATATTTGTACAAGCCCCAGTCTCATAATTTTTTAATTCCAAACTATGGTTAACCACTAGATGATGATACCCCCTCTCGCCCAGCCCCCTATAAAAGGAGAAAGCATCGGAAACTATTGTGCTGCCCTCTTCAATAAACTACTCAATTAATCCCACCACTTCCCTTTTCGTCCGCCCCTCCAAAACCCTAAAAACACTCTGAAAAACACCCCCAGATACAGTGCCCCCCACACCCATAAACCAACCAGAGACTTATCCCTCCCATACTACTTCTTCCCAAGCTGTGATTTGTCAACCTCCACCCTCACCCCAGGCCCACCCAACTTACTCCTGTACTTACTATACTCAGAACACACTTCCCTACAAAACTAAAACCAGTCAAGAGCCGTCGTCTTACTCACAGCAGTCTCATGTGCACAAAAACTGTGAGAGGATCTATAACAAAAATAATATGTCATCAACACAATCTCTCGCGTGCCCAACCTAGACCCCTCGAACCAGGTAACACGCCTTATGGAGCGCCATAGGTTGTCCCTCTGGCACCGCCACATGTAGCCGTCCCTGGTCCGAGACGCCGGAACTTCTGCCAACCTCATTTCCTGCCGACACGCGCGACACCTAACCACTTCTGCCAGCAGCCCATATAGTTGCAAAACTTTTATAAGGGACAACGCATTGTCCCTCATTTCTGCACGCAAACGAGCACTGTTCACTTTATCCATCATATCCATACCTAACAAAAGCAGCCACAAATTAAATTAAACAAATTAACACATGACATACAGCAAGCAGCACTACAATACATTAGACACAATAAAAACTTAATTGTTAACTCACTGAAACCAATTCCTGTCGCAGCACGGTCAAAACCAATACCTTGCAGGACAAGCAGCAACACCAAAATGAACCCAATAAGCCACAAAACAACCAAACCTCAAACACACCACCATGGGGCACCACCGACCCCAACAAAATGACATCTATAAATACAACACACTCATAAACTAAATTCCACACCGTCATGACGTCACACACCACAACAGCCTTACATCACGGGTCAAAGCTGACAGGTGGGATCGGACGCCTCCGTTGACCCTTTTTAACTGAAGTAGTCATCAGTCATTTACAATGGAAAATACAAATTCATGTAGTGTCAGAAAAATACTTAAAACACCATGTCAGTTGATGACCTATCATCCCAGTAAAAGTCTTTAAAAATTTTTAGAGCTGAGTGAAGACCAGCAAGATTTGGTAGTGTTAAGGTCTAGTATAAACTTCCCAGATGTTCGAGAAAGAACTGTGTGAACATCTCAGTTACTATATCTGAGGGTTTTTGTAAGGCATCAAACAACTTGTTGTGATCCTTTCAAAATACACAGGCAGACATTTTAGAAAATCCTTGAGGTCAGCAAGTTTGCCTTTGTCTAAATCATTAAATGCTAGGAGAGTGGATGTCAAGTACAACGTATTGTAAGATTTCTGAACAAAAGATGCATCAGTGATGAAAATGAAAGTGCTGCAGTGACTACGAGGTGACATTTCATGAGTGAGTGCTAAAACGTCGAAGTATCAAGGATGCAAATAAAACTTCAGATGATTTGGGACACTCTCCCTTAAAACTTCATTCCGGTCACCAAATCACAGCAAGATCACTTATGGCAAAAGGAAGATAGGAAAACTGTACCAGGGGTTGGATTGCAGTACTGAAATTTCTGACAGTAAGGAGGATAACACATACGATAAAATTGTTGGCAAAGCCAAAGATTTTGATGACGTGATATTATAATGCAATAAAAAGTGGCTGGTGTAAAAAGGTCTGAAAAAATTCTAGTTTTAATTTTAGCTCCTCCATCTTGGTCAGCAGAAAAAATTATGTCAGAATTCAATGTTAGTCAGTATGTAATTCGACAGACAAGGAAATGGATAACAGAGAGGGGTATTTTATCAATTCCTAAACCAAAAAGAAGTAAAATGATCATTGACAAAGTTGTAAAGTTTGTCACTGATTTTTACCAAAATGGTGAATATACGTGAATGTTTCCAGGAGCAAAAGACAAAGTTAGCATTCAGAAGAATGAGTGTATGCAAAAAAACACCCTCTGCAACCTAAGGGAACCATAATATTGTTTTAAATGGGAGAAACCAAACATTTACATTTGTTTTTCAAAATTTTGTTCACCAAGACCAAAGTGATATATTTCAGCTGGTGCTGCAGGCACTCATTCATTTTGTGTCTGTGGTATCCATGAAAATGTAAAACTGCTTTTGGGTGTGGAACACACTCAAGAAACATATGAAGAACTCATAAAATTTCTTGTATGTGACTCGGTAAACTATGACTGCATGCTTAGTCACTGTAATGATTTCCCAGTGATGACAGATTGCTAGAATTTTTGAAAGAAACATTATCTTACAAAGATAATGATAGTGAAATTGAGTACAGCCAGTGGATTAACACAGACCATCGTACTGAATTGGTAAAGCAATCTGCAACTGTTGATGAACACACCGATTTGTTGGTAACAGAATTACAGGCAAATAAATCACTCTTCTTTATATCTTAAGTGTCTGTCAAGGGCCTTGAAAATTTTGAAAGAAAATCTAACCCCGGAAAAAGCAACTCTGTTAATAGACTTTGCTGAAAACTACAGTGTTTCAGAATGAAATCCAGTGTTACCACTGGACAAGAAGCAGCTGTACAATCCATCCCATTTGTGTTTATGTAGTAAATGAGGAAAATGAATTGATAACAGCAAACCATTGCTTTATAAGTGATGGTATGTATCACATTGTAGGATTTGTAAAAGCTGATCAGAAAGATATGGTTAAGCAGTTGGCTGAACTCTACCCCAAGTCAGGAAATCGCATTATTTTCCTGATGGATGTGCTGTTCAATATAAAGTTAGGAAGAACTTGTGAACACACAAATGATTTTTCCAGTGATGCTGAACATTCTATGGGATTTTGTTGGGTTGTAGCCCAAGGAAATACACTTATTTATGTAAGACTCGATATATTTCATTACAGACGTCCACATTACAAGAAGTTGTACAGCCAACTGAACAAGCAAGATGGCATGGGCCATTAGGTTAATAGAGTCAAAGAACTTGCAGTGGCAGAGATATGTCATTCATATTTGAAGGTGGTAAGGGAGACAGCAGTGATGTGATGGGGATGTCCATCTCTGGAGGTTGTTGTGGCAGGGACCAAGCTGGGATGTCGACGTGGAACACTTCTAGGTGGTGTGGGCAGACGAGGCATCGGCACGCACATGAAGTTGGAGCGGTGTGGGGAGGGACTGTGTCCCCTGTGTTGTCGGCTGGCAGCATTCGAACTATAACCCTCTCTATGGGGGTTACCGTAGCTCGGAGAAATGTGTGATCGACCCCTCGGGGGAGCGGGCGATCAACTGATGAACGGTGTCCCCAGTCGGGTGGGGCGAGTTCTCTTGCAGCAGGATGAAGATGTGGATGTTTTTGATGAGGATGGTGATGTCCTCCACATGTTCGAGTGGGACGTCGGTTTGCAGAACCACTAAAGGGGGTAGGGAGGAGGAGGTAGAGAGAGAGGGCGAGAACCGGAGGAACGGCATTGTTGGTGGTGCAGACGCATATTCGGGTGAGATCTGCGGTAGCAGCTCTTAGTGGACATAGCTTGAGCCCAAGTCCTGAGTGCTGGAAGGCTGCATAATGTCGTCGGGCATTAAATACACTGGGTCGAGGTGTGCTGTCCGCCCATACCATGTCAACCTCCCAGCGTCGTCCTTGTCGCAACAATCACCGGAGATGGACATTCCCATCATATCATTGCCATTTCCCTCACCACCAGACACATCCTTCTTTCGCTACTCTCAAACTGTGCTGCACACTGCGGGGGTGGAGGGGGTTGGCGGCTGTGTGGCGTCGACAAGTATGAACAACACATCTCCACCATTGCAAGTTCTTTGACTCTGTTAACCTAACGTCCCAAGCTGTCTTGTCTTGCTTGTTCAGTTGGCTGTAAAACTTGTTGTAATGTGGATGTATGTAGTGAAATAAACCAAGTTTTACAGAAATGAGTGTGTTTCCTTGGGCTACAACACCACAGAAATCCCACAATTCCTTTTTTGCTACTAGCTATAGTAAATCTGGGTGTGATGTGGTGGGAGGAACTGTACAACATGTATTGAGAAAAGCTAGTCTTCTGCTAGGTTAATATCAAACTGCAAGGCTAATATCAACAAATGATTTTTCTATTTCTTAGAGAAAAGCAATGTAAATTTCCTATGGAAGAAACTCTAGAAGAATTTTGACAGCAGGTACACTAGCTGGTACCAGGAATTTTCACAATTACAAGCCTCTTTCCTGTGAGTCATTAGAAATTAGAAAAGTAACTTGTTTTGAAAACACTTCCTTGATTTTCTCATTCAGTGAAAATGCCCTGCAGTGGACATGTACCTGTTCTCAACAAAACTTTTTTCTGGCATCTGTATATGATGCCTTTGTCAGGAATGCATGTGATGGAGGAGATGCCTTGACCATTAGTTTCATTTTTTTGGCCGGAGAAGGAAGACTTGTTTTGTGCCTTTGGAAAACATATTATGCACTGTTGGTGTACCTGTATTAAGCACACTAGGAAGAATGTATTAAGTTTAATGAAAAAGGTATGAAGGTAACAGAATCTAATAGCTCACAGTGAGTGCAAAACAGACACGCTAATGAAACATTCACTTGAGAACTCCAAGGATCTTCACTGCTTGAGCATGTATGTTTCAAATTTAAACGTTGTCTGCATAAAAAATATAATTGTCATTTAAATATGCTCATTTGATACCCTTAAATAAAGTTAATATTAGCAATGAAAATATTTCAATTAAAATTGTAGCTGGTGACTCTGTACTTGTATTTTAACAAAACATGAGACACTTACTAACGCTTAGCAGTCTAGAGAATGTGCTTTAAAAGACTATATGAATAGTTTTACAAATACTTAAATATGTAAAAGAAACTCCTATCTCTGTCAAAACCCACGTTTTTTTTAATCATTTTGTATTTGAGTTTCAGTATAAAAAAATAAAAATAAAAAAAAAATTTGGACTGATAACAGCTCTGTGTCAAAGTAATTGAATATTTAAGAAATGATTGATTGGGACATAACTGTTGATTTTCTATATTACCAGAAGTCAGGCGTAGTTATTAAATACACACATCAAGAAAAGTTTTGCATCACCTCAGTTCTGAGATTTCCAGAACCTGTGTAGAAAATTGGAATAGAGATCAACATAAACATTATTTCCGCCCTTTTTATTGTTCATGAAAACCACACATTGCAAGTTGTACCATCATACAGCGGCACCTTCAGAGGTGGTGGTTCAGATTGATTTACACACCGGTACCTGTAATACCCCGTAACACATCCTCTTGCATTGATGCACGCATGTATTCATCGTGGCATATTATCGACAAGTTCCTCAAGGCAATGTTGGCCCAGATGGTCCCACTCCTCAACGGAGATTCGGCGTAGATCCCTCAGAGTAGTTGGTGGGTCACATCATTCACAAACAGCCCTTTTCGATCTATCCCAGGCATGTTTGATAGGGTTTGTGTCTGGAGAACATGCTGGCTGCTCTAGTCAAGCAATGTCGTTATACTAAAGGAAGTCATTCAAAAGATGTGCATGATGAGGGTACGAATATCATTGCAGAATCGGTCGGAGGATGGCATTCACATATTGTATAGCCATTACGGCACCTTAAATGACCGCCAGCGGCGTACATCGGCCACCCCAAAACAGCAGGGAACCTCCACCGTGCTTCACTTGCTGGACAGTGTGTCTAAGGTGTTCAACCTGACCAGTTTGCCTCCAAACGTGTCTCCGATGATTGTCTGGTTGAGGGCATATGCAACACTCATCAGTGAAAAGAATGTGATGCCAATCCTGAGTGGTCCATTTGGCATGTTGTTGGGCCCATCTGTACATCACTGCAAGGTGTCATGTTGCAAAGATGGACCTCGCCATGGACGTCGGGAGTGATGTTGCGCACCAGGCAGCCTATGGCACACAGTTTGAGTACCTAGGCCTGACAAGATGTCTCCTGAGACGCGACAAGGTAGCAGTAGGCAAAATGCAACAGGGAATGACAATATTAATTTGGTAATAGTAAACTGCAGGAGCATCTATAGAAAGGTCCCAGAAATGCTCTCATTAATGAACAGTCACAATGTCCACATAATACTAGGGATGGAAAGTTGGCTGAAACCAGATGTAAACAGTAATGAAATTCTGAACTCAGATTGGAATGTAGTGCAGCGACAAGCTGGACAGTGAAGGGGGAGGCATGTTTGTAGTGATAAAAACTGCAATAATATTGAAGGAGATCCGAAATGAGAAAGGCTCAGACATGGTAATTGGATGTCTCTATAGGCTCAGCGGCTGTTGTGGCAGAGCACCTGAAGGAAAATTTGGAAAATATTTCGAGTATATTTTCCGACCATGTTATAGTTTTGGGTGGTGATTTTAATTTACCAGATATAGACTGGGAGACTCAAACATTTATAACGGGAAGCGGGGACAAGAACCCAGTGAAATTTTTTGAAGTGCATTATCTGACAACTATGTTGAGCAGTTAAACAGAGAACCGACTCATGGCGATAACATATTAGACCTTCTGGTGACAAGCAGACCCCAACTATTTGAAACAGTTAATGCAGAACAGGAAATCAGTGCTCATAAAGCTGTTACAGCATTGGTGATTTCAACTGTAAATAGAAATATTAAAATAGGTAGGAAGATTTTTCTGTTTAGCAAAAGTGACCAAAAGTAGATTTCAGAGTACTTGATGGCTCAACACAAAAGTGTTGAGGATCAGTGGACAAAGTTCAGAACCATCGTACAGTATGCGTTAGATGAGTATGTGGCAGGCAGGATCGTAATAGATGCTAAAGAGCCACTGTGGTACAACAACCAAGTTAGAAAACTGGCACAGAAGCAGAGGGAACTTCACAGCAAACATAAATGTAGCCAAAGCCTTGCAGACAAACAAAAATTACATGAAGCGAAATGTAGTGCGAGTAGGGCTATGCGAGAGGCGTTCAATGAATTCAAAAGTAAAGTTCTATGTACTGACTTGGCAGAAAATCCTAAGAAATTTTGGTCTTACGTCAAGGCGGTAGGTGGGTCAAAACAAAATGTCCAGACACTCTGTGACCAAAATGGTACTGAAACAGAGGATGAAAGACTAAAGGCCGAAATACTAAATGTCTTTTTTCCAAAGCTGTTTCACAGAGGAAGATTGCACTGTAGTTCCTTCTCTAGATTGTCGCACAGATGACAAAATGGTAGATATCAAAATAGATGACAGAGGGATCGAAAAGCAATTAAAATTGCTCAAAAGAGGAGAGGACGCGGGACGTGATGGGATACAACTTGATTTTACGCAAAGGGAGTTAACCATCTTCTTGCACTTCTTGCAGCAGTGTACCATCGAATCAGCATGGGTTTCGAAAAAGACGATCGTGTGAAACCCAGCTTGCACTATTTGTCCACGAGAGTCAGAGGGCCATTCCCAGGTAGATGCCATGTTTCTTGACTTCTGCAAGGTGTTTGATACAGTTGCCCACACTCGTTTAATGAACAAAGTAAGAGAGCATGGACTATCTACATCTACATGATTACTCCACAGTTCACATTTAAGTGCTTGGCAGAGGGTTCATCGAACCACAATCATACTATTTCTCTACCATTCCACTCCCGAACAGCGCGCGGGAAAAACGAACTCCTAAACCTTTCTGTTCCAGCTCTGATTTCTCTTATTTTATTTTGATGATCATTCCTACCTATGGAGGTTGGGCTCAACAAAATATTTTTGCATTGGGAAGAGGAAGTTGGTGACTGAAATTTCCTAAATAGATCTTGCCTCGACGGAAAACGTCTTTGCTTTAATGACTTCCATCCCAACTTGCGTATCATATCTGCCACACTCTCTCCCCTATTACGTGATAATACAAAATGAGCTGCCCTTCTCTACACCCTTTCAATGTCCTCCGTCAATCCCACCTGGTAAGGATCCCACACCGCGCAGCAATATTCTAACAGAGGATGAACGAGTGTTGTGTAAGCTGTCTCTTTAGTGGACTTGTTGCATCTTCTAAGTGTACTGCCAATGAAACGCAACCTTTGGCTCGCCTTCCCCACAATATTATCTATGTGGTCTTTCCAACTGAAGTTGTTCGTAATTTTAACACCCAGGTACTTAGTTGAATTGACAGCCTTGAGAATTGTACTATTTATCGAGTAATCGAATTCCAATGGATTTCTTTTGGAACTCATGTGGATCACCTCACACTTTTCATTATTTAGTGTCAACTGCCACCTGCCACACCATACAGCAATCTTTTCTAAATTGCTTTGCAACTGGTACTGGTCTTCGGATGACCTTACTAGACGGTAAATTACAGCATCATCTGTGAACAACCTAAGAGAACTGCTCAGATTGTCACCCAGGTCATTTATATAGATCAGGAACAGCAGAAGTCCCAGGACGCTTCCCTGGGGAACACCTGATATCACTTCAATTTTACTCGATGACTTGCCGTCTATTACTACGAATTGGGACCTTCCTGACAGGAAATCACGAATCCAGTCGCACAACTGAGACGATACCCCATAGGCCCACAGCTTGATTAGAAGTCGCTTGTGAGGAACGGTGTCAAAAACTTTCCCGAAATCTAGAAATACGGAATCAACTTGAGATCCCCTGTCGATAGCGGCCATTACTTCGTGCGAATAAAGAACTAGCTGCATTGCACAAGAATGATGTTTTCTGAGACCAATTGTGTGATTGGACTGACGAGTTCCTAGATAACAGAATGCAGCATGTCATTCTCAATGGAGAGGAGTCTTCCGAAGTAAGAGTGATTTCAGTTGTGCCGCAGGGGAGTGTCGTAGGACTGTTGCGATTCACAATATATATAAATGACCTTGTGGATAACATCGGAAGTTCACTGAGGCTTTTTGTGGATGATGCTGTTGTATATCGAGAGGTTGTAACAATGAAAAATTGTACTGAAATGCAGCAGGATCTGCAACGAATTGATGCATGGTGCAGGGAATGGCAATTGAATCTCAGTGTAGACAAGTGTAACATGCTGTGAATATATAGAAAGAAGGATCCTTTATCATTTAGCTACAGTGTAGCAGATCAGCAACTGGAAGCAGTCAATTCCATAAATTATCTGGGAGTAGGCATTAAGAGTGATTTAAAATTGAATGACCATATAAAATTAATCATTGGTGAAGCAGATGCCAGACTGAGATTCATTGTAAGAATCCTAAGGAAATGCAGTCCGAAAACAAAGGAAGTAGGTTACAGTACACTTGTTCGCTCACTGCTTGAATACTGCTCACCGGTGTGGGATCCGTACCAGATAGGGTTGATAGAAGAGAGAGAGAGAGAGAGAGAAGATCCAGTGGAGAGCAGCGCGCTTCGTTACAGGATCATTTAGTAATCGCGAAAGCGTTACGGAGATGATAGATAAACTCCAGTGGAAGACTCTGCAAGAGAGACACTCAGTAGCTTGGTATGGGCTTTTGTTGAAGTTTAGAGAACATACCTTCACCGAGGAGTCAAGCAGTATATTGCTCCTTCCTACGTATATCTCGTGAAGAGACCGTGAGGATAAAATCAGAGAGATTAGAGTTCACACAGACGCATACCGACAATATTTCTTTCCACGAACAATACGAGACTGGAATAGACGGGAGAACCGGTAGAGGTACTCAAAGTACCTTCCGCCACACACCGTCAGGTGTGAGACATCCTGTCTCGTATTGTTTGTGGAAAGAAATATTGTCGGTATGCCTCTGTGTGGGCTCTAATCTCTCTGATTTTATCCTCATTGTCTCTTCGCGAGATATATGCAGGTGGGAGCATTATACTGCTTGACCTCTCTGTGAACGTAAGTTCTCAACACTTCAACAAAAGCCCATACCGAGCTACTGAGCGCCTCTCTTGCAGAGTCTTCCACTGGAGTTTATCTATCATCTCTGTAACGCTTTCGCGATTACTAAATGATCCTGTAACGAAGCGCGCTGCTCTCCATTGGATCTTCTCTCTCTCTCTCTCTCTCTCTCTCTCTCTCTCTCTCTCTCTCTCTCTCTCTCTCTTCTATCAACCCTATCTGGTACGGATCCCACACCAGTGAGCAGTATTCAAGCAGTGGGCGAACAAGTGTACTGTAACCTACTTCCTTTGTTTTCGGATTGCATTTCCTTAGGATTCTTACAATGAATCTCAGTCTGGCATCTGCTTTACCAACGATTAATTTTATATGGTCATTCCATTTTAAATCAATCCTAATGCCTACTCCCAGATAATTTATGGAATTGACTGCTTCCAGTTGCTGATCTGCTGCACTATAGCTAAATGATAAAGGATCCTTCTTTCTGTGTATTCACAGCACATTACACTTGTCTACATTTGGATTCAATTGCCATTCCGTGTACCATGCGTCAATTCGTCGCAGATCCTCCTTCATTACAGTACAATTTTCCATTGTTACAACCTCTCGGTATACTACAGCATCATAAGCAAAAAGCCTCAGTGAACTTCCGATGTTACCCACAAGGTCATTTATATATATTGTGAATAGCAACGGTCCTACGACACTCCCCTGCGGCACACCTGAAATCACTCTTACTTCAGAAGACTTCCCTCCATTGAGAATGACATGCTGCATTCTGTTATCTAGGAACTCTTCAATCCAATCACATAATTGGTCTGATAGTCCATATGCTCTTACTTTGTTCATTAAACTACTGTGGGGAACTGTATCAAATGCCTTGCGGAAGTCAAGTGCCTTTGCTAACAGTACGAAATCATATGGAACCCCTTTCTTGGGCTTGTGCCATATTGGTTGTATCGTAGACGACTGGAAGACCATGGTATGGTCAAATGAGTGCAGAGTTCAGTTGGTAAGAACTGATGGTAGGATGGTAGTGTCATGCAGACGTCATGAAACCATGGACCCAAGTTGTCAACAAGTCACTGTACTGAGTAGGCCGGTGGTGGCTCGACAGTAGTGTGTACTTTGTGTATGTGGAAGGGACTGGGTCCAGGTTATATACTGCTACGTAGAAACCGTTTGCAGCCATTCATGGAGTTCATGTTCCCAAACAGCGATGGATGACAGTGCTCTGTGTCACTGGTCCACAATTGTTTGTGACTGGTTTGAAGAACATACTGAAGAATTTGAGTGAATGGTTCGGTCACCCTGATTGCTCGACATTAACCCTGTCAAACATTTATGGGACATAATCTAGAGGTCAGTTCATGCACCATAACCTGCTCCAGCTACACCTTTGCAATTATGGACAGCTATAGAGGCAGCATG
Organism: Schistocerca americana; assembly: GCF_021461395.2. NCBI lineage: Eukaryota > Metazoa > Arthropoda > Insecta > Orthoptera > Acrididae > Schistocerca > Schistocerca americana. Next base: position 1,147,926,209 of record NC_060119.1, on the reverse strand, counting down.
GCTCAATATTTTTGCAGGGGACTTTCAATTTTTAGGGTCCACGCCACGTCGAGCTGCAACACTATGCCAGGCAAAAGGAGGTCCAATACGATATTAGGAGGTATCCCATGACTTTTGTCGCCTCAGTGAACTGTGGTGGGTAATTTCTTTGTCTACCTTGCATGTAATAGTGCTTTCTCTGAATGCATTGTATCTTAGTATGCAGAGAGAGATGGCAGAAACTTTTTCTGCAGATGTATGATTATTACTATTATTATTATTATTATTGTTGTTGTTGTTGTTACAGGCTCAGCTAAGAGCAAGTGTTATCTTGGCAATCGAAGACCAAGAAGCATTTCAGGTAAGCCATTGTTATTTGTGAAATATATGTATTGTAATAGAACTTTCTTAACATTTACTCTTTTCATTGTTTATTTCAGACAAAGCTTCCATTCACAAATCAACCACTGAGAGCATTTTTGAAGACCTTTGAAGGTGCTTTTATAACTTGCTTGGTACGGGAGTTTTTAGAGTTTTTTAATTTGGATTTCACTTTGTCTGTATTTGACCCTGAAACATTTCATGGAAAGGAATACAGCTATGGGGGACGGACAGAGCTTATGAAAGAATTAAAATTACAAAACAACAGTGGTGAGTAATTAAACAGTTAAAATGCAACAGTGCAATAAAGAAAGCCTCCCATGTTCTCACATTAATTCAGATAGTTTTAATTTGATCAGTACTGATACAACGTGTTGTGTGTCAGCCTTTCATCATCTAACAGTCGGTAGGTATTTAGCAATTGGAGTAGCAAGTAGAGGGGAAGTGGTGTCTGGTGAAGGCAAGGGATACAATGTGGACCCTCAGGTTTTCTTTGCGTGATTGATTAATGGTTTACTTCCTTGTGTTCAGCTGAATCTTTATTTCCATTTTCACACATTATTTTGACAACCAACCCAGTCATCATCTTCAGCAGCTACGAGTTGTGTGTACTTGCTGCCTGGACTCCAACTAGATTGTGAAAACAGAAATACACTCTCGACTGAGCACCTGGAAGTACACCATTAATGGAGGGGCGCAGTTTCCAGCTAGTTCCAATCGTATTCACACGTCTTCTGAAAAATCTGATAATATGCATGTATACTGTTTCCTTGGCTGAGCTGCACTTAGTTCCTCCAAAATGTGGTGACACCAACAAGCTGCATAAGTTGCTACACACCCCTGCACCTCTCTCTTTGTGTGTGTGTGTGTATGTGTGTGTGTGTTTGTCAGGTTCTGTGACTGGTTGTTAGGTAAACTGTTCATGTGTTAAAGATTTCACTTGTTAAAAATTTTTGTAAAAAAAAAAACCTTTATACTTGGAGGAACTTGCATATATGTTGGAGAAGACATCAAACACTGTTTGTTAAAGATCATTGATCAGCAGGGAAAGAGCATGCCTTCAAAATTTCTGCTACAGAACTGACTTATTTAAATAGAATTGTTATTTGTACATGTAGAAGCCTGGATGGAAACATAACTACTTTCCTTATAAATATTGTGAAGGCACATAACGTATAAAAGTAAGTAGTAAAGCAAAGTGCACGAGTTAATAAGAGTGAGAAGCTAAGTGCATGTTTCAGTAGTAATCTCTGTCTTGCACATTACCCTGTCTTCCATCTTTAAGCTCTCAGGTTTTCAAATCTCGTCCGATGCAGTCCCCAACAATCAGTCTATCCTTCTCATCCCATATGCCAAGTCTCCCCTGACCCATGGTTCTGGGTGACTTTCCCAAAATCTACCCTTTTCCTAGACCTCTCCAGTCCTTTTCCTTCACCCTTCTTCCTTCTCCTTCAATCCTTCTGCCTGAAGAAGAAGCCACTAGCTCCGAAAGCTTGCCAGTCACAACAGTTTTTTATATGTGTGTTCTGCTGCTGCTTAGTGAGCAGATTTTTTATTTATCCAATTAAATAATTTTATCAATATTGTTATAGAAAAGGATAGATTGCTACTCGTCATACAGTGGAGATGCTGAGTCGCAGATTGGCTCAGCAAAAAGACTGTCAAATGAGTAAGTGTTCGGTCAAAAATGCCTTCATAGGAATTAGACAAAAAACACACACACTCACACGCACACACACGACAGTACATGGCTGCCAAGGCCACACTGCGGTAAGTGGTGCGTGATGGGAGGAGCAGTCTGGATGGTGGGGATAAGGAAAGTCTGGGGTGGGGAGGGAGAGGAATAGCAGGGTATGGGTGGGGGACGGTAAAGTGCTGTTTGTGGGGACATACAGGGATGAGATGGAAAGAGGATAGGACAGCTAAGTGCAGTTGGGAGGTTAGACAGAGGGTGGGGGGAAGGAGGGGCAGCGGAAAAAGAGAAGAGAGAAAAGTAAAAAGACTGTGAGTGCGTTGGTGAAATAGAGTGCTATGTGTAGTGCTGGAATGGGATCAGGGAAGAGGATAAGTGGGTAAAGGACAATGAGTAATGAAGATTGAGACCAGGAGGGTTACGGGAACGTTGGATATATTGCAGGGAGAGTTCCTACCTGTGCTGTTCAGAAGTCTGGTATTGGTAGGGGGGATGCAGACAGCACAGGCTGTAAGCAGTCATCAAAATGAGGAACGTCTTGTTGAGCAGCAGCTGGATGGACCAGCTGTTTCTTGGCCACAGTTCTATCAGTGGCCATTCATGCAGACAGATATCTTGTTGGTTGTCATGCCCATGTAGAATGCACCACAGTGGTTGCAGCTTAGCTTGTAGGTCACTTGACTGGTTTCACAGGTAGCCCTGTCTTTGATGGTATGGGTGGTGCTTGTGATGGGACTAGTGTAGGTGGTGGTGGTGGTGGTGGGAAGGTGTATAGAACAGGTCTTGGACCTAGGTCTATTACAGGGATATGAGACATGAGGCAAGCAGTTGGGAGCGGGGGTGCAGTAAGGATGGACAAAGATACTGCATAGGTGGAGGGCTGCAGAATACCATTGTAGAGAGGGGTGGGGGAAATAATAGGGAGGATATTCCTCATTTCAGAGCATCATGAGGTAGTCAAAACACTCCTCATCCCCACTATAGCCACCTCCTTACCCCCACCACCCAGATTGCTTCTACCTTCATGTGCTGCTGCTTGGCCTTGGCAGCCAGAGACTGTGGTCTTGTGCATGTGAGCTACATTTGCGTGATTGTGTGTGCACGTTGCGTAGTTCAGATGAATTCCTTTTGGCCGGAAGCTTATTTATAGTCTTTTTGTTGTGCCTATCTGTGACTCAGCATCTCTACTATATTGTGCATAGCAATCTATCCTTTTCATATCATGTGCGGTCACTTCAACATAGATTCCAACATGAACTCAAAATACAGATTAAATCTTGAGGCCTTATCAAAAACTTACAACATACACACAACCGTTAAATCCCCTGCCAGGGTCACCAAATCGTCCAGAAGTACTGCAGATCAGGTACTAATAAATAAAGATAAATATTTGTGCAAAACAGGAAATATGAATATCGATTTCGGTGATTATTATGCACAATTTATTGAATTCCCAATATAAACCACTGGCAATACTGAGCCACCAACAACAAGAAAAGGTGGAAATTTTAGCAAGAAAAACTTGGAACACATGAGGCAGTTAATGAAAAAAGAAACATGGAATGACATATACAACTGTGGGGGCACATGTAGAAAACTTGACATGTTCATGGAAATATTCTCACATAATTTCAATATTTCTTTCCCAGCTAAAAACAAAAAAGTTCAAAACTATTAGAAGAAATGTTTCTTGGCTGACAACAGGTGTTGAGACACTGCGCTTAAAAGAGGAGACTTTATGAAATTTCAGCCACGCATTATGTTACTGAAGAACTGTTAGTCACAGCCCAACGTGATTTCCGCTAAGGCTGGTCAACAGAAATGGCAATATTTGAATTTCTGAGTGAAGTGATCCAAAAACGTGATAGTGGAGAAAAAGTAACTGCCATATGCCGTGATCTGTCAAAGCCTTCCACATCGTATGCTATAGCTGCAGAAACTTTTTAGTATTGGTATTAGAGGTACACTTAACAACTGGCTTTGATCATATCTTACTGGTCCCAAGCAAGGAATAGCAATACGGTTTCAAGAAGATAATAAAGCAGCCAGACACTATACTGATTACAGAGAAGTGAAGTGGGGTGTTCTACAAGGTCAATACTGGGCCCTTTCCTATTTTTGATGTATAATAAAGCAGAATTGTTACAGGTAACTCTGAGACATAACTAGGGTTGTAAACTGCTTCAGCCAAAGCAAACTAATAACGCATAGAAGTAGCACAGTAGCATTAAATTTTCATAATGTTAAGAGAAACAGTGAAGAGGGTATAAAATTCAGATATCAGACACACAATTGCAAGTGTAGCTAATACAAAATTTCTGGGGATCTGGCTCCAAGATAACCTTAGATGGGATATTCACATTGATAGCATATTTAAGAGACTAAGTACCATGTGAAAATACTAACACAAATTCTTTACACAGGAGTGGAAAAACTGTAGAAGCTGACCTTGCGGAAGATAAGTTTGGGTTCCAGAGAAATGTGGGCACATGCAAGGCAATACTGACCCTACAACTTACCTTAAAAGATAGGCTAAGGAAATGCAAACCTACGTTTATAGCATTTGTAGACTTACAGAAAGCTTTTGATAATGGTGACTGGAATACTTCCTTTGAAACTCTGAAGGTAGCAGGGGTAAAACACAGGGTACAAAAGGCTGTTTACAATTTGTACACAAATCAGATGGCAGTTATATGAGAGTCAAGAAGCTTGAAAGGGAAGCAGTGGTTGAGAACAGAGTGAGACAGGGCTGTATCATTTCCCCAATGCTATTCAATCTGTACATTGAGCAAGCAGTGTAGCCACTGGACCATGGGCTTCTCTGCATACAGAGGAGCCTGTGGTCCAGCAGCTGTAAAGATCCAGATGAGTCATGAACCCGACACTTCGCCTGGAGATGGCAAGTAAGAAACCTGCTGGAATGTTGCCGGAAAACAATGCATTGACTCAGCTGTCAACTCGAGAAGATTTTATCATCATAAAGACTTAGAGGTTTGCTGATGACATTGTAATTCTGTCAGACACAGTAGAGAACTTGGAAGAGCGGTTGAAAAGAATGGAACAATACCAGAGAAGGAAAGTTGCTACTCACCATATAGCGGAGATGCTGAGTCGCAATAGGCACAACAAAAAGATTCACACAATTGTAGCTTTCGGCCATTAAGGCCTTTGTCAGCAGTACACACACACACACACACACACACACACACACACACACACACACACACAACTTGCACATACGTCTGCAGTCTCAGAGAGCTGAAATTACACTGTGAGCCGCAGCACCAGTGCATGATGGGAGTGGCGACTGGGTGGGGGTAAGGAGGAGGCTGGGGCAGGGAGGGGGAGGGATAGTATGGTAGGAGTGGTGGACAGTGAAGTGTTGCAGTTTAGACAGAGGGCAGGAAAGAAGATGCGGAGGGGGGAGGGGGGTAAGTAGCAGAAAGGAGAGAAATAAACAGAAATTAAAAGACTGGGTGTGGCAGTGAAATGACGGCTGTGTAGTGCTGGAATGGGAACAGGTAGGGGGCTGGATGGGTGAGGACAGTGACTAACGAAGGTTGAGGCCAGGAGGGTTACGGGAATGTAGGATGTGTTGCAGGGAAAGTTCCCATCTGCACAATTCAGAAAAACTGGTGTTGGTGGGAAGGATCCATATGCCACAGGCTGTGAAGCAGTCAATGAGATGAGGGATATCATGTTTGGCAGCATGTTCAGCAACAGGGTGGTCCACTTGTTTTTTGACCACAGTTTGTTGGTGGCCGTTCATGCGGACAGACAGTTTGTTGGTTGTCATACCTACATAGAATGCAGCACAGTGGTTGCAGCTTAGCTTGTAAATCACATGACTGGTTTCACAGGTAGCCCTGCCTTTGATGGGATAGGTGATGTTAGTGACCGGACTGGAGTAGGTGGTGGTAGGAGGATGTATGGAACAGGTCTTGCATCGAGATCTATTACTGGGGTATGAGCCATGAGGTAAGGGATTGGGAGCAGGGGTTGTGTAAGGATGGATGAGTATATTGTGTAGGTTTGGTGGACAGCAGACTACAACAGTAGGAGTTTCTCATTTCAGAGCACGATGAGAGGTAATTGAAACCCTGGCAGAGAATGTAATTGAGTTGATCCAGTCCCGGATGGTACTGAGTTACGAGGGGAATGCTCCTCTGTGGCCAGACTGTGGGACTCTGGGAGGTGGTGGGAGTCTGGAAAGATAAGGCATGGGAGATTTGTTTTTGTACGAGGATGGGAGGATGATTACAGTCAGTGAAGGCTTCAGTGAGACTCTCGGTATATTTTGAGAGGGACTGCTCGTCACTGCAGATGCGACAACCACAGGTGGCTAGGCTGTACGGAAGGGACTTCATGGTATGGAATGGGTGGCAGTTGTCGAAGTGGAGGTATTGCTGGTGGTTAGTAGGTTTGATATGGACGGAGCTACTAATGTAGCTATCTCTGAGGTGAAGGTGAACATCTAGGAAGGTGGCTTGTTGGGTTGAGTAGGACCAGGTGAAGCAAATGGGGAGAAGTTGTTGAGATTCTGGAGGAATGTGAATAAGGTGTCCTCACCTTCAATCCAGATAGCAAAGATGTCATCAAAGAATCTGAACCAGGTGAGGGGTTTAGGGTTCTGGGTTTTTAGGAAGGATTCCTATAAATAGCCAATGAATAGGTTAACAAACTAGTGGATGACCCTGTTGCTGAACACGCTGCCAAACATGATATCCCTCATCTCAGTGACCACTTCACAGCTTGTACCATATGGATCCTTCCCACCAACACCAGCTTTTCTGAATTGCGCAGGTGGGAACTTTCCCTGCAATATATTCTGCGTTCCCATAACCTTCCTAGCCTAAATCTTCGTAGTCATGGTCTTCACCCATCCAGCCCCCTACCTGTTCCCATTCCAGCACTACACAGCCGTCATTTCACTGCCACACCCAGTCTTTTAATTTCTTTATATTTCTCTCCTTTCTGCTACTTACCCCATCCCCCCTCTGCACCTTCTCTCCTGCCCTCCGTCTAAACTGCAACACTTCACTGTCCGCCACTCCCACCATACTATCCCTCTCCCACCATACTATCCCTCTCCCACCATACTATCCCTCTCCCTCCCCACCCCAGCCTCCTCCTTACCCCCACCCAATCGTCACTTCCATCATGCACTGGTGCTGCGGCTCACAGTGTAATTTCAGCTCTCTGAGACTGCAGATGTGTGTGTGTGTGTGTGTGTGTGTGTGTGTGTGTGTGTGTGTGTGTGTGTGTGTGTGTGTGCTGCTGACAAAGGTCTTAATGGCCAAAAGCTATAATTGTGCGAATCTTTTTGTTGCGCCTATCATGACTCAGCATCTCCGATGTATGGTGAGTAGCAACTTTCCTTCTCTGGTATTGTTACATTCCATCCTGGATTTTCCATTGTTTGAAAAGAATGGAAAGTGTTTTGAAAGGAGGATACATATTGAACATCAACAAAAACAAAACAAAGACAATGGAATGTAGTCTAATTAAATCAGGTGATGCTGAGGGAATTAGATTAGAAAACAAGACACTTAAAGTAGTAGATGGGTTTTGATATTTGGGCAGCAAAATAACTGAGGATGGTCAAAGTACAGAGGATATAAAATGTAGACCAGCAATGACAGGAAAAGCTTTTCTGGAAAAAGAGAAACTTGTTAACATTGAATTTAGAATTAAGTGTTAAGAAGGCTTTTCTGAAAATATTTATTGGGAGTTTCGCCACGTATGGAAATGAAACATGGACAATAAACAGTTTAGATGAGAAGAGAAGCTTTTGAAATGTGGTGCTGCAGAAGACTGCTGAAGGCTATATGGGTAGGTCACATAACTAATGAGAAGGTACCGAGTAGAATTGGGGAGACAGATTTGTGGCACAACCTGATTAAAATAAGGGGACATTTGTAAGACACATTCTGGGACCTCAAGAGTTCACCAATTTCGAACTGTAGGGAAGTGAGGGGAGACGAAGAGACAGCATGGAGAGCTGCGTCAAACCAGTCTTCAGACTGAAGACAACAACACAAAAACAAGAAGTAACATGTGCTATTTAATGAAGTGCTGGAAAACTTACGTCATAAGGGTTGTCTAATGATTGTTTACTATGCTAATATACATTTTGTATGGGATCACTTTGGTGTGACTCACCATCCTGCCTAAAACTCTTCAGGATGCAAAAAAGAATAGAGAGAATCATGGTTGGAATAAAAAGGAACCACCCTACAGTCCAATGTTTAAAAAATGAGGGTTTTTCCTCTTTGATGTATTTACCTCTTTGAAAGTGCACTGTTTATTAAGAAATAAGCAATAATAAATCCTAGTGCCTTCCTCAAAAATGAAAATCTTCATCATCAAAACACAAGACAGAAAACTGAATTTCACATGCTCCAAATAAAAACCATTTTTTGCCAGAAAGGAACAGTACACCTCAGTAAAATTGTTTGCAATAAGTTGCCATAAGAAAATAACGTAATAATGATTTAAAAAAAATTAAAGCAATATTAAAAGAATATCTGTAAATACATTGTGTTTATAGTCTAGAAGAGTTCCTCCAAAATCTTTGAGAGCCTAAGAAAGCTGCTGTTAATTGAATAAGCCACATTCTTTATTACTTACAAAAATATTATGTAAATATGACTACCTAGTAGTAGCATGTAAAGACTGTAATCTTTAATGTTAGTTTATTCATATTTTCAGTTGTAATCTTCTAATTAAAGTGGTTTAAATTATAAGAGCTGAATTTGTTTGTATTCATTAATGCGTAGAAAACATGTATACACGAAGATTCAACGTACTTGCATTGACCTGTCTGTTATCTAATGTGCTGTACATGTAAGATTTACTGGACCAAATAAAAAATCCAAATACAATAGATATTGCACTAAGAATCAGTTAACATTGTTGGGTACTTCGATCGAAAATTACACTCAATATTTAACTAGAAAGGTATCGATCCCTGTTAATCCATAATCCCCATGCTCAGCATCACACTGGGGAAGCCAACGGTTGGTGCTGAACAAAAGCTATATGCAGTATCTTTGCACAGTTAGTAGCTTTGTAAGGTCTCGTGCATGGTCCATATAGTAACACAGTTCACGTTTACGTCGCACTTCACTTAGCCCGTGCTGCCGGAGTTGTTGTTGTTGTTGTTGTTGTTGTCATGCCGGCAGAGGTCGTGTCCGAATTCTCGCGTGCCCTCTGGTGGACGGGACTCTACTTGCGGCAACTACCGTCCGTGACGCGCCGTGCCAATGTGCGCCTCCCGCGATCTTTCTGGTGGCTACTACACTCTTCCTCCTTTGGGGGGTGAAGCCACTGTGATCCACTGCGTCGGAAGGTGGAGTGTCGGGCCGGAGCGATGACCTCCACATCCATTGGATGGCCGGAGTCGAGGGGATCTGCCAACCCTCGAGCCGGAGCCTTCGAATACGGCTGGAAGTGACCCACACGAAGAGGCCCCCGTCGTCCCACAACCGGAGCCCGGGACAGAACGGGCGACAAGCTGTCGAACTCCGGATCCTGTTCCACCCTGGGAGGGGCAAGACCCAGTGGCAGGGACGTAGGGGAATGGACGACCACAGGTGAACCAACCTCCTGAGAAACCGGGCCTGCTAGGGGGGCCGACTCTCGCTGGGGCATCTCGAACGATGGCGATGCCGGTGCTGGAGCTACTGGAGGCTGCCAAGGCTGAGAACCATCGCAGTGCGGCAGAGGCACAGCGGGGAGAGGAGGCAACGTCCCCTGTGAAACCAGCACAGGTGCCGGCAATGGGGAAGCCGGTGTCCGAGAGGGCGGAGGGTGGGTGCCCGAACGTGGACGTAGCTGATTTTGGTGACGACGTACCACTCGGTCCCCCGCCTGCAAGGTATAGAGCCGGCGGCCATTTCGGCGCAGGACCACCGCTGGTATCCAACGTGGATTGCGACCAAACCCACGGGCCCAGACCGACATACCCAGTGGAAAGCCAGCTACTCCGTTTTGTGAAGACTGGCGAGGACCAGGCCGGAGGAGGTGCAGCAGAGTCCTATGTTGACGCCCATGGAGGAGCTCTGCGGGGCTGCGTTCTCCCATTGGTGTGGTCCGGTATGCCGTCAAGAAAAACGTCAATGCTTCCTCCGCAGGAAATTCGTGCACATACTTTTTCATCTGCGTCTTAAATGTGCGCACCATGCGCTCGGCTTCCCCATTCGATTGTGGATGGAAGGGGGGAGAGCAAACGTGCCGAATACCGAAGCGCCTACAAAAATCCTGGAAAGTCTGCGAAATAAACTGCGGTCCATTGTCCGAGACCAGGGTGATTGGCAGACCTTCCACAGAAAAGATTTTTGCTAGTGCCTGGATTGCAACTTCTGAAGTGGTTGAGGAGCAGCGAACCACATATGGGAATCGGGAATAAGCATCAATGACAATGAGCCAAAAACCGTTGAGAAACGGGCCCGCAAAATCGATGTGAACACATTCCCATGCTTGGGTTGCCGGCAGCCATGAAGAGAATGCTGCCCTGGGAGATGCTTGTTGGCTCGCACACTGGGAACAGGCGGCCACCAAGTGCTCAATTTCTCTGTCAATACCGGGCCAGTACACATGTCTGCGAGCCAAGGTTTTAGTACGGGAAACACCCCAGTGCCCCGCATGTAATAACGTGAGGACCTCCCTTTGTAAACTTGCAGGAACAACCACGCGAGGAGCTGTATCATCGGTAGCCAGAAGGAGAACGCCTTCCAAGACCGAGAGGCAGTCCCGTTGAAGAAAATAATTACGAAGAGGGTCCGAGGCCCGGCCTGCAGGGCGGGATGACCACCCCTGCTGAATGAGGCGAACTACTTGCCGGAGAACCGGGTCAGCTGCCGTTTCCCTGGCGACTCGAGAACTAGTGATTGGGAAGCCATCAACCGCTTGGTGGGACGCCACATCCAAATGAAAACACATAATCTCATCTCGATCGAACGTAGGATCCGGGCCCACCGGAAGACGGGAAAGAGCGTCGGCGTTGGCATGCTGTCCTTTTGGGCGAAAATGAATGTCATAATGGTACTTAGAGAGGAACAAGGCCCAGCGCTGTAGTCTGTGGGCCGCCCTATCCGGAATCTGAGAGGCGGGGCCAAATAACGATATTAACGGCTTATGGTCAGTGATTAACTGAAACTTCGTGCCATACAAGAAAGGGTGAAACTTGGTAACAGCGTAGACAATGGCCAAAGCCTCTTTTTCCACATGGGAGTAATGGGCCTGCACGGGACTAAGCGTTTTAGATGCAAACGCCAGTGGTTGCTCGGAACCATCTGCATTGCGATGGGCCAGGACCGCCCCCACCCCATACTGCGAAGCATCCGTAGCCAGGACCAACGGCTTATGGGGATCAAAAGTAGCCAAACAAGGGGCTGACGTGAGGAGGCCCTTCAACGAGGTGAATGCTCGCTCACATGCAGGCGACCAATCAAAAGGAACACCCTTGTGCAGAAGGCAGTACAGGGGGTGGGCTATAGTGGAAGCCCTGGGAATGAACCGGTGGTAATAGGCTATCTTGCCTAAAAAAGCTTGTAACTCTTTCAGCGAAGCGGGCTGAGGAAGGTTGACGATACCTTGGACCAAACTTCCTAGTGGCTGGATACCGTGCCGAGAGATGGTGTAGCCCACATACTCAATGGATGGTTGAAAGAAGGTTGACTTATGCAGGTTGCAACGCAAGCCCACAGACCTGAATTTGAGAAAGAGGGTGCGAAGGTTGTGCAAGTGTTCCTTCGTGCTGCGGCCTGTGACAATTATGGATTCCAGGTAATTAATACAATGAGGAATTGTCGACGTGGCATGCTCAAGATAACGCTGGAATATCGCCGGGGCACTGGATATTCCAAAGGCCAACCGCTGGTATTGGGAAAGGCCATACGGGGTATTGACGACCGCCAACAGTTTGGAGTCCTCATCAAGTGGTATCTGATGATAAGCCTCCGACAGATCAATTTTCGAAAAATATTGGCCTCCCGCCACGGAGGAGAACAATTCATCAGCACGAGGGAAAGGATAGGTGTCCACCACCAATTGGGAATTAATGGTGGCCTTGAAATCGCCACAAAGATGTAATTTTCCCGAGGGCTTCCTTACAATAACGAGGGGAGAAGCCCACTCACTGGAAGAAATGGGAAGAACGACCCCTAGGGCTGTCAGCCGGTCTAGCTCTTCCTTTAGCTGAGGGCGGAGAGCCAAGGAGATCAGCCTCGCGCGTAGAAAACGTGGGCGAGCCGACGCCTTCAATGTTAAGTGAGCTTCAAAATCTGAAAGACGCCCCAGGCCCTCCTCAAAAATATCTGCAAAGTCAGAGATCAAAGATTTCAATGATTGATAGGGAACATCTTCGGAGACCAACTGTATGGTGTCAGCGATAGAAAAACCGAAAGCTTGAAAGGCATCCAGGCCAAAAAGGTTAGCTGAGCTCGCATCACTGACAACAATAAAAGTAATAGGCCAAGTGACTGATTTGTAAGTCACGTCAGTAGTGAATTGACCCAGTAGGGGAATGAACTGTTTACCATAACCGCGTAGACGCCGGTAAACTGGCGCCAACGGGGACGATCCAAGGTCGGAATAAGTTTGTACATTCAACAACGAAACTGCCGCGCCCGTATCAACTTGCAGTTGTAACCGGCGCGACCGAACCGACACCTTGATAAAGAGTTTGCGTGCCGATGCGTCGGGAGCCTGGCCCGATGAAACTTCCTGAATGTCAACGTCCATGTCCTCTGTACCTGCTTCCTTCGATTCTTTTGAGGCTGAGCGGCAAACTTTAGCAATGTGACCTTTTCTATTACATTTGCGACAAACGGCCCAACGCTGGGGGCACTCTGACCGATCATGATGTATATAGCACGACGCACAGGACGGCAACAGGGGCCGGCGGCCGGAATTCTGTTTACGCGCCGTGCGGGAGCGGCCGTAACGGCCGGATTGTACCGCTCGCACGTCGTCCACCCCTGACACAGTGGACGCGGCCGCGCTGCCCTGAACCACCGCGACGTCGCACCACGCTTCCAGCTGTTGACCTGCTGCGTGAGAGACTTCATACGATTGAGAAATGGACAGGACTTCCTCGAGGGAAGGGTTTTCTAACTGCAAGGCCTGTTGCCGGACCTCCCTATCAGGGGCCGAACGAACAATGACGTCGCGTACCATAACGTGGGCGTACAACTCTCGCGACTGCTCCGTGACAAAATGACACTTGCGACTAAGACCGTGCAGGGTAGCGGCCCACGCCCGATAAGACTGATGGGTCTGTTTCTTGCATTGATAGAACTCGACCCTAGCCGCCACAACATGCGTGCGGCGGCGATAATATGAAGACAGCAAGGAACACAATACGTCAAAAGACAAGGACGAGGGTTCCTGCAACGGCGCTAGCTGCCGCAAAACTTGATACAGCGAGGGAGATATCCAAGAAAAGAAGAGAGCACGACATACCTCTGCATCGGCAACATGAAACGCCTGGAAATGCTGCCGAAGGCGATGTTCATATGCGTCCCAATCCTCCGCCGTCTCGTCATACGGGGGAAAGGGAGGAGGGAACGGCGCCGGAGCAGACGGCATGGAGAGCAACGCCGGAAGCACTTGTTTCATGGTGGCCATGAGTTCCGTCTGCTGCGCAACCAAAACTCGCACCAAATCCTCCATGCTGTGGAGAAGCTGCGAAACCGGAACAACGATGCAACACGCGAAAGAACGACCCTACTCGTCGCCAATTGTGTAGTAACACTGTTCACGTTTATGTCGCACTTCACTTAGCGTAGAGCGGGACTGTGTCCTAGGCATGCCCGATGTTAACTGACTGGGCACGGCCCGTGCTGCCGGAGTTGTTGTTGTTGTTGTTGTTGTTGTTGTTGTTGTCATGCCGGCAGAGGTCGCATCCGAATTCTCGCGTGCCCTCTGGTGGATGGGACTCTACTTGCGGCAACTACCGTCCGTGACGCGCCGTGCCAATGTGCGCCTCCCGCGATCTTTCTGGTGGCTACTACAGTCCATAAACTTATTCCTTAATTTCTTCTGAAACAATTTGTGAATCCTAACTGTCCAGCATTAAAGAATTAGCATTGTTTCACCTTTGGGTGGTACGTTAGCAGCAGTAGCGGAGAGTTTCGAGGATAGTCCTGTTGAGCATGTACTGAGTTGTATTAAAATCGGTGCTGCTTAAAGAGGCAAAGTGGCTCAAAATTTTTTTACTGTAATAGAAACGAGGATAGTTGTAATCTACATTCTCATGTCGTGAAACCACCAAACTGATTTGAAAAGACAAGATTTTAAGTACTAAAAAAATCATGGTATTTTATAAATGTTAAGGAATAGAATACCATAATGACAGTATTACATTATAAGCTGCAGGGATGACATTGCAATTGCTGAGGCTGACTCATAAATGAATGCTAAGAGAGGAGTGTTATGAAAACGAAAATATGATGATGAATGTCAATGGTGAGCTACGGGAAGTAGATGCTTTCATTTTTACCATTCAGCCATCATATTATTGTGTGGCCATGTCTTTTAAAATATTGGGTTGATGCATAAGTTTGTAGAATTTTTCCTTAAGTTTAATAAATGCAATAGATACAAATAACAGAGACTTAGTCATCAATAATATATTCCCCATCACTATTTACAGCAGTATGCAATAACTGGGTAACTTTTCGATTCCGTGACTAGAAACCCTTAGTTTTGAGGTGAAGAACTCGTCAAGACATGTTTAGAGCGGAGTTTCAGGAAAAAAAGTTTCTTAAAGGTTGTTTGATAAAGAGCAGAAAAGGTGAAAAGCTGAGGGTGCAAGATTGGGGGTATAAGGTGGGTGCAAAATAACTTCCAACCCAACTCCTGTCTAGTGTTTCTTGTCAGTCTAGCAGACTGCAGGCAGGCAGTATCGTGGAGTTGCATCACTTCATGCGGTCTTCCTGGTTGTTGTTCTTGGACTGCATCTGCAAGATGTCTCAGTTTTTGAGGAAGCAATTAATAGTACATCACACCGTCTTCTTTCCTCCAGATGCGTTACATTGTCTTTTGTGGATGTGCGTAGGTCTTCGCACAGGAAGTTGCTGCTTTGTTTGGGCTCAACTATTCCTCTCTCTTCTTTATGTTGGCATAAAACACCATTTGTTGTCACCAGTAACGTTACAGGTTAGGAATGGTCAGTTTTGTTCATGAGCCAATTGATGATGAGCTAGCAGAGATGCACATATGGCCACCCCCTAATTTTTATAATTTTGACTTAGAGCATTCGGAACCCGTACACCCAATATTTGAATCTTCTCCATTGCATGGAAATGTTGCATGATGGTGGAATGATCACAGTTCATCACATTTGCCAGCTCTCAATTACACTGAAGTGGATCATCGTGGATTAATGCAAATGTTTCTTTCTGTCTGCACTGCTGTCACCCCTATATTGAACTCGGACAGAAGAATGTTCGAAATGCTCATGTTTAACCACTCTGCACTCAATTTTCTAGTGCCCACAACTCCACTCACTGTCTCCAAATGATAAAGTGATAATATGTAAATTCAAATAGCAACAGTAAACTACGAATGAAAAATGACAACTGATAAATAAACCATGTTCTCTCTGAGTCTTTTGCGGCATCATATCTGAATAAAATCTTCTCGGTTTTCAAGCTGCATCAATTCAAATAAAATTCTCGAGCTTTTGATGGCTATCTCGACCATCATCGTTAGGAGAAAGACCACTAACTGCTTGGGCTGGCACTGTCTTCCACTTATATAGGTATACTTGCAGCCTGTGGCACCAATCAGAGACGGCCAAAATGACCTGTACACGGGAGGTGCATTGGGCAGCTCATAGCAGTTCCGGTATGGATGCTTATCACTTGTAGTGAGGCAGGAGTGGCTGTTTGAAATGAGATGCCACCGCCTTTTGCCACCTGATGTCACTCGGTTCCACAGTGTGCTTAAGCTGCTATGAGCTACCTGAGTCACCTTGCGTGCATGCATCGTTTTGGCCCTCTGATTGGTGCCAGGGGCTGCAATCGGTCCTATATAAGTGAAAGTCCATGCCGGTTTCGGCAGTCAGTGGTTCTACTCCAGATGATGATGGAGGAGAGAGCCATCAAAAGGTGGATAATTTTTTGAATTGACGCAGCATGAAAAAAGAGAAAATTTTATTCAGATAAGTAAACCCATAGCAATTGCAACATCAATGCACAAGACAAAAACACTACAAACTTATGAAATAACTTAATGTAAGTTTGTCAGAAATAGTCAAGGTTTGATAATTCTGCAACAGGTGTGGGGAAAGCAGCAATTACAAATGGAAAAAAAAAACTGTCCATTAAGCAAAAGCATTATATTTCTCTACAAAAATCTGTTTAAAATGCTGTTGTAAGTTATGTTATGCTGCTAAGATGGTTACGTTTGTTGAAGCAACAGTTAATTGTTGTTTGTAGAGAAGGAATCCAAGAACATAAAATAGAAAAAAAAAATACTTACTCAGAAATTATGTTAAGCTGCTGATATTGCAACACCTTTCACCGCAACTGTAAGTAGAAATTCGTGAAAATCTGCACATCACTCAAATGAAGATACTAGATGCAAGTACAAGAAGCCATACTGTTGTAATGGTATGTATCTCTGTAGAATTCACTGGATTCAGTAGAAGATGGATTTTAATCCAGCATGAAATGGAACACTATCCACAAATCAACAGTGGGCTTGAAAAGAGCTAGAATTTTTGGCACAAAGTGAACAGGGCACAATAAATTCCATTTAGCAGTTTTTTAATAATCAATTATGTTTTTTATTACATATCTTACATATTTTCTGTGTAAAAAAAAAAAAAATACAACATTATATAGTATTGTAATGGTTTGTGTAAAATCATGTAAAATTTTGTGTTTGAAGCAGTTGTTTCATTTTTATCTTAATGTATCTCCTGCTTACCGGATCAAATTATTTAAAAATTGTAAATCATGTAATAAGCGGTACTGGCAAAAGTAAGCCTGTGAGGATGGGTTGTGACTCATGCTTGGCTAGCTCAATCCGTAGAAAACTTGCTCGCAAGGGTCAAAAGTCCCAAGTTCAAGTCCTGAACTAGCATGCAGTTTTAATCTGGCAGGAAATTTTAAATAAAACATACTTTGCAGACAGGTTAATGAACCTACAGAAATGGTGGGTCACTACTTGATTTGTTTCACCGAGGGGTGCTGTTTGCAAGTGATGATCCGATGGTCTACCATGTGATTTAGGTATAAGCACTGTTAAAAGTGAATGTGAGCCCATGTGAAATTTGGCTTTGCGGGAATCAGTTATTGGCTTAATGAAGTACTGAGTTGGCCACTGCTGTGTGCTTACAGGACTTGAGTGGGGAAAGATAAAGGTCTCATTCAGATTAAAACTCTGTTTCACAATGAAGTTCATTTTGGTGCACAATCCACTGAACAAATTCTTTCTGGAACAAATTAGAAGAAAAAGGAAACAAGACAAGCAGAAGAATCACACAAATATAATGTGATGCTGGTGATGCATGTATGATATGCCTCAACTCTACTAGCCAACTTTTCAGAGCTTGATCAAGATTATTTGCTGAGTATTTTTCTATAGGGATTAGTTTTGTTTGTGACCTCAATTACATTTGAGACCAGACCATGTTGAGCCAGGAATGTGTGTAATACAAAATGTGTGTTGCAATTGTAATGGAAGTGTTTCCATCGTCAGCAACCACAAGCTGAAGATGCCCTTTGTTGGTGGTCCACTGTTTTTGAAATTTTACTATAATAAACTGACACTACAGTATTCCTTTGGCACACTTGTGTTGAAGGTGTCACATATTCAATCTGGTAAGTAAAAAAATCTGTGCAATTCACATGTTATTTACATCTATAAACCAACTTCTGAATTTTCCTTTATGTGAGACCACATGTGCCAGAAAAATCTGGCTCTAAATTATGGATTCTAAGATGCTACTGTTTTGTGTCTTTTCCATAATCTTTCAGTGACTGTGTCATTTGGCATGTTTAGTTTAATGTGTGGCCTGATGCCCTTCCTCCTGTCACATGTCACATCCCCCCCCCCCCCCCCCCCACACCCCATTTCACAGGGTTCCTATTCCTAGTACCTGCGGTCACTAGTCACAAGTACAAGCAAAGGCAGGCATAGGAACTGGCTGTACGATGCTGTTGCAGTTGCCTATATACGATCCTGGTAGTCCAGGAATACGGCATGTGGTGGTGCCAGGGGCTGAGTCGAGACTCGCTTCCATCTCACAACACTGGCCCTCTAGTGGTCATCTCAAAATGGACTACACGGCCAGTTGGCGAATCTATATGCCCGGTCTGCGTATGTTATCTTTGCAGTTGCATTTCTGGCCGCGCTTTGTGCTTATTGACATCCACCACTGTCGGCTGGTGGCTGAATGATAGCAGATACCACAATAATGAAGTACTATCTGTAAAAAGCTGGACAAATGTTCAATCAGACCTTGATAACATTTCAAAGAGGTGCAGAAATTGGCAAATTGCTTTAAATGCTCAGAAATAGAAAACTGTGCACTTCACAAAATAAAATAATGTAGTGTTCTATGACTGTAGTATCAGTGAGTCCCAGTGGAATTGGTCAACTCATACAAATACCCAAGTGTAACAATTTGTAGAGATATGAAATGGAAGGATCACATAGGTTCAGTCACAGGTAAGGCAGGTTGCAAACTGCGCAGTTCATTGGTAGAATACTAGGGAAATACAGTCATTTTACAAAAGAGACTCTATAACAAAAACTCGTGCGTCTCCTGCAGGAATATTTTTTAAGTATGTGGGACCCGTACCAAATTGGACTAATGGGGAATATTGAATGGATATGAAGAAGGCAGCATGAATGATCACAAGTTTGTTCAACCCATGAGAGAGTGTCATGAAGATGCTAAAATAACTTAACTGGTTGACACTTGATGAATAGTCACAATCTATCCTGTGAAAACATACTGAGAGAGTTTCTAGAATCAACTTTGAGGAATCTGGGAACATATTACATACTCCTACGTATTGCTCCCATAGAGATTTCAAAGACAAGAGTAGATCGATGACACTGCGTACAGATGCACTGGAGTGATCATTCTTCCTGTGCTCCATACATGAATGGAACAGCAAAAAGCCCTTACGACTGGTACAATGGAATGTACCCTGTGCCACATACTTCACAGTGGTTTGCAGAGTATGATGTAAATCTAGACGACTCATGGTAATTATTGTTGACACACAGTGAAGCGCCTTCTCTTCTCTTTGCCCTCCGACTGTTTCTGTTTCTGGCAGTGTTAGTTGTAGGTAAGCAATATGGATGGGGTTAGTTGTATAGTGTTGGCTGACATTCTCCTCATTTGTGGTATTGTGGTATGGAATGGAAGAGCCATACAATGATGCTAAGAAGAGCTGTTCCCACAGGAATAAAATCGTCATGACAGTACGTTTATATCTGGTTCATAATTGTCTACTGGAAACCAGATCTGCTGTGTTAGATATATCAGAATACTCAACATTGAAATGTAACAGTATTATGAAATGGGAAATTGCTACTCACCATATAGTGAAGATGCTGAGTTGCAAATAGGCAAAACAAAAAGACTGTCACAATATAAGCTTTAACAATCTAGATAGTCAAATTACATTTACATAGGGAATAGTTATAAGATAAACCAGAAAATCAGTTAAGGAATGTGATGGATTAGTTATTAAAGAAAAAGGCAAATAATAAATTTTAGCAGTCTGGTGCCAGAGTATTTGATAATCACTTCCTACTAGTAGCTTAGAAAATTAATGCACACTATTCAAGTGCTAAAGGAATAGAATACATCCAAGAAAGAATAACCCTCACACACAAAGCCAAATCATAATCACCCCATCCTCTGGCAGAGAAATTTGGGCTGCAGAAACTCCCTCAACCTTTATGTAATATCTCAAATAATGTACTAAAATTGTGTTCTTCACAAATATTCAGTGTCTTTAGTCACACATGGAATGTTTTAAAGTCAGTTTGTAAATTACTCTTGCCATAAAGTCACATAATGTAAAAGTTTTTAAACTCAGTGCATCATGCCTTACAATATGCCTACACATATCAAAATAATTCAGAATTGGGACCCGATAGACATTTCACTGTGCTGCCCTCTTCAAACTGTTATGGAGATGGCCTCCAAAATACTGAAATAATATTCTTCTTTTTTATTGTGACTCCATAAATGAACAATCAGCCTGTCTCACTTGTAGTTGGAGAACCCAGGCTTGACTTCTGATGCTGCCAAATGTGATTAGGATCCTCAGCATCATGAAGACAACGGAGGAGTTACTGAAAGCAGCAGCAGGAACTCTTGTTTTGAAAGTTGGATGTGGGGTGGGGTGTGAGTCTTTTGGTATCAACCTAATACTCTTTTTTTATTTTTCAGGACGGAAAGGAGGGCAGCACTGTCCGTGAAGTCATCTGTCTTTTTTATTGCATTGCAAATCTAGATTTCACCTGACAGTGCATTATAAATAGTCATGTAGACTGAACATAGTTATAGTGTCATATATTCCAACCTAATGCAGGCCTGTACAAGCATTAGGGACTAATGTGACTAATGCATAACTCCAGTCTACATTACTAGTTATAATGTACTGATGATAGCTGCACTGTCAGCTGAAATGTAGATCTGTGCAGTACAATAAAAAAGACAGATGACTGATGCTGACTTCCTTTTTGTCCTGGATTACACAAGTATTGTGGCACACCCATTCAGTGGAATCAAACATAATGAAGATTTTATATTTTTTCCATCTTATGACACTTCAGATATAGTATGAATCTGTGAATATTTGGCAACATGGTGTGCACCTCGACCTGTTCACACCTACAAATTGTGCCATTCTTCTTGTGAACTGTAGTTAGGTCAAATGATTTCATATGTAAAAGCTTTTTGCAGGAGTCAAAACAAGTATCTGGAACATTAGGGTCTATGAAGAACTTGCCGTTCCTTGTGGCCAGTGTCATTGCTTTTGCAGTTGGGTGTCACAGTCTTTGATACTCTCTCATTCTAAAAACTTGAGAGCAAATTTTTATTTTTATAGGTACTACAATCAAGACCATGCTTCATCCTTTAACAATTGTTAATTTTTTTAATGACAGATATGCTTGTCTTGCAGCATCTCAAATGAACTACTGACATTAAAAGTATGAGATAGAAAACTGAAACATCCTTTGGTGGCTCTTTCAATAGCATATTGTCCATGAAATACTTAGAACTGGGTTTAGGTTGCAACGTCCGCAAAGTTTTAATCTTACATGTATTTCAATTTCAGTGAACACAGTAGTTAAAGTTACTTTACTCATGTAGTTCTTACCTTCTTATTTTATGCATATAAACTTCTACTTTTTTAAATAAGTTATGATAAAACTAATAAACCATAATTATGTAACTACTGAAATTAACACTAACATTAAATTTTCTCATTTCAGAAAGAAATGCTCCAGTCCTGTCATGTCTTCTGCAGAATGTTTTAAAACATCGTGAAAAGCCAACAGAAAATGTATGTTTGACACTTTGGCGCCAGATACATATTTATTTAATATCCTCAGTGTCCATTGATCTGTGAGCTTCATAATTAGATTATTACTGTCCATTACAAACATATACAAAACTCTTTACAGGACATAGCCAGTAAAAAGTGTGACATACTGTCAGTACCATCACAAGATGCTAGTGTGGCAGACAGTGTGCCTGACACAAGTAGGATTTTGGATATAAGTCTGAATGAAGATTCAGTTTCTGTTCAAACCAGAAACAGACAGAAGTCTCAAGAAAAATATGGTCCAACTGAAGAAACAGTCAGCACCAGTAAGAAGGATGACAGTAGCAAAATATCAAAGGGAAGTGTGAGCCATAAATCATCTAAATCTGAGAAGCCACCACCAGCCACAGCTGGGAAAAGAGATACTGAGTATGTTAATTGCTACTGCAAGTTGGTACATTATTCGCCCCCTAGAATTACAACACTATAGCAATAAGAAACACTCTCTTCTTCTGCGAAACACACCATTCAGATTAACTGTAATCATTATTTTTGTCTGTAGCAACTTATGTTTTAGAACAGTAACATTAATTCATAAAGTTTCAGTGATGGAATATATTTACAACATGGGAGCCAACTAACTTCACTGAGCAACTTGCCTCCCCTGACTGGCATGCTTAAGAATGATGTTAGACCTACTGCAGTGCAGATGTCTAAAAGTTCTGAAGGGGACAGAAGCATGAAGCCATTGATCAATTTGGGGAATGGTAAGTGTTTATATATATGTACATTTATAAGTTGAAGTCCCTTGCTCACTTCCATCTATATGTTTGGACTAATCTCAGGAACTACTGTTGGCATTTTGATACAGTTTTTACTAATAGGTGGACTGATCTGTGAGGAAGGTTTGTGTGTATAATTTATAAATATTTTGTTCAGATTAGCTGAACTAAGATGAATTCGTCTCCTGCTGTTGTGAAAACAATGCCATTGCCACCTGGCAGTGAATGGCGAAACTACTCAGACGCAAACCTCTGCATGGCGCGATGCAGTCATGGCCAAACTGAGCACAGCGCAAATGCTCCATTTTGTTTGATGTACAGACAACAGGTGGAACATGTTCAGCATGGGGCAGTCGGTGTGGCTGCAACTTAATGTGTATTTCATTTTGTGTGCAGCCATGTGTAATCTAAAGTGCACCAATCGAAAAGTAGCAGCATTGCTCATAAACGTTCATGGATTCATGGTCTACTTAAAGAAAAAACAGTAGTTGTGGGCATGATCTTTACACCTTAGAAATAGAGGGAGAAATGGGATTCGCCGGATTTTGAAAGACTTCACAGATTGTTGGCGAATGCGTTTTGAAAAAAGGTGAAAATTTTATAGTGTCAGTTTCTGCTGCGCCTTCTATTTGCAGTCACAATTGACACTCTTAATTCACTGGACATTCTTCAAACAATGGGGAGTGTATTACTTAACTTCAAAGTATCACAAGCAATTGTTCGAGAGCAATTGCACGGCAGAAAAACATTCTAAGCCAAAACTGTGGTTTTTTTTGTGTAAGGGATTTGTTCTTTTGTGTAAAGTTTTTTCAGCAGTGCAGGAGATAACTTAACTTCCAGCTTTCTGCTTTCTTTGAATCTAAACATAGATGAAGACATGATTCTTGCATGGCAGGGAGAAAAAGTCTACCACAAATA
This sequence comes from Schistocerca americana, assembly GCF_021461395.2. NCBI lineage: Eukaryota > Metazoa > Arthropoda > Insecta > Orthoptera > Acrididae > Schistocerca > Schistocerca americana. The sequence goes on along the minus strand of NC_060119.1, from coordinate 1,147,902,924 downwards.
GTCTGCGGCAAAGAATTACACAATTTGCATGGGGGGGGGGGGGGGGGGGGGTTTCCACACCAAGAGGTCTAATTTCAGAAAAAGTCCTTGTATGACCGTCACAGTGCTGAAATTTTGTGTGGACATTTGCATGTTTCCAGTGAACATTGGTAAAGTTTCACGATCATTAATTCAATACTTCTGGAGATATAATCATTTGTTTGACCCCATAGCTCAGCTATCAACAGTGCGCACAAGAGTTTTCAGCAACTTTGAGACATAATACCTCCAGTAATATTTTCTTGAAAGGAACAAAAGTAGGTCATCGTGTACAACATTCTGTGCTCTCTTAAGAGAAGTAATAAAAAAAAGATTTCCTCTGTGATTCGCGTATGGATAATGTGAGCCAAAGTTGACAGAAAAAGTAAACATTCAAAAAAACTGTTAAGTTTAGCTCTTTATATCTCTGGAAGTAATTGCGGGGTATGCCTGAAACCTTGCACATTGTAACTCTCCAATCCAAGGCCTTAGGCTATAAAATTTCATTCTCCTACTGTTGTCCAATAGTTTACAAGTTGAAGGCAAAGTTGACGGCTTTTCTAAAAATGCCAAAAATGGCTATTTTTGTCCCACTTTTACAAAAAAGTCTTCTGAAAACACATTTAAACCATTTTCATTAGAAATACCATGTTCTAAACCACCTAAAATACTGTATTTGGTTTTGCAATGCGCACATATAAGGCCCCAAAAAAGAACAAGGTGACGTAAACAAGCTTAGGATCCTAAAAGTGACCTCTTCTAGCTTTCGCCTTTGAATTGTATAGAAATGTATCATCAGCTTGGGATCTGTGTAAAGCAACCCTTATCAGGTTTGGGAACTTATGATAAAGGAGCTCACCCATGGCTGCTACTGCACAACTACTGGTCATGGCCCCTATGGCAATGGGGATGCTGGTTTTCTCGCTTTAAAAGGAAAGAGCAGTGGTTAACCCACCTTGGATCCCACCAACACATTAATACAATTTTTCATGCATACACTAATGTCCCATATTAACCGCAAACTACGCTAGCACAGTGTGTGCAATACCTTAAACCAGAATTAAACTAGTACATTACCAGCATTGCACAACAAAAAGACGTGCTAATAATCCTCTATTATAACATTAATCCATTCCAAAAATGTCAGGAAGACTGATCTAAACTTAACAAATTTACACAATATGACAGTGATGTAAAACCTGCAAGCTGTTTATATGGTGCATACTGTAGCTGTTATGCAGCAATTTTTCTACCATTATCTCCTCTGCCTTGGTAATGCACAGTTAGATTGTGAAGTTTATAACCAGATTGATTCAGTAGTTATAGCAGAAAAACTGACTGAAATGTGTCACAATGAGTCATGGTAAAAGACACCCATTTTCTGAAGTTTTTCCAGTTATTCGGGCTTTGTCTCACCTCCCAGTAATCGAGAATTTTAATATTGCCTTCCCCAGAGAGTACTAAACAGCAACTACACCTTGTCATTTTTTAGGGCATTGTATGCTCACATTGCAAAACCAAATGTAGTTTTTAGGTGGTTTATAATATGGTATTTATAATGAGAACAGTTTAAAAGTGTTTTCAGAAGACATTTTTTGTAGAAGTGGTCCAAAAATAGCCATTTTTGGCGCTGTTTAGAAAAAATCATCAACTTTGCCTGCAATTTGTAAACTATTGGAAAGCAGGAGGAGAATGAAACAGTATGTTCTAAGACCTTGTTTTGGTAAATTATTATGTGCAAAATTTCAGGTTCATCCCACAATCACTTCCAGAGATATAAAAAGTTAAACTTCCCTTTTTTTTAAGTGTCTACTTTTTTGGTCGACTTTGGTTCAAATTATCCATATGCGAATCATTAAGGAATTTTTTTTTTTTTTTGTTATTTTGCTTAAGAGAGTGTAAAAAGTTGTACAAGATAATCTAGTTTTGTTTCTTTCAAGAAAATATTACTGGAGTTGTTACGTCTCAAAGCTGCCGAAAACTCACGTGTGCACTGTTGATAGCTGCACTGTGTGGTCAAACAAATGATTATATCCCTGGAAGTATTGAATTAATTATCATGAAACTGTACCAATGTTAATTGGGACCACGTGCTATTGTTCATACAAAACTTCATCAAAATTCGTGATAGTCATGTGGTGACCTCTAGACCACTTGGCGTGGAATGAGCCATGGACTACTTATGCTGGTTGCAAACATATTACGTATACCATGATGTACACCCATCACTGCCACAAGATGTCACTCCAAACGCCAATTAAATGTGAAACACATAACATTCGTGCCTACTTAGAAGTTTCCTGGTTTGCCCCACTTAAATCATTTAACTTATCAGAAACTGATCATGTTTAGTTGCTTAACACTGCTCTCTAAATTTTATGCATAACTAACTGTACACAATGGCCAGTAAACACCTTCATTGATATGTCAGACAAGTTGTCCAGTGATACTACCTATACAAAGCCGGACCAGGTCACTAATGACTTGATAGTTAACTAAATGCCAAATCATTTAATTCTTGCAAGTGAGGATTAGGTCTTTACAAGATACTTAACACAGCAAATGAACAAGAAAAATTTTTCTGAGGATGAAAAATATTGCCACGAGCTGTGCTGCCTGCATTGCAATGTAGTGATTAGTGTTGCCGGCTGGTATGCAGTGGATCACCATTTCAAACCCCATCCACCAGCAATTATTTGTTGTTTAATATTTGTTATTTCTGGAAAAGTTCTTGGAAGTTCTTATGTTTGTATATTCTGAAATATTTGATGTTCGTGAAAACACCGCCACTCTGTGTACAGAGTTACGTTCTGTTCAGGCTATTGATGTACATTGACAACCTTACAGTTGGATTCCAGCTGCACATCAGGCACTCATCAGTGTTATTTGGAGGTGCTGTTCAATACCCAACAAAATGGCTGAAAAGATCCAACTGAGCCTCCAAATAAAGTGGGTGGGATGACATGGTGTGTTTGGCAAATATATACTTTTATTTGGATGGCACAGCCCAGCAGTAGTTCTTGAACAATGAAAAGAAGCTAAATAGTTGGTATAAATTCGAGACCAAACTGAAGAATTGGCAGTAATCGGCAGCAAGTCCACTTACTGGTAGAACAATTGAAGAAGAGGAGCCAACATCATGGGGAAACAACACAGTCCTACATACAGAAAGTGTTGGCTTTATACCACTTTGTAAGTCTGATTATGACAGAAGAAGAAGAAGAAGAAGAAGAAGACCTGTACCAAGCTCTTATGGTAAAGGATGTCACAGCAACAGAGGAATTCATCAAGTGGTCCCAGTGCATTGTGGAAATGCAACAGAATAGTCTGACAAAATAGTTATGCCTGAGTCCCAAATGTGGTCTCTAAGCCAGTTATGGAAGACTACCATGATGACACCTCTCTCACACACAGGTTGTTAGAGAAGGCAGCCAGAACTGTCAGACTAAGTAAGCAAGAGATAACAGCCAAGAATGTCACCCGCTTGTAGCAGGAGGTAATAGAAAGTGTGGTGTCACGGCCAGACACCACACTTGCTAGGTGGTAGCCTTTAACTCGGCCGCGGTCTGTTAGTATACATCGGACCATCATGTCGCCACTATCAGTGATTGCAGACCGAGCGCTGCCACACGGCAGGTCTAGTCTAGAGAGACTCCCTAGCACTTGCCCCAGTTGTACAGCTGACTTTGCTAGCAATGGTTCACTGTCTACATACGCTCTCATTTGCAGAGACGACAGTTTAGCATAGCCTTCAGCTACGTCATTTGCTATGACCTAGCAAGGCACCATATTCAGGTACTATAACTACTATCTTCAAGAATGTATTCTGAACAGATAATATTGTGAATCATGTACCGTCAAGAGCGACGTTCATCATTAATGGATTAAAGTTAAGTATCAAACTAATTACGTCCGCTTTCTGAATTCTCATTCCTTGTCATCTTCCAGACCTCACGTCAGTATAGTTCTTCCCTCCTTACGCCAGTCTGCGTGAGCTAAAACACGTGCATTTCGGCCTCCACTCATAGCACAGTGTTGGCTCTTCCGCTAACACAAAATTGGCGACGAGGAGAAAGTGTTGAAGGAGAGATGTATTAAGCAGCAATCTACACAACCAGTCAAACGTGCTATGAGGAATGAACCCAGAATTATGTGGCGTGAACCCAGTATTAAGTGGCAGCTGTCAAACAACTACGCAGCACCTGTTTAACTCAGATACAACCAACTCCTCCATTAAGTATAATGTCCACAGAAGAACGGGCATTTGTAAGACAGACAACAACATGTAAAAACTCTATCCACACTATGGACACTGTGGACACATATGCTACTGCAGAGAAAGATGATGAGTTTTTGATGACTGCTATGCTGTCAGACATCAATCATCACATATGCTCTGTTCATGCCAGTCTATTGTAGACAATTATAGTTGATCTGTGGGACAAACCCCATCACTGTACCATAGGGAAGGTTGCTCATAAAGATGTCTTAGCCACTCCCATGACGATACACAAGTACCAGCTGCTCACCTAGCCACCGACCTCAGAAAAACTAAGCGAGGTTGACCACATACGGAGGTGAGGCTGCCACAGACGAAAATCCCCCATGGATGACAGTCACTAATATCTCGGGGAATCTTTATTGATATTGTCATTTACAGCTAATCATTGATGGCTAACATGTTGTCCAGGCAGTAGTCAATTCGAGGGCTTCCTTTTCTGTGATGTTGATTGCTTGTTGTCACCAGATAAAGAAGACTCTGTTACATGATATACCATAAAAGTGATTATGCTGAGAGTCGCAAATGTGAAACATGTCTAGCTGATGGGAACACGTATTGTAAGAGTAACTGTCAGTGACAGAACACAGCCCTTCTAATTAGTTTTTTTTTTTTTTTTTACAGAATGTGATCATGCTGTTATTGTCAGTGTTATTCTTGGATAGAACATCTTGCAGGCATCAGAAAGTGTTGTTGACCGTGGATGATCAGAACTCCAGACTGACAAAGCTATTTCAACAAGAATCCATAACAAAGATTGCTCTGGATGGTTGTTTGCTGTTGGAAATTTTTTATCCCACAGTCATCAGTGAGATGAGTTCCAGTTGTTAATCTAGATGCTCAATTAAATTATGAAGATTTTTTCAATTACAAAATGATGCTCAGGCTCACAAAAGAAATCTACATACCAGTGAAAATGATAAGCATTGTAGTTGGTCAAGGAGAACTTCCATTCTCTAAGTGTCACAAGCAGTTCCAACTCTCCCCTCAAGCTATGTGCTTAGGGACACTCGAACAATACCACAGAGGGTAGCTTAATGCCATTGGCAAAGAATCATTCTGTACTACCACTACGGACAACACAGGAAGGGCAGGTACTATCGATCTGCCAATAGGCTCTAGCCTGACTGAGGAACAGTGTTGACAAGTGTTAGCTATTGTGCGCCAATTTTGGGATATTTTCAAATCCAGAATGGAGAAAAGACAGACCAAGGAGCCCACAGTGAAAATCTGTATCAACACTGGGTATTATCCATCAATTAGCCAGCACCGGCTGAACAACTTTTTAGTGCATTCTAGGTCCATAGGATGGATTATCTTCATCTTCTGTAAACTTCTCCTCCAGCTTCCTCTTTTTCCTTCTGTTTTCTCTGGCTTGTATTTATATGCTAGTTACAGCCCTGTCAGTAGCCCGAAGACATTCCTTGTCTAAATCAAGCATCATTAGTACTATGTTGAAATCTATCTTCATTCCCATATTTCGATATACTTTGTACCTTACAGCATTGGCATAATTAAAAGTAGCAACAGCATCATACACACCAAAGTGAAGTGTTTCTATTCCAACAAACACAATCTTGGGGTTTCTTGACCATATAACATTATTTAAACTTTCATTGGGCTTTTGAGTTTTTCCATGAACACAATTTTTCAACAGTTCAGGAGCTGCTAAGTCTCTGAAAATAGGTTTTGTCATCTCCATTACCACATCAGGCAGACTATGTCTGTGAGTATACTCTTCACCAGTTCGCAATCCCTTGTACTTACACCAATATTTTCTCCTTTGGGACACTAGTAATGATGGGGACTTTCATCAGTTGAAAAAGTATGGAGGGGGGAAAGAAAAAGCCCAAACAGCCTTCTTCATTTCATCGACACTGTGTGTGTTTTGCCTAATAGCCAATTTCACCATCAGTTAACCTCCCCTTCCTATCCAGCCCTTTATCATCAGTGAGTTCTTGGTTTTTGTACAGTGCTTCAGTCGCCAAAGTCATCACCCTATTTGTTTGTGTACGTGTCCAATACATTAAAATTTCTGCACTACATCACCACCACCATAGGGCTTCAGTTTGTGAATATGTTTGAAACTTTTAGAGTCACTGTCACCAAGATAATTCACATATCACATGCTACAGAATGTTGAAATATACTAACAACACCAGTCACTTCCATTCCTCCACTACTGCCACTAGAGTTAGCTGTGTAGTTATTTTCATGAGTACCTTTATTTTTTTTTGTGGACACCTAAATGTTTAGATATTACTGCTACATCTAAAACTTTTCCTGTACACATACTGTTGGCGGATACTACACCATGAAGAGATCTGTGTCCCCTTTTATGTCAGGCACCATTGAATGCTGTTGTCAAGTCTCTGTTGCCACTGTTTTCTATTGCTGCCTCTTCAACAGCTTTCTTCATAGGTTCTATACAGACATCATCTACTTTAGACCATATAAATCTGTTATTTGTAAACTGGGTTGGAGGATTTGGAAGATTCATCATGCCACAGAAAATTGCACCTGCAGTAGCCCCCATACTAATAGTACACCAGGCATAAACAAATCTAATGTTGTGTTCATAGATTTCACTACCTTTTTCTTCATTTGAAGTTACTGCAACACTATTCCAAAAAGTAGTCATGTATGAACACTTGCCACACTTCAGTTTCAGTTCCATTTCACAGGCGAGTCCTACATGATTTTTGGTAGTTCCAGACTGACTTCACTACACTGAATACATCTTACACAGTTTGCAAAAATTCCACTGAGAACTGACATATCAAATATTTCATTCACATCTGATTTGCCACTAAAACATCATAGTTTTCACTAACTGATCCAAGCTTCCTCTGCGAAATACTTTCTTTCCCACTTTTATTGCAATGGGCAGGTGTACCAGCAAGGTTAGATTCACACACTTGGTTATCACCTCTATTGTTTACGGTAATAGCACCTACCTTTGGCTTTCCAACATTTTTTATTTTCTTAAAAGCCTTCAGAGGATTTATAGTCACTTTACATTTACACATGATTATCCTTCAATAAAACAGACACTTTAATGAACAAAATTCACTATGAATATTTTCAAGATTACAAAATAGTAAATAAACATCAAACCACAACAGTCGGGCGAACGATATATATTGAACTATCAAAAGTTAGCCACAAAACATTATTTTGTAACACTTATTTTCTCTCACTGCACTAAAATGTACATGATGAACATGTAGATTCAAAAGTTCAACATTTGACAGCAGCGTAACAGTGCCACATTGGGTCACGCCCGTGCAGAACATATTTTAAAAATAGTTGTAGTCTTTTGAACTGAGTAAATTATATATCAATTGAAAGGGGAAAGTCTGTATATTTTTAAAATGCAAGAAAGTAAAAATTGAACATTTCATGATTTTGAACCTTTCTGGAGCCCCTTAATGTTTTTATAAGTCAAAAGCTACATACAGTTTCTTTGTTGAATGACTGTAGTATCTAAACTGTTTCTTCTAATTTTATCCACACAGTGAATACTGAATACATCTGTATCATTTCAGAAACTGCTGACAACTATGAAGAAGATTTTCAGTCTTCTGTGAGTGGCAGTGGTCAGGGAGGAAAAAGTGGCAAACTTACCACACCTGGAAGCGATACTGAGATAGAGGAAGATATTGGCACTGATGATATTTTGAGTAATGCATCAGTGGTATGAACTTTTTGTGTTTTCAAAGTACTTTATTTGTAACTATTTGTTAAAGGTTGAAGCTATGGTGCCACTGAAGCTGCAACCTTAAGGTCCCAGCAGAACCATAGCATTAGCCTTTAACAGTTTCTTGTCAACTGAAGAACAGAAAGTAAAGAAACTTTAACTGTATTATTTCTAAGAAAAACAACATACTAAAGGAAGTTGCTTATTGTTTCAGACTGATGACCTCACAGTTGATGTAACAGCTTCAAACTTGAGTGGTGTTGGTGACTATATGGAGAATATAAGCTGACAAGATCTCTCTACACGCTAATTACCTGAAGAGTATAAAAAAACAATGTTAGGAATTATGCCTTGTTGTAAAAAAATGGAGTGCTAGCAGTTTGGACTGATATATGCCATAAAACTGATTCAGATTTGTTCAATACTCATGTATATTTTGAAGCATTGACTAATAATGTAAAATACTGAGTGAATATGCATTTCACGTAACTAAGTTCCATTTACACCGTGTTTGTAAAAGCAAGTTAAATATCTGGAAGCACGCAGACTATGTTCTCTCCTCCCTATGCAAGTAAATAATCCCAAAACTGCAGAAAGAGGGAATGATCCAGAATTATAATTGTACTATTGTAAACATTTTAGGATGAACAAGATTACACGATCTTTATTAATATAAAGGCAGTTTTATTACAAACCAAAAATACAGTAGAAAGAATGATGCAGACATTATATATCTGAACAGTGTTAACAGAGATGAAGTTCTAAAAAGATAAATATTTTCAGCAGCAATATTAAAAACAATTCTTCAAATTGAGGTCCTAAGTGTTAGGGTACGACCTATGTAAACCTGAACACACTCAGAAAGTATGTATGCTGGTGATAATATATGTATTTGATACTTAATCAAAAACTTATGTTGTGACACGCCTTTTCATTACTGCTACTTAAAATGTGCTGTGGTTACCACAGATGAAACTACTTCTCGAACAGAAATGTAACAAACAGTGTATCTCACCTTGGACATTCATGACATTTTGCTTGCAGTATCTGTAAAACTACCTTCTCCGGTAATGCTGCTATTTTCCACAAATGTGTCTGCTGATTTGTCACCTGCTGCTTGTCGTGGATGGTAATACCGATTCTTTCTTCGAACGTCTACTGGCTGATTTATTATATTTTCAGTTTCCTTGTCCAGCACAGTATCTTCTTCCAGTAATCATTGCACACTTTATTTATGTGATACACAGCCTATCCAACTCTACTCTTCTGATGTCGCAACAGTAATTTGACGGCACTAAAAGCAAACTGGCTGTGTGGTCTAGTAGATGTCGTTTTTGGCTAGCAATGCTGAGGTCCAAGGGTTAATTCCCAGTGATCATCTCAAATTTTTATCTGGATGAAGGGTTTGGAAGGAGGCCCTGTCAGCCTTTTGTGGGACCAACTGAAAAAAGCTGCTTGAATATAAAGCAGCAAAATTGTGTGCAAGTCACTGACATAATATTCCTTCGAAAGGCTTGCATCAGGCTAGGTCACACATGACATTTATTTATTAACAACGAAAGCATCAGCCATTACTTTTTCAGGTTAAAGAGCAAGTTGCTTGAAATATTATGACTATGAATCTTATTCTTTGTAAAATTCCAAACCAGTACTACAGGATTTAGGTCTGGCTCATATGATGTAAAATCACTCAAAATAAAATCTTGGTGCCATACTGTCACAGGTGTTTATTAAAAATTGGTGCAAGGAAGTACATAATGAAAGAAGATTAAAATACACTTCATTTTCACAAACTGTTGTCTGTAGGGAAGGTGGATTAAAAGTTTGTAAGCATTATAACTTCTTTTATTTATGAATTACTTTTATTAAATTTGATGTCATTAGAAAGATAAAAAGATCCACTTCGATATAAAGTTACTGCTGTGCTGGAATTATGCATACTAATACTTACAAATCTGTAATGAAAGTAATTTCTAAAGACCTTTTTTTCCAAATTTTTTGCTCTTAAATCACGAGTTTCACCATCATAATTTTTTTTTCACATGATGCCTATAATCATACTTTCCAACATAAAAAAATCAGAAGAGTGTTTTCTGTTTAGCAATTTAAAACTGAATAACATAAAAAAATATTTGTTTTATTTTGTTATTCTTAGCTAGTGTGCAAGAAATCGTTGTCGAACAGGCAAAGTCATTAAAATGTTTTCATATTAGACTTGGAAAACATCAGCATGAAAAAACAGAAAAAGGTCCACTTGGTTACATGAAGTTGACCTTTGCGTCTCTATTTTCTTCACTGATCTCACAGAATTTTTCTAAGCCACTGTCGGTTATCACAGGTAGAGGCCTTCTTTTGAAGCCCAAGATGAACATGTATGGCTTTGAATAGAGGATAATGATGATGATGATGACACTTTCTCAGCAACCTGCTTTTATACAGTAGTTTGAAAAAATGATTAACTCATGTTCCAGGAAATACCACTTTCGTATTAGTTTTGTAACATAGTTGCGAATTTTGGTACCTCTTCTCCCGTAACATAAAATGTTTTTATTCCTGGAACATGAATTTTGCAAATATGCATATAAAAAAAAACATCTTATGGACTTGAAATGTCACTGTCATAAGGATGCTATAAACTTGAAAATGCTCAGTAATATCACTAATTCGATTTCATGCATTTTTGTCCTGAATAGTGGCAAAAAAATTCCATTGTGCAGTTACCAACCTAGCCACACACATTTCATGAGCCCTGCAGAACCCTATTCTCTTGGATGCTGTACTGGGGGTACTGTGGGCAGCACCAACTTGCAACTGGAACGTACGGTGCGATAAGTTCTGGATAAAATCAGGAGTGGACCCTGGAGATATTACTTGTGTAAGGTACCGAGGATGTGGTGTCGTAACCCTTTTGCAGGTCAAAGAAGACGACTATAATGTGTTGATGTTAGGCAGAAGCTGTTCGGATGACAAACTCCAGGTAAACAAGATTAACAGTAGTGGAATGGCATTGGCTAAAACCACCCTCTTATGGAGCTGTAAGACCCTGAGACTTGAGGAGCCAACACAGTGACTGGCTCACTGTGCATTCAAGCAGCTTACAGAAAACATTGGTGATACTAATAGGACAATAACTGTCCACTATGAGAGGGTGCTTACCTTGTTTCAGTACTGGGACAATGATGCTTTCTCGCCAGGGCACAAAGGTGGAGCACACACCACATTGGGTGACCTTTCCCATGTGACCCGCACTTCTGGAACTTTTGAAAATTGGTGGCAGGTCAAACCCAACAATGGGTACAATGTGTTTATTTAATGAAAAGTTTTAGAAACTGCCAGAAGTGGAAACACGAGTCCCAAATCATAAACCAGGTCCAAGCAGATCTACGCCAAGAAAACCATCTGATGGGGAGGCAGAGGGGGAAAGGCATTGTAGAAGTATAAGCATGCAGCATGGAAAGAAAGTAATTCTGCAAAGGCTGGGGCCCCATGGTATCCAAGCACATCCTCAAAAAGGTGTTGAGCCCCCTTCTTAGCTTCTACCAGCATATTAATTGACCAAACAGCTAATTTGTGTATGGTCAGTTCACAGTGCCCAGAAAGCGCAATATTTCTGACCTCCTGCAGGTGCTTTAGACTGAGTCTTGTTTCCCATTCCTTGCCAAGACTGCTTCACTCACAGTTCCGCTTGATAACTTTGTGTCTGGTGTGTGTTTTTATTACCTCTCTATTGACACTGTCCTGGTATTTCTCCAGGTACGTTTGTGCTAAAATGCTGGTGCATTTCTATTCCATTGCATGAGTCTCAGACAGAAGTGCTGTGCAACTGCAGACTTACTAGGGCACAGTAGATAGGATGCTGCTGGTGTTCTTGGCAGCTATCTTTGATGGTTTTTCCAATATACAACTTACCACACTGGCACGGAATCTGGTATACCATGGCCTTCTGTAAACTGAGGTCACCTTTGATCCTCTTCAGTAATGTCCATGTTTCATTGTGTGCATAGAAGACAGTTTTTACTTGGTGCTTTTTCAGGATGTCCTTGCTTTTTCCTAATTGCATGCCAGTGTGTGACTGTATAAAGACTGTGGCTACCTATTTCTTCATAACTTCTTCCGTATCCAAAGGCTGTACTGTAGTTGTAGGGCACAGAGTGCGCCTGACATGCCATTCTGAGTAACACTTTTTTTGGAACACTGTTCTGAGACAGGGGAGAGACACTGCATCTTAGATGAAGTGCGCTATGTGTACCATCATCTCTGGCATTTGCAAAACTGCATACAGTAAATGTAACAAATTTACATCAGGCAGGCTACTAGGAACTTTGACACACATTTTAATACCCAAGTATCAGTCTGCCTTTTGGTGTAAACGTACAAGTATTACTGATTGTATTCATCATCATTTTTAAATTTTATACAGGGCTCCTAAAAGTTAACCTTTGCATACTGTCAAGGAATTTGGGATAAAAAGTTACTACAGGTGACAACTTAATGTATTTAACTGAAAAAGTGGGTTTAATCAGAACTCTTCAACTGATGAGTACCTGTCCTCATTTGTGTATTTCATGTTGTGTTGATCTCAAATCATGAGCATGTCAATTGTGGTGTAGAAGGAGTCGAATACAAATATGTTTATAAAACAATAATTTTTTACATTATATTTTTTAAAATACAACCACACACTAAATAAAGTACATATACCTGATACCTGTAGCTCTCCTTAAATATTAAAAAAATGTAGCAAACTTGTACATTATTGTACTTTAACACAAATGACTAGATAACGTACATGTAATGGCACACTTCTTTGATTATTTATGAAAACAAATAACAGGACTGCAATTCTATGGTTTATAATTTGGAAAACAGCAAAATACATATCCACAGTGTACAGAAGTTCCTTATAAGGTAAATGTAGTTCATCATAAAGAGTATAGGTATTTCACATCCATAAAAGACAACCATCTGATAAGAAATAAGATAATTCATGTATTACAATTCAATAATTTATCACAGACAATTATGGTTTCTGTTGTTGTTGTTGTTGTTGTTGTTGTTGTGGGCTTCAGTCCGGAGACTGCTTTGATGCAGCTCTACATGCTACTCTATTCTGTGCAAGCCTCTTCATCTCCGAGTAACGAGATGTAACCACTACAACCTACATCCTTCTGAAACTGCTTAGTGTATTCATCTCTTGATCTACCTCTACAATTTTTACCCTCCATGATTCCCTCCAATACCAAATAGGTGATCCCCTGATGCCTCAGAACGTGTCCCACCAACCGGTCCCTTCTTTTAGTCAGGTTGTGCCACAATTTCCTCTTCTCCCCAATTCTATTCAGTACCTCCTCATTAGTTACATGATCTATCCATATAATCTTCAGCATTCTTCTGTAGCACCACATTTCGAAAGCTTCTATTCTCTTCTTGTCTAAACTATTTATTGCCCATGTTTCACTTCCATTTATGGCTACACTCCATAAAAATACTTTCAGAAAAAGACTTCTGTGACACTTAAATCTGCACTCGATGTTAACAAATTTATCTTCTTCAGAAACGATTTCCTTGCCATAGCCAGTCTACATTTTATATGCCCTCTACTTAGACCATGATCAGTTATTTTGCTTCCCAAATAGAAAAACTCTTCTACCACTTTGTCTCATTTCTTAATCTAATTCCATCAGCATCACCTGATTTAATTCGACTACTTTCCGTTATCCTCGTTTTGCTTTTGTTGATGTTCATCTTATATTCTCCTTTCAAGACACTGTCCATTCCATTCAACTGCTCTTCTAGATACTTTGCTGTCTGACAGAATTACAATGTCATAGGCAAACCTCAGAGTTCTTATTTCTTCTCCAGGGATTTTAATTCCTACTCCAAATTTTTCTTTTGTTTCCTTTACTGCTTGGTCAATATACAGATTGAATAACGTCGGGGACACGCTACAACCCTGTCGCACTCCGATCTCAATCACTGTTTCCCCTTTCATGCCCCTTGACTCCCATCACTGCCATCCATTTGTTTTCTCTACATATTGTAAATAGCCTTTTGCTCCCTGTATTTGACCCCTATCACCTTCAGAATTTGAAAGAGAGTATTCCAGTCAACATTGTCAAAAGCTTTCTTCAACTCTACAAATGTTAAGAAACATAGGTTTGCTTTTCTTTTATCTGTCTTCTAAGACAAGTCATAGGGTCAGTATTGCCTCGTGTGTTTCAACATTTCTACAGAATCCAAACTGCTCTTCCCCAAGGTCAGCTTCTGCCAGTTTTTCCATTAGTCTGTAAAGAATTCGCGTTAGTATTTTGCAGCCATGACTTATTAAACTGATAGTTCGGGATTGGAATTACTGCATTCTTCTTGAAGTCTGAGGGTATTTTGCCATCTCTTACATCTTGCTCAGCAGATGGAAGAGTTTTGTCATGGCTGGTTCTCCCAAGGCTGTCAGTAGTTGTAATGGAATGTTGTCTATCCCCAGGGCCTTGTATCAGTGCTCTGTCAAACTCTTCATGCAGTATCGTATCTCCCATTTCACTTTCATCTACGTCCTCTTCCATTTCCACAATATTGCCCTCAAGTACATTGCCCTTGTATAGACCCTCTACATACTCCTTCCATCTTTCTGCTTTCCCTTCTTTGCTTAGGTCGCGTTTTCCATTTGAGTTCTTGATATTCATACAAGTGGTTCTCTTTTCTCCAAAGGTCTCTTTAATTTTCCTGTAGGCAGTATCTATCTTCCCCTAGTGATATATCCTCTGCATCCTTACATTTGCCCTCTAGCCATCTGTGCTTAGCCATTTTGCACTTTGTGTTGATCTCTTTTTTTGAGATTTGTATTTGTTTTTGCCTGCGAATTCTCTCAAAAGACAATTTCGTAATACCTAATGTAGTGAAAATATCCAAAGTATGTGGACTTTATATTTTGTTTAAGTCTCCAATGCAAGAGATCATTTTGATTGCATATGTAGGCTTGCACACAATGGTAGATGATTTATGCAGATCAAAAACAACAGTAACACTCAGTGTGTATGCTTGGGGACCTTATTCAACATGTTGAAAAGGCTATTCAGTAGCCATAGAGGGAACAGAGTGCAACCAACTGCAGATTGTGGTGCATGTTGGAACAAATGATGCCTTTTGTCTGGGCTCCCAGGTCATTCATGGCAGACAAGGTTTAGGAGACCAGCCTAGTGCATCGAGTTTCAATGAAGTTCAAGATTTTCTGCACTGTCCCCAGAACTGATATGACCCTTTGGTTCTTAGTCGAGTGGAAGGACTGAACCAGAGACTTTGAAAGCTTTGTGACAAGCTAGGCTGCGACTTCCTGGACTTGCGCCATAGGACTGAGAACTGTAGGGCCCCCCTAAATAGGTCAGATGTGCACTACACATCAGAGGCTGTTACTCAGGAAGCTGAGTGTGTGTGGGATGCTCACAAGGGGTTTTTCAATTAGGAGGCTCACCGTCTTATCCAGATAACGATAGCTGTAGGAAACCCAGAAGTTCAAATGTGTGTGAATTCCTGAGGGACCAAACTGCTGAGGTCATTGGTCCCTAAACTTACACACTATATAAACTAACTTATGCTAAGAACAACACATACACACACATCCATTCCCGAGGGGGGACTCGAACCTCCAGCAGGAGGGGACACGCAATCTGTGACTTTGTGCCTCAAAGTGCCAGAGTTTGAAGCACTCATCAAAAGCAGTGAAGCTCACATAATATTGGGCAAAGAAAGCTGGTTGAAACCTGAAACTGATGTCATGAGATTTTTGGGGAAAACATTGCTTTATATCGAAAGGATAGGCAAATGGGAAATGGAGATCATGTATTTGTCGCAGTAGGCAAGAAAATCATATCAGCCTTGGTAGAAATTGAAGCTGCATGTGAGACTGTTTGGGCAAGACTCAGTAGCAGGGGTGGACATAAAATGATAATTGGATCCTTCTATCACACACCAGATTCATCTCCCGATGTAATCGAAAACTTCAGAGAAAACCTCAGTTCAGTTGTATGTAGGTTCCCCCATATTGTAATCACCGGTGGAGATGTAAATCATCCAATAATTAATTGGGAAAATTACAATTTTGTTACTGGTGGGTATGATCACACCCCCCAAGACACCCTTACCTTCACTGAAAACTACCTCGGAACATATAGTTAGGAACCCCACTCCTGATGGAAAGATATTGGATCTAATGGCAACAAATAGACCTGACTACTTTGAGGATGGTTACATCAAAACCAGTATCAGTAACAATGACATGATTGTGGCAACAATGATTACCAAAGAACAAAGTACAAACTAAAACAGCAGAAAGATATATATGTTAATTAAACTACATAAAAAAATCAGTAATGTCATATCTCAATGAGAAACTTGAAACTTTCAGCACAGGTGAGGAGCATGAAGAGGAACTCTGGTTCAAGTTTAAAAGAATAGTTGACCATGCACTGGATAAGCATCCAGTAGAACAGTTCATAATGGGAGAGAACCTAAATGGTATGCGGTCACTGAAAAGAAACAGAGATTAGTGCGTAACAGGTGTAAGACAAAGTGTATGGCTACAGGTAGATCAAAACAAATTGCAAAACAATTTAGAAAAGATATCTGTACAGTGCAAAAATTGGCAATTGACCCTAAATACTGAAAAGTGCGAGGTCATCCACATGAGTGCTAAATGAAATTCATTAAACTTTGGTTACATGATAAATCATTCAAATCTAAAGGCTGTAAATTCAACTAAATACCTAGGAATTACAATTCAGAAAATGTTGTTGGGAAGGCTAACCAAAGACTGCGTTTTATTGTCAGGACACTTATAAAATGTAGC
Organism: Schistocerca americana; assembly: GCF_021461395.2. NCBI lineage: Eukaryota > Metazoa > Arthropoda > Insecta > Orthoptera > Acrididae > Schistocerca > Schistocerca americana. The sequence goes on along the minus strand of NC_060119.1, from coordinate 1,147,886,088 downwards.
AGATCTGCTAAGGAGACTGTCTACACTATGCTTGTCCGTCCTCTTTCAGAATAGCTACTGTGTGGTGTGGGATCCTTCCCAGATAGGACTGATGGAATTCAAAGAAGGGCAGCATGTTTGTTATTATAGCGAAATAGGGAAGAGTGTGTCACTGAAATGGTATGGGATTTGGGATGGACATATTTAAAACAAAGGCATTTTTCATTGCAGAGCGACCTGCTCACGAAATTCCAGTCACCAACTTTCTCCTCCGAATGCGAAAATATTTTATTGTCCAACCTACATAGGGAGAAATGATCACCACGGAAAAATAAAGGAAATCAGAGCTTGTACAGAAAGATGTCCGTTCTTGCCATGTGCTACACGAGATTGAAACAATGGAGTGTGGTTTCAGCTGACTGAGACCGCAGATGTGTGTGCAATTTGCCATTGCTTGAGTATGTGTGTGTATGTGTGTCTATTGCTGACAAAAGCCTTAATGGCTGAAAGGTATAATTGTGTGAATCTTTTTGTTGTGCCTATCGTGACCTAGCATCTCTGCTATATGGTGAGTAGCAACTTTCCTTCTCTAATATTGCTACTAACAAACAACAGTACTTACATTTTGACAGTTCCCACCCTCACAGCCTTGTCATTCGAGGCAAATGTATTTATTTGGATGCAGACTCTTTACGGCAATACATCATAACTCTCACTTCCGCCTTCACTGGACATATCTATCCCAACAGCCTGGTTCACAAACAAATCATATCCAATCCTGGTACCGAGCGAGGTGGCGCAGTGGTAGGACACTGGACTCGCATTCGGGAGGACGACGGTTCAATCCCGCGTCCGGCCATCCTGATTTAGGTTTTCCGTGATTTCCCTAGATCACTCCAGGCAAATGCCGGGATGGTTCCTTTGAAAGGGCACGGCCGACTTCCTTCCCCATCCTTCCCTAATCCGAGCTTGTGCTCCGTCTCTAATGACCTCGTTGTCGACGGGACGTTAAACACCAATATCATCCTCCTCCTCCTCCTCCTCCAATCCTGGTACTGCTGATCCCTCCAAAAAGCAACTTTGGAGCACACCATTTGTCACCCAATATTATCCTGGTCTTGAATGTATCAGTCAGCTACTTTGACAAGGCCATGACTTCCTAAAATCGTTCCCTGAAGAGAGATCCGTCTGAGATTCTGCCCACCACACCTAGAATAGCTTCCTGTCGCCCTCCCAGTTCCGCAATATCCTTGTAGACCCTGCACCCATCTCCCTACCTTATGACTTCTACCCTGTGACCATTCCCGCTGCAAGACTTGCCCTATGCACCCTCCTACCGCCACCTATTCCAAACCTGTTAATGGCAAAACCTGTGAAATGACACGTCATATACTAGCTATTACGTAAACACTGTTCGGCCTTTTATATCAGCATGACAACCATCCAATTATCAGTCAGGATGAATGGCCATAGGCAGAGGGTGTATACAGGCAACACCCAATATCCTGTTGTAGAGCATGCTCTACAACGTGACAGTTGTGACCTCGGTGCCTGTTTCACCATATGCTCCATCTGGATTTTTCCTCCAGACAGCAATTGCTCTGAACTCTGCAGGTGGGAACTAGCAATACATGTCCATGGTTCTCGCCACCCACCTGGCCTTGTGTTTCAGCATTTATTTACAGTAACTACTACTTTTTTCACTCCAGTTCAGTTTTCTACATCTTTCGTTTCCTGACTTATCTACTTTTTGCCATCCCCCTCCCGTCTGTTACATACAATGCTCGTAGCTTTTTGCTCTTATTAACTCGGGCACATATTTTAGTAGTAATCTCTGTCTTGCATATTACCTTGTTTTACACCTTTGAGCTCTCAGGTTTTCAAATCTCGTCCAGTACAGTACCCAACATTCAGTCTTTCCTTCTCATACTGTCCAGTAAATCTCCACTGACCCAGGGTTCTGGGTGACTTTTCTGAACTGTACCCCTTTCCCTTAACCTCTTCAGTCCTTTTCCTTCATCCCCTCTTCGTTGCCCTTCAGCTCTTCTGCCAGAAGGAGCCACTTGCTCCGAAAGCTTATAAAAGTTAAATCCTTTGTGTGTGTGTGTGTGTGTGTGTGTGTGTGTGTGTGTGTGTGTTTTTTCCCTGCTGCAGCTTACCATTTCCTGCATTTAGAACCATTCGTCATACAAACTAGAAAATTTAAAAAAACACGTGACCCTTGTTATGAATACCGTTGTTTGTGATATGCACTCTATATAGTACCATCATTATAAAACAGTCATTCCATCTGTTAGATGATAAGTTCATTCACTGTAATTACTACCTACAAATGTAGTATATACAGTATACACAGTTCCGTACAGTAAATGGCACATCTTCAGTAATAAATATAGACTTTGAACAGAAGTCTGTAGCTAAGGTAGAATTTTCAAAATTTTTAGGTGTGTCCATTGATGAGAGGTTAAACTGGAAGCAACACATTGATGGTCTGCTGAAACGTCTGAGTTCAGCTATGTATGCTATTAGGGTTATTGCGACTTTTGGTGATAAGAATCTCAGTAAATTAGCTTACTATGCCTACTTTCATTCACTGCTTTCGTATGGCATCATATTCTGGGGTAATTCATCGTTGAGTAGAAAAGTATTCATTGCTCAAAAACGTGTAATCAGAATAATTGCTGGGGCCCACCCACGGTCATCCTGCAGACATCTATTTAAGGATCTAGGGATCCTCACAGTATATATATTCACTTATGAAATTTGTTGTTAATAATCCAACCCAGTTCAAAAGTAATAGCAGTGTGCCTAGCTATAACACCAGGAGAAAGGATGATCTTCACTATGCAGGGTTAAATCTGACTTTGGCACTGAAAAGGGTAAATTATGCTGCAACAAAAGTCTTTGGTCACCTACCAAACAGCATCAGAAGCCTGACAGATAGCCAACTACATTTAAAACATTTAAAAATAAATTAAAACAATTTGTAGATGACAACTCCTTCTACTCATTGGCTGAATTTTTAGATATAAATTAAGGGAAAAAAACTTAAACATTAGTGTCGTCCAATATTTTGTGTAATGTAATATCTTGTACAGACATCTTTTATTAACCTGACACGTTCCACATCATTACAAAGAGTCGTATTCATGATCTATGGAACAAGTATTAATCTAATCTAATCTGTCTTTTATATAATATTATGCCAAAAACTGTTTACCTTACAAGTCGTCCTCTCAAAACCTACAAATAATTAATTTATTTATTAAACATCGGTTTCATCAAATCTTTGATACAGGATATAGATTATTTTGTAAGTTAATACACGGTACACCACAGCAAAACTGATTCAGTAATAAACAATTTTAACTGTTGTTGTTGTTGTGGTCTTCAGTCCTGAGACTGGTTTGATGCAGCTCTCCATGCTACTCTATCCTGTGCAAGCTTCTTCATCTCCCAGTACCTACTGCAACCTACATCCTTCTGAATCTGCTTAGTGTATTCATATCTTGGTCTCCTTCTACGATTTTTACCCTCCACGGTGCTCTCCCTTGATGCCTCAAAACATGTCCTACCAACCGATCCCTTCTTCTAGTCAAGTTGTGCCACAAACTTCTCTTCTCCCCAATCCTACTCAATACCTCCTCATTAGTTACGTGATCTACCCACCTTATCTTGAGCATTCTTCTGTAGCACCACATTTCGAAAGCTTCTATTCTCTTCTTGTCCAAACTAGTTATCGTCCATGTTTCACTTCCATACATGGCTACACTCCATACAAATACTTTCAGAAATGACTTCCTGACACTTAAATCTATACTTGATGTTAACAAATTTCTCTTCTTGAGAAACGCTTTCCTTTCCATTGCCAGTCTACATTTTATATCCTCCCTACTTCGACCATCATCAGTTATTTTACTCCTTAAATAGCAAAACTGCTTTACTACTTTAAGTGTCTCATTTCCTAATCTAATTCCCTCAGCATCACCCGACTTAATTTGACTACATTCCGTTATCCTCGTTTTGCTTTTGTTGATGTTCACCTTATATCCTCCTTTCAAGACACTGTCCATTCCGTTCAACTGCTCTTCCAAGTCCTTTGCTGTCTCTGACAGAATTATAATGTCATCGGCGAACCTCAAAGTTTTTACTTCTTCATGAATTTTAATACCTACTCCGAATTTTTCTTTTGTTTCCTTTACTGCTTGCTCAGTATACAGATTGAATAACATCGGGGAGAGGCTACAACCCTGTCTCACTCCTTTCCCAATCACTGCTTCCCTTTCATGCCCCTCGACTCTTATAACTGCCATCTGGTTTCTGTACAAATTGTAAATAGCCTTTCGCTCCCTGTATTTTACCCCTGCCACCTTCAGAATTTGAAAGAGAGTATTCCAGTTAACATTGTCAAAAGCTTTCTCTAAGTCTACAAATGCTAGAAACGTAGGTTTGCCTTTTCTTAATCTTTCTTCTAAGATAAGTCGTAAGGTTGGTATTGCCTCAAGTGTTCCCACATTTCTACGGAATCCAAATTGATCTTCCCCGAGGTCCGCTTCTACCAGTTTTTCCATTCGTCTGTAAAGAATTCGCGTTAGTATTTTGCAGCTGTGACTTATTAAACTGATAGTTCGGTAATTTTCACATCTGTCAACACCTGCTTTCTTTGGGATTGGAATTATTATATTCTTCTTGAAGTCTGAGGGTATTTCGCCTGTCTCATACATCGTGCTCACCAGATGGTAGTGTTTTGTCATGACTGGCTCTCCCGAGGCCATCAGTAGTTCTAATGGAATGTTGTCTACTCCCGGGGCCTTGTTTCGACTCAGGTCTTTCAGTGCTCTGTCAAACTCTTCACGCAGTATCTTATCTCCCATTTCGTCTTCATCTACATCCTCTTCCATTTCCATAATATTGTCCTCAAGTACATCGCCCTTGTATAAACCCTCTATATACTCCTTCCACCTTTCTGCCTTCCCTTCTTTGCTTAGAATTGGGTTACCATCTGAGCTCTTGATATTCATAAAAGTGGTTCTCTTCTCTCCAAAGGTCTCTTTAATTTTCCTGTAGGCAGTATCTATCTTACCCCTAGTGAGACAAGCCTCTACATCCTTACATTTGTCCTCTAGCCATCCCTGCTTAGCCATTTTGCACTTCCTGTCGATATCATTTTTGAGGTATTCCTTTTTGCCTGCTTCATTTACTGCATTTTTATATTTTCTCCTTTCATCAATTAAATTCAATATTTCTTCTGTTACCCAAGGATTTCTATTAGCCCTCGTCTTTTTACCTACTTGATCGTCTGCTGCCTTCACTACTTCATCCCTCAGAGCTACCCATTCTTCTTCTACTGTATTTCTTTCCCCCATTCCTGTCAATAGTTCCCTTATGCTCTCCCTGAAACTCTCTACAACCTCTGATACTTTCAGTTTATCCAGGTCCCATCTCCTTAAATTCCCACCTTTTTGCAGTTTATTCAGTTTCAATCTTCAGTTCTTATCCAATAGATTGTGGTCAGAATCCACATCTGCCCCAGGAAATGTCTTACAATTTAAAACCTGGTTCCTAAATCTCTGTCTTACCATTATATAATCTATCTGATACCGTTTAGTATCTCCAGGATTCTTCCAGGTATACAACCTTCTTTTATGATTCTTGAACCAAGTGTTAGCTATGATTAAGTTATGCTCTGTGCAAAATTCTACAAGGTGGCTTCCTCTTTCATTCCTTCCCCCCAATCCATATTCAGCTACTATGTTTCCTTCTCTCCCTTTTCCTACTGACGAATTCCAGTCACCCATGACTATTAAATTTTCATCTCCCTTCACTATTTGAATAATTTCTTTTATTTCATCATACATTTCTTCAATTTCTTCATCATCTGCAGAGCTAGTTGGCATATAAACTTGTACTACTGTAGTAGGCATGGCTTTGTGTCTATCTTGGCCACAATAATGCGTTCACTATGCTGTTTGCAGTAGCTAACCCGCACTCCTATTTTTTTATTCATTATTAAACCTACTTCTGCACTACCCCTATTTGATTTTGTATTTATAACCCTGTAATCACCTGACCAAAAGTCTTGTTCCTCCTGCCACCAAACTTCACTAATTCCCACTATATCTAACTTTAACCTTCCATTTCCCTTTCTGACATTCCACGCTCCGATCCGTAGAACACCAGTTTTCTTTCTCCTGATAACGACGTCCTCCTGAGTAGTCCCCACCCGGAGATCCGAATGGGGGACTATTTTACCTCCGGAATATTTTACCCAAGAGGACGCCATCATCATTTAATCATACAGTAAAGCTGGATGTCCTCGGGAAAAATTACGGCTGTAGTTTCCCCTTGCTTTCAGCCGTTCGCAGTACCAGCACAGCAAGGCCGTTTTGGTTAATGTTACAAGGCCAGATCAGTCAATCATCCAGACTGTTGCCCCTGCAACTAGTGAAAAGGCTGCTGCCCCTCTTCAGGAACCACATGTTTGTCTGGCCTCTCAACAGATACCCCTCCGTTGTGGTTGCACCTACGGTACGGCCATCTGTAGCGCTGAGGCACGCAAGCCTCCCCACCAATGGCAAGGTTCATGGTTAATGGGGGGTTTTAACTGTTAATACATTAAAATAGTACAATCTAAAATACAGTATAATACACAAATAAAAGCAGTTGTAAGTACATTATAGAAAATAAGAAAACTAAATTTATGTCAACAGGTATTCATTTACAATGTTATAGAACATATCTTTCAAATGTGTTTTAGAGCAACTTTGAATTTTTGTATTTTTTAAATTAAGATACAGAGGAATGACAGCAATTGGCTGTGAATGGGTATTGATTTAAAACAATGGAGAAAGTTGAAAATTTGTGCCAGACAGGGATTTGAACCAAGGCCTCCTACGTACTAGGCATATGCGCTGATCACTGCGCCCTCTGAACACAGTGATCTAGCAACTTCCCGGACTACCCTAGCACGCTTCCCGTCAGAACGAAATTCTTAGTTTATCCACTCACTAATAATGTAGTGCCCCTTGCTCATTATCCTCATTACTCATGGCACTTGACCAAGCTTGAACTTTAACAGGAATCGACAAAATACCGTGAGTAATGGGGAATTTGAGTCCGGGTCTGATGGGAGGTGTGCTAGGATAGCCCCTGCAGTTTTGATGACCATTGTGTCCGGATGGCAGAAGACCATGGCTCGAATCCCAGTCCAGCACATATTTTCAACTTTCCCCATTGATTTAAATCAGAGCCCACACACAGCCAATGTCTGCAATTCATTTGTGTCTTAATTGACAGAGGCTGCTAGACCAGCCTGGTGTCTGTTCTTTTGGGCATGTCTCAAGGAACAGACACCACATACACACACTGAAGAGCCAAAGAAACTGGTACACCTGCCTAATATAGTGTGTGGGGTGCTGCATTGTCCTGCTGGAATTGCCCAAGTACATTGGAATGCACAATGGACATGACAGGATGCAGGAGATGAAACAGGATGCTTACATACACGTCATGTGTCAGAGTCGTATCTAGAATTACACTATGCGATCAAAAGTATCTGGACACCTGCCTGAAAATAACTTATAAGTTCGTGACGCCCCCATCAGTAATGCTGGAATTCAATATGGTGTTGGCCCACCCTTAGTCTCCATGACAGCTTCCATTCTCACAGGCATACATTCAGTCAGGTTGTGACATTCGCCTGCTTTATTTCTTCGTTTGTTGTCCTCGGTGTCGACATAGTGCATTGCTACACTGGCTGAAAAATAGTGTTTGGAAGTTCAATACTGACTACTCTAAATGATGTAGCCAACAGGTGCACATTTGTATTTCACAGTTCTTTACTTTCACTGTTCACAACCCCCAAATATTACACAGTTATATGGCCAGTTAACTATTGTTTAACTTTCAGTAAGCATCATTAATAGGTTGCAGACAAACATCCGCATACAGCTACAATAGTTTACTGTTGAACATTCATGAGCAGTAAAAATGGAACCACACATTTCACAGTCTTTCAAATAAATTGGACAGACATTGTCATTTCTTGAACACACTTCCTATTGATGTAAAACTTATTTCACAGTTAAGGTGATGCATTGTTGTTGTTCTAACCAATACAGGTTCCGTGTCTGAAACTCGTACGTGGACCGACTGTCTCGGGACCAAAAATTGGGCCCTTATACATCCTTACAATAATAGGCACGGAAACTACACATTGTTTGATCTTTAATTTACAGAAATTACAGTTAAAACTTAACTCCTTCAATTAACTGCAGACATCAAAAAATTGCATCTTATTAACAGTTTCTTCCACTAAAGGAGTTAGGTCGAATTATTTAAATGATGAAATTAACAGATATCGTTACACAAACAATACTTCTGACAACACTGGTAATTACTCTGGAATTAATTAAGGGCTGGCTTTGCTAACATATTTTCTAATAGAGCCAAATAGATCCTTTAAGAATGCTATTAGTTGTTCCTCCAAATGTTTACAATTAGTACAGAATTTATACTTGTTTATAAGTCAACAATAGAACTTAAGTTACAAAACAGTTACTGATTTCACCCTATAACAAAAGATACAAACTAGAAATAGTCAAAATAAATTAGAAAACCAATTACATACATAAAACTAAGTACAAAATTAGATCTGGTGTTATATTCTTTAAAACTGAGGGCCAATCTTTCTCTTTTATGTAAATGCAGATTATATTCACATATGTTAATGGTAATTAGTCAAAAATTAATTTTAAGGAGGCGGATCGCAAAACAAGAGGGGACGTAAAAAATATCCCAGCTTGCTATGTCACAACGTGTTTGAAGGTTTCTTGGGGAATGGCAGCCCCTTCTTCCAGAGTGCTGCACTACGAGAGGTATCAATGTCAGTTGGTGAGGCCTGGCACGAAGATGGTGTTACACAACATCCCAAACATTTTCTATAGGAGTCAGGTCAGGATTCTGTACAGGCCAGTCCATTACAGGGATGTTATGGTTGTGTAACCACTCCACCACAGGCCATGCATCATGAACTGCTGCTCAATCTTGTTGAAAGATGCAATCGCCATCCCCGAATTGCTCTTCGACAGTGGGAAGCAAGAAGGTGCTTAAAACATCAATGTATGCCTGTGCTGTGATAGTTCAACACAAAACAAGGGGTGCAAGCCCCTCTCCATGAAAAGCACGACTACACCATAACACCACCGCCTCCAAATTTCACCATTGGCACTACACACGCTGGCAGATGACGTTCACCGGGCATTCACCATACCGACACCCTGCCATCAGATCGCCACATTGTGTACCATGATTCGTCACTCCACACAATGTTTTTCCACTGTTCAGTCTTCCAATGTTTACACTCCTTACACAAAGCGAGGCATCATTTGGCATCTACTGACATGATGTGTGGCTTATGAGCAGCTGTTCAACCACGAAATCCAAGTTTTCTCAGCTCCTGCCTAACTGTAATAATACTTGCAGTGGATCCTGAAGCAATTTGTAATTCGTGTGTGATGGTCTGGATAGATGTCTGCCAATTACACATTAAGACCCTCTTCAACTGTCTGCAGTCTCCCTCTGTCAACAGACGAGGTCGGCCTGTACACCTTTGTGCTGCATGTGTCCCTTCACGTTTCCACTTCACTGTCACATCAGAAACAGTAGATCTAGGGATGTTTAGGAATGTGGAAATCTCGCGTACAGACGTATGACACAAGTGACACCCAGTCACCTGACCACATTCGAAGTCCGCGAGTTCTGCAGAGCACCCCATTCTGCTCGCTTACGATGTCTAATGACTACTGAGGTCACTGATATGGAGTACCTGGCAACAGGTGGCAGCACAATGCACCTAATATGAAAAACGTATGTTTCTGGGGGTGTCTGGATGCTTTTGATCACATAGTGTATCACGGGTCCCACATCACTCCAACTGCACACACCCCACACCATTAGAAAGCCTCCTCCAGCTTGAACAGTCCCCTGCTGATATGCAGGGTCCATGGATTCATGAAGTTGTCTCGATACCCGCACACGTCCATCTTCTCGATACAGTGTGGAATGAGATTTGTCCGACTAGGCAACATGTTTCCAGTTATCAACAGTCCAATGTCGGTGTCAACGGGCCCAGGTGAGGTGAAAGGCTTTGTGTCATGCAGTTACCAAAGGTACACGAGTGGACCTTCGGCTCCAAAAGCCCATATCGATGATTGAATGGTTTGCATGCTGACACTTGATGTCCCCAGCATTAAAATCTGCAGCAAGTTGCAGAAAGGTTGCACTGCTTTCACATTGAACGATTCACTTAATTCATTGGTTCTCTTCTTACAGGATCTTTTTTCAGCCACAGTGATGTTGGAGATTTGATGTTTTACCGGTTTCCTGGTATTCATGGCACACTCATGAAATGGTCATATGGCAAAATCCCTACTTCATCGCTACCTCGCAGATGCTGTGTCTCATCTATCATGTGCTGACTATAACACCACATTCAAACTCACTTAAATCTTGATAAACTGTGACTGTAGCAACAGTAACCGATCTAACAACTGTGCCAGACACTTGTCTTTTATGGGCATTGCTGATCGCAACGCCATATTCTGCATATTTACATATCTCTGTATTTGAATACACTTGCCTATACCAATTTCTTTGGTGCTTCAGTGTGCATATTTCTTTTATTGTCTTGAGCTGGTGCAGAAATTTATTGTAAAGTCATGTGCCAGTTCGCAGTGGTCCATTTAGTAAAAATTTAATGTTTGTACAATGCAGTGTCATCTGGGCTAGTTCTCCTCATGCTGTACTCAATACAGTTTGTTTAGTGACCATAACATTGAACTACTCTTATATTATTTGTACTCTGACTTACTCCATTGACTAAATTATAGTTCTGTGTACAGTTTAATCTTTGGATACTATACTCTCCAGTGACCTTCAGTCATATCTCTTATGACTTTTATCTGTAAACTGTCGGCAGTCTTCATGCAACCTGTTATATATTTGATTCTATCTAGTTGTGTGGTTCATGAGGTTAACTAAATTATGTGTATTTGATATACCACTCTGGATCATCGTTGTATTTGGCCTTCTGGTAAGTCGTTTATGAGAAGTATGCATTTTTTAGTCATCTGGCGTACTGCTTTGTATGTACTGACTATGATTTTGATGTACAGAAGTATAATAGATACAAACAACTTTCTGTGGAGGGCAACCACAGCTAAGAGACATTGTGAATAACAAAAACACTCAAGAATAAATAACCATTAAAATTTTCATAAAAATTACAGCAATTAAGTCAAGAATGACAAGGTGTTTCCAAAAGAAGCCACATAGCTGAATGAAGGTGTTTTATTGGTAGAAGGATTTGTGGGTAAAGTACACGAGTTGACAAAGGTCAGAGGTAGGTTGGTGTGTGTGTGTGTGTGTGGGGGGGGGGGGGGGGGGGGGGGAGTGTTTGCGGGAATGTAGGATATATTGCAGGGACAATTCCCACCTGCGCAATTCACAAAAACTGGTGTTGGTACAAAGGATCCAGATGGTGAAGGCTGTGAAGTGTAGATCATTGTGGGGCAAAGTCAGGACATGCGGGGACCAAGCAGCAATCGGTATTGTAATTGTAAACTGTCGAAGCTGCATTGGTAAAGTACCGGAACTTCAAGCGCTGATAGAAAGCACCAAAGCTGAAATCGTTATAGGTACAGAAAGCTGGCTGAAGCCAGAGATAAATTCTGCCGAAATTTTTACAAAGGCACAGACGGTGTTTAGAAAGGATAGATTGCATGCAACTGGTGGTGGCGTGTTTGTCGCTGTTAGTAGTAGTTTATCCTGTAGTGAAGTAGAAGTGGATAGTTCCTGTGAATTATTATGGTTGGAGGTTACAGTCAACAACCGAGCGAGGTTAATAGTTGGCTCCTTTTACCGACCTCCCGACTCAGCAGCATTAGTGGCAGAACAACTGAGAGAAAATTTGGAATACATTTCACATAAATTTTCTCAGCATGTTATAGTCTTAGGTGGAGATTTCAATTTACCAGATATAGACTGGGACACCGAGATGTTTAGGACGGGCGGTAGAGACAGAGCATCGAGTGACATTATACTGAGTGCACTATCCGAAAATTACCTCGAGCAATTAAACAGAGAACCGACTCGTGGAGATAACATCTTGGACCTACTGATAACAAACAGACCTGAACTTTTCGACTTGGTAAGTGCAGAACAGGGAATCAGTGATCATAGGGCCGTTGCAGCATCCCTGAATATGGAAGTTAATAGGAATATAAAAAAAGGGAGGAAGGTTTATCTGTTTAGCAAGAGTAATAGAAGGCAGATTTCAGACTACCTAACAGATCTGTTCCGACACTGACAATGCGTTTTAGACAGGTACGTGGTGAGTAAAACTGTGAGGGACGGGAAAAACCCACCGTGGTTCAACAACAAAGTTAGGAAACTACTGCGAAAGCAAAGAGAGCTTCACTCCAAGTGTAAACGCAGCCAAAACCTCTGAGACAAACAGAAATGAAATGAAATGAAATGTCGTGTGGCTAAGGCCTCCCGTCGGGTAGACCGTTCGCCTGGTGCAGGTCTTTCGATTTGACGCCACTTCGGCGACCTGCGCGTCGGCTAAACGATGTCAAAGTTAGCGTAAGGAGGGCTATGCGTGAAGCGTTCAGTGAATTCGAAAGTAAAATTCTATGTACCGTCTTGACAGAAAATCCTAGGAAGTTCTGGTCTTACGTTAAATCAGTAAGTGGCTCGAAACAGCATATCCAGACACTCCGGGATGATGATGACATTGAAACAGAGGATGACACGCGTAAAGCTGAAATACTAAACACCTTTTTCCAAAGCTGTTTCACAGAGGAAGACCGCACTGCAGTTCCTTCTCTAAATCCTTGCACAAACGAAAGAATGGCTGACATCGAAATAAGTGTCCAAGGAATAGAAAAGCAACTGGAATCACTCAACAGAGGAAAGTCCACTGGACCTGACGGGATACCAATTCGATTCTACACAGAGCACGCGAAAGAACTTGACCCCCTTCTAACAGCCCTGTACCGCAAGTCTCTAGAGGAACGGAAGGTTCCAAATGATTGGAAAAGAGCACAGGTAGTCCCAGTCTTCAAGAAGGGTCGTCGAGCAGATGCGCAAAACTATTGACCTATATCTCTGACGTAGATCTGTTGTAGAATTTTAGAACGTGTTTTTTGCTCGAGTATCATGTCGTTTTTGGAAAGCCAGAGTCTACTCTGTAGGAATCAACACGGATTCCGGAAACAGCAATCGTGTGAGACCCAACTCGCTTTATTTGTTCATGAGACCCAGAAAATATTAGATACAGGCTCCCAGGTAGATGCTATTTTCCTTCATGTCCGGAAGGCATTCGATACAGTTCCGCACTGTCGCCGGATAAACAAAGTAAGAGCCTACGGAATATCAGACCAGCTGTGTGGCTGGATTGAAGAGTTTTTAGCAAACAGAACACAGCATGTTGTTATCAATGGAGAGATGTCTACAGACGTTAAAGTAACCTCTGGCGTGCCACACGGGAGTGTTATGGGACCATTGCTTTTCACAATATATATAAATGACCTAGTAGATAGTGTCGGAAGTTTCATGCGGCTTTTCGTGGATGATGCTGTAGTATACAGAGAAGTTTGCAGCATTAGAAAATTGTAGCGAAATGCAGGAAGATCTGCAACGGATAGGCACTTGGTGCAGATAGCGGCAACTGACCCTTAACATAGACAAATGTAATGTATTGCGAATACATAGAAAGAAGGATCCTTTATTGTATGATTATATGATAGCGGAACAAACACTGGTAGCAGTTACTTCTGTAAAATATCTGGGAGTATGCGTGCGGAACGATTTGAAGGGGAATGATCATATAAAATTAATTATTGGTAAGGCGGGTACCAGGTTGAGATTCCTTGGGAGAGTCCTTAGAAAATGTAGTCCATCAACAAAGGAGGTGGCTTACAAAACACTCGTTCGACCTATACTTGAGTATTGGTCATCAGTGTGGGATCTGTATCAGATCGGGTTGACGGAGGAGATAGAGAAGACCCAAAGAAGAGCAGCGCGTTTCGTCACAGGGTTATTTGGTAACCGTAATAGCGTTACGGAGATCTTTAGCAAACTCATGTGGCAGACTCTGCAGAGAGGCGCTCTGCATCGCGGTGTAGCTTGCTCGCCAGGTTTCTAGAGGGTGCGTTTCTGGATGAGGTATCGAATATATTGCTTCCCCCTACTTATACCTCCCGAGGAGATCACGAATGTAAAATTAGAGAGATTCGAGCGCGCATGGAGGCTTTCAGACAGTCGCTCTTCCAGCGAACCATACGCGACTGGAACGGAAAAGGGAGGTAATGACAGTGGCACGTAAAGTGCCCTCCGCCACACACCGTTGGGTGGCTTGCGGAGTATAAATGTAGATGTAGATGTAGATTGTGCTGGGCAGCATCACATCCAGCAACCGGGTGGTCCAGCTGTCTCTCGGTCACAGTTTGTTGGTGGCCATTCATGCAGACAGACAGCTTGTTGGTTGATGCCCCTAGCCTCAATCTTACTTATTCCTCGTACTTCTTGTTTTCGGTTTAGGGTGCAAAACCAGCTAGGTCCATATGCACCTACGTCAGAACTATAGAACATGAAGACAAAAAAGGAGTTAAAATGACTACATGTTAGTCCCAATCGATGGAAGGAAAGACAGCTAAAAACGGGGACGCGGAGAAAGGTCCACACAATACGCCATAGACAAACGGAGGTCCTGGACCAAAGATTAAATATCCTTCGTCATGCTGCTACAACAGATAAAAAGTAAAACGTGCAACAGCCCGCACATCATTTGCTGAAATGGCCCATAATTCAGATGGCAAACATAAATGAGAACGTAAGTGGTTAAAAAAAAGGGCACTACGTCAGGAAATGATAAACTGTCAGAGGTTGAGGGCAATACGCAATCTACCTAAAGTGATCTCCTTGCAGTGAGAGGGCCGAGAGGAGCTCATTCAAGCCGCTGGGTGAGGTTCATTACTCAGAGCTTGTTCCCGTGAAGGCAAGACTAGTGGTGATGCCAAAGTGACACCACCTGTTCTGTTCAGAACAGAAACCAAAACATTGCATTAAAACAAGCGTTCATTGCATAGTGCTGTGGAATGTCGAAAAAAATGCAAATTGGCGATCATAAAAAGAACAACAACATCAAAAATGCAACAGAAGCGTAATATGTAAGAAATTGTCCACGAAACCTGCCACTGATGATGCCTTGCAGAAAATAAAGGCGAAACGCGTATGGCACTAAAATTGTGTTTTATTCAGTTGCTGTCAGACGGTCCATAAGTAAAAATTATCAATATAGTTGTTTTGCTGTACCTGTATTTCCCCAGAAGATCACACCATATCTAAGCAAACTGTTCATGTAAGCCTAATAGGCATACAGCAATGATTCAGAGTTGCAGAATTCCTGAAGCATCCTTAGCATATAGCAGCATTTACTTAATTTTTTACTCAAAACTTCTAGGTGCTTTTCCCATCTCAAGTGCTCATCCACTCATATACTGAGGAATTTTGTGTATGGAGCTTGTGCAATAACATAGTTCCCTAACTCAGCCTTTACCCTTTTTCTAGCTTTACTTTTAATATTACTGAAATTCATCAATACCGTTTTATCCTTATTTATGATCAAAGCATTATCACTGAACCATTTTCCTGTCTCATTTATTGTCCTACAGACACTCTGCTGTAGATCATCCTCAGTGTATCTTCTTCTTCATCTTGGACAGTTTCCAGCCACTGGCTGGGTCTGTCGGGAACACAAGCCTCTCCATCGTGTTCTGTCTTTCCACCATTCCCCCTCTTCCACCTTCATCCAGTTCTCTCTACTTCTCGTCACACATTCCTTCACTCCCTTCACCCATCTATCTCTTGGTCTTCCTCTGGGCCTCTTCCCCTCCAGTTGCAGATCAAACATCCTCTTTGGAATTCTTCCCTCATCCATTCTCTTCATGTGTCCATACCACTGCAGTCTTGATTTTTCTATCCTGTCCTGTACTGGTTCCTCCTTTAGTCTTTCCCTCACATACACATTTCGCAATCTGTCTCGTCTTGTTACACTCAACCTGCTCCTCTGGAACTTCATTTCACTAGCCTGTATTCTACTTTTGTCGCTTTTGTGCATTACCCATGTCTCACTTCCGTATGCCAATATGGGGACAAATTAGGTTCGGTATATAATTTCCTTCTTTTTTTTTTTTAATCAACTGCTTTTAAAAAGGGAACATGCCTCAGTGTATCCTTTTATAAAAATGCTAGTGTCATCAGCTAACATCACCGTTTCTGCAACTGTCTGATGGTTTGGCAAATCGTTTATTTACACCAATAAAATGCTACTCTATTTACTCTGCATAAATGGGTTACTGGCTAAAGATGGCATGCCATATGCACTAATAACATGGTGCTCAGTAAAATATAATATCTGAGCATTATTTAAGTTAAATTATTGTTATTTATGTTAATTACAAGTTCTCAATACATATCATATTCACTCCGTCTTCAGGCCATGAATGGCCTACCGGGACCATCCGACCATCGTGTCATCCTCAGAGGGAATGAAAAAGTAAATTACACATTGTTGTGGGGCATGTGTCGAACCCGGGACTCCAGATGGCCGCACTGAAGCCAGGACCCATGGTGCCGTATTTCGTCAGGAGGCCGAGCAAGTTAAAGAGTGTCAAGGGGCAGTGCAGTGATACAGCGGTATTAGGTAGCATTTCTTTATTCAGCTAATTCACAGTATTTGATTCGAGTGCAGCGTAATGTTGGCGTGCCGCCTGCAGCGCTGTTCCGTGAGTCCAGCTGACTCAGCAACTCCTGGTATACCTACGCTGCTGCTGCTGTCATCAAGGCTGCTCAGCCGGAAGTCGGCCGCACTCTCCCCAGTCGCTGCCCGCCGATGCGTCGCGTCACCGTGTTGCTGCCCGCGATTCTGGAGACTGCTACAGTCCCTGGTCCTCGCTGCCCTCCGCCCCACTTGGTCTACTCTGTACGAGCACGGGACAGAGGTGGATGTACTGGTCACCTGTGGCCCTTGGGCTGCCACTGCTCCCAGGACAGGACCGGACTCGAACCAGCATCCTCCTGGATGTGGTGCCGCAACTTGCCGCTAGTGGTGCTTACTGGATGGCAAGGACCAATGTCCCTAGCACTGCTGCACCTTCCGCAGCGTACACCTCGCCCAGATCCCGGTATGCCAGGTGGGAAGCGAACGTGACCATAGACTGGAGTGGAACCCAGCCCCTCCTGGATCCGCTGCAGACTGCTGTCACGGCCCTCTTTCAGGCAGAATGTGTGATCTCCAAGTTCCAGGCTGCCATTCTGTCCCGCCCATGTGTTGTGTCCCCGGAGGCAAAATATAGTCTGAACAAGTACATAGAAACAAAGTACAAGTTTATGTAGAATACTTACAACTTTGCTGCCAGACTGGCCCCTGTAAGCGTAGACGAGCACAGGTCCATCCTGACACTCGACTGACCTGGCAAACACTCTGTCTCAAGCTAAAATTGCCCCTCTGTTTATATCGGTTTCTCCCTCACTTCTCACGTAGTGTCAGAAAGAGAGAAACTGTTGTAGGGATAAATTCCCACCCATCAGCCACCAGCTGTCGTCTGTTACCACACTCTGCCAGCGGCCCCAGATTTCGTCGCCCAACCAATCCTTCATTGTATATTGATAAAATTTCCCTTTCCCTCGACTAGGACTGACACTAGCACAGCACACCTCCCTCCTTTCAACAAGATTCGTCCCGAATCGAGATAAAACAGATGTGGTCTGTGGCTGCGTAAACATACCTTGTTCACAAAACTTGCATTCTACAGACTAAAACTAACGAGAACATCAAAACATTAAACATGGTGTATAAGTGGACAAGGAAAAAAAATTCCCGGATTATTCCTGGATATCCCATTTAAAAAATATATTTTTCCCAGGCGAAAATACACCTTTTCCTTGCTAAGTGACAGTAGGTTTTCTGTAGATTTTTCCTTTAGAACTGTAAAACTTATCACTCCTTCGAATGGTTAACGTTTTATACACTAGCGTTGAACGTTCTGGGGGGGGGGGGGGGGGGGGAAGAACGTGGGAGAGAAGTTTTGAAAAGTCCTTTGATTTGCAGCAACATATGCGCTGCATATTTTCGTATTATGAATATATAAATTCGAATTGCACCAAACACAGGAAGTTAGTTTCCGGAGTGTTGGAATTGGGATTGTGATGTTCTTTAGTAAGCCAGTCATATCTCATGCCACGTGATCTCGCCATCTGATGACAGCAGATATTCAGAGCATAGGGCACAGGTTATAGTCAGCCAATACAAAGATCACTCTTACATAGCGCGAACACACAAAGAGGAAAAGTCAATGGTTTACATTAATATACATAGTATAGCTACAAGAAAAGCTAAGCTTTCACATATAACATTCGTCTCCAAGATTAAGATACATCACACAAATGTGCCAGTAAATTTAAAATAATGACAAATGTCTGGTCCTCTGGGCTCGAAATAATGTTAAGTGGCTGGCCCTCAAAGCATTCAGTTTTAAATGCTCTTTGATTATAGAAATTCATCCCACTTTCTCACATGTAACATAATTCATCTTCCATCAAAAGAAATTTACTTTGAAAGTAACGCTTTTCGAAACACCGTTCGCAATACTATCCCGAGACTGTTAGAAACAGACTCGATTTAGCAGTTGCCAGAGAACGCTAGAAAACAGGCACTATTGTGCATGCACAGCTGCAGTGGTGTAGGAAGCCCGCATGTTTGTATGTATAAAGCACTAAGAGAGCTTACATTACGCCATAAAAGAAACAGGGCATCAGAGGATACTCCAAAAGCATTGGAATTTCATGAACGATACTAAAATGGATAATTCGGCTTGAAGTACACATTCGTTTTTTCCAGATTCGCAATGAAGTAGGTCCCATCTGATATCAAGCTTCTCAATGTGGTTTTTGGGATGTAAATTTTCTTGGAGTACCACTACTGTATTATCTCAAATTTGATTCTTTATTATGGCATAATGCCATACATGGCAGATGAAGAAAACATGCACGTGACATTCAGCAAACAGTTGGAACTAGCCAATATTGTGGAACTTCGTTTCAAATAAATTGATTGCCTTAGCGGAAAGATTAATAAAGCCAAATTTCTTTAGCAAACTGACAAAAATAACTTGACCATTCTGCAAGGCGATGAATGCTTGACTGCTAATAATTTGGAAATAAAATAAAATCAGAAAACTGAAACTAATACATTTTTGGCCCCTGTAATTACGTGACTTTATTATAACTCACTTGATAGCTCCCGCCTACAGAAATCCGCTTTGTTTTCATTTGACTTGGGAGCTGTAAACAAAGAGGAAACAGCGAAGTCACTTTACGCAAACACGGGTCACGTGGAGACTAACCTCCCTCCCCACTACAACTCAGACAACTCTGTGCATGCGAGAATCTGGCAGGTAGGTCGTGCGAGAAATTGAGAAAATTTTCTCTTTAGCATCTGGCTGCTTGCCTGCTTACTGACTTTACAACTAACAGCCACCCTTCAAGTAGTGGGAAGCGGGAGAAGGTACTGCTCGTACGTGAGTCAACTGCGCATATGCATGAGCCCGCTGGCAACTGGTCAAACGAACCTAATGTAAACAGTTGTGACGTCACGCTCATAGAAAACAGTTTATTGTTACTAAATATTACACAGTCTGAGCCCTAATGCCTTTGACATTTTTGGTGTTTGCAGACAATTGTGCGTGCGTGGTGTTTTGTTGTGGCGCATTACCTTTGCCACTAAGATTTTATTTTATTTTTTTCCTCTCATTTATATTTTATTGCTGCAGTATCATTCTCCAGTAGTAGGATATGGTGACATTGTTTGCTAGAGAATCAATTCTTACCAGTCAAAATTACAAAAACTTAATGAACGCTAAAACAATGAAAAATTCCCGGGTTTTCCCCGGATCGTATACACCCTGTTAACTCTACACCTATACACTGGTTACCCATGCCGTAGGCAACTGATGTGTTGGCACCTCTTCCACTGGTGCACGTTTCCACATTCTCCACAAAGCTATACTCAAGAAAATTCACCCTGTGGCTGAAATGCTTACTGTCATTGTCCTGTTGCTCCGATGCTGTTGTCACGTTAGAACGTGTTCCAATACTTTATTAACCGTGATAGTTCATCCCTGTGCATTAATAAAGGAATGCAACGTTCCAAAAACTCTGGGTTTAACATGAGTTCAAATATGTCAGATTCTGCACTGGTAATATCTCCAGAATCCCTTCCGGATAATACACCTTTCCCTGTGACAAACTTAACACTGTTCCACCCGTCTGTGATGCTGGAAGACGGAATCCTCCCACACAATCTCACACACTGTACCATTTATAATTATTCCACTCTCCCGCAGTTGCAACCTCCTTATTTTATTCGCTCTCTGATTTGTATAACAAGTGACCATCACCCATATCGGCATAAATACTGAATATAACCAATGCCTCCCTACCTTCTGGAAGTAGGAATGTGTCGATAACAGCTCTTTTTTACAATCAGCCATTCGTAACCTCCAGGAAGAATCCAACTTCGCATGTACTACTATCCAAAAAAACTGGTCGATTAGGGCAAATCATCACTCGTCCCTCCACAGAAAAGGAATGAAACATGCCTGTACCACCCCTTTCCACTACAAGTTACAACAACATCGTACGACATCCTCAAAAATTCCCGATAGTTCACTCTGGCCCTATCGAATTCTCTGAAGAAAAAAAATAAAAAAAAGGTCTCCCCCATACAATGACAAAACTAAAACAACAAACAAGAAAAACGCAACTATTATCAGACACACCAAAATGCGAGAAAGAGAGAGGAAAACGTGTACACGTACGTACACACACAAATTATCCCTTGATACAAAATGTAAAAATGCCATACAATATGATACATACAAAAATTTACTCTCTCCGTGACCGTGACACGTACGGAACGTTATACGTCTGCTGTTGTATTTCCCCCGAGACCACCTCCTTCCGCTTGCTTTGCCTAGCTCCTGCAATCGGGTCACTTCCTTGTACTTGAGGTAATCCCTTCACCATTCCTTTAAAAGGCTTTATTCTACTCACGTGGAAATGGATGTTTTTGTTGGCAGTTGCACTTTAATATTCACAGGTGAAGTCATCTCCACGACCTGGTATGGTCCGTGGTACTTCGTCAATAATTTTTTCGTCTTTCCCTTAGGTGTATGTGGCTTCGTGATAAGTACCGATTGACCTACCCTGTACTGTGGTAAAGGTTCCAACCGCTTATTATGTTCTTCCTGCGTTTCCAAGGCTTTCGTATTGGCCTTCTGTACCCTCTTCCAGACTTCCCGTATTGCCCATGCAAATTTCCTTACTGTGTCCCCTTTAGCTCCCGATTTCGGACATAGAACGTCAAACGGTGTTGGTATCTTTTACCATAGACCACCTCGAATGGTGACATTCCGACCCCCGAATGTATTTTGGTGTTATAACTCGATACCACGTACGGAAGATAAACGTCCCAGTTATCATGGTTTCCATTCACATAATAACTTAGCATTTTCGAAATTGTCCAATGTACTCTCTCCAATTCGCCTACAGATGAAATGGACTGGTCCGTAATTTTTTAATTCTCAATAAACGACCCAACTGTGACATTAAATCGGACATGAAGTTCGTTCCCTGGTCCGTAATTATGGTATCAGGCACCCCAAACTTCAATAACCCGTTATTGACTAAAGCTTGTGCTACCGTACTTGCCTGTTGGTCTGGTATTGCGACCATGGCTAGAAACTGCGAAAGTGATCAATTGTAGTTAAAACGTAAAGATTCCCTGCCAGTGTCTTGTTGTATAGCCCACAAATTTCTAGCCCAATAAACTCGAATGGTTTTGAAGCCTCTGGTAACCGTTGCAATGGAATTCTTGCACGCATAACATCAGCTCGTTGCACACACGGCACACAACTTGCTACGTATTGTTCCACATTCCTTCTCTGAGTGCGCCACCAAAATCATTCTGCTACTCGTCTTCCCGTTGCTCGACGACCATCATGCCCCGAGAGCACATGAGTATGGGCTTGCTTTGACACTTCCTCTCTCGAACTCTTTGGTACCACTACCCGTGGTCTGCACCTGGTAACTCTATACAACTACACATAGTAACATCTCTACCTGCTCACTAAAATTAATTCCTGCGATCACGAATTGAAGTGCTGTCGTACCCAATGACTCCACTTTATCATCTCCCACCCCTCATAACCTATAACGTGGTGCCTCAAGCCTTCTCCTGCTAACCAGGTCTACGCTAATAAGACACACTTGTACCCCGTGTCAACCAGAAACCTTTGTTCCCATCTGTTCACCAAGCCTAATAAGCAGCATTCCGTCTTTGCACCTCTAAGCGCATTACCTGATTTCACTGGGACTGCTCTCTGACGGTTGAAGCAATCCCGTTATCGTTTAGCGCCTGCTGCCGCCGAGGTTTCTCCCTACTTTTACTCCTGCAGTTCGCTGTTCGGCGACCCATTTTCCCACATGAGTAACACCACAACTGACGCTGACATCGCCTCATACTGTGCCCTACTTGGCCACAACCAAAACAATTTCCGCTGCCATGATTCTATGCTTCCCCCTTTGCTTCTTCGCATAATCTACCTCCTCTAAGTATGTGGCACTCCTTAGAGCAGCCGCAAGATCACTGGTATTATCCATTCTCACCTGACGTCACGTCTCTGGCAGTACTCCCCGCAAAAACACATCTAACGCCCTGTTCTCGGCCTCTTGTAACAACACTCTATTAGTCTCCCCCATCCTGTGACAGTTCGAACGTTTGTGCATTCAGTTTTCGAATCCTGCCTGAGAAACCTCCACAGTCTCATTTCTCTTCATAATTAACGCACTTAATTTTTCACGAAAAAACCTGGTACTATTCTGTTTTTGGTACCTCTGGCGTAACCCAGTCTCAAGCTCTGAGAACGTCCCCACATTGTTCAATGTTTTATGGTACAATATGTACGACTTGGCATCCCCTATAAAGCATAACTTCGCCACTGTCAACATTACAACATCCGACCACCCATTGGCCTCATTCATTAAGGAATACCGACACATCCTCCATCGCTTTACCCGAAAAGCGGTTCATCAATGCTGCGATTGCTGGGTCAAACTGTCTATGACACTCCATGACCTGTAATTTACTTTCACCCGACGTCCCTTCCCCTATTCGCAATGCCTCAGATCTCCCTGCTAATTCTTCATATTTTTCGTCACTTATCCTTGCCTCTGACAATACCCGAATTTGCTCTGTTAGAGCTGCTACAGCTTCCGCTGTAGTCACTGCCACAGCCTCCGCTGCTTGCTGTGTTTCCACCATTCATGCTTATGGCTCCACTGTTGCCATTAATTGCACTCTGCTACTCCTTAAACTTAGTTCTTGCGGCAAATTATCGCCCATCTACATTCTGAACAATTGCGCTCCAAATGACCAAATCTCTTACAAATAAAACAATTCTTTGGCACCCACTTTGTACGCAGTAGTCCGTGACCTGACAGGTTACAAAAATTACATCGCTTAGGCGCTATGTTATCATGTCCCCAATTTCCCTTGAATCCAGATAAATCGACAGGCTCCTCCTGCCTCACAAAAGACATCTCTAAAAAATCCATCCTAATTAACAAAAGAATGACACACAAACCATGAATCAAACGTCACTCACCCCTCCACATCACGCTCGTGTGCAGGTGAACAGTCCTGCTTTTCTCCTTATACTGGTATGGACGAACGCCGCCTGAACGACAAGATGTAACAAGAAGGGCACAACCACCCATCACGAACGCAACCAAACACCTCAACTACCCCTCTACACAGGCACACCTCAACAGATGTGGGAGTAGAAATCTGGTACCAGCGTCGTAACAGGCACCACTTGTGACACCTCTGTTGCTGGTTCGGGGGGGGGGGGGGGGGTGTTTCGGTCGAACCCAGCAAGTTCAAGAGCGTCAAGGGGCAGTGCAGAGTGATACAGCGGTACTTGGTAGCATTTCCTTATTAAGCTAATTTACAGTATTCGATGATTGCAGTGCTGCGCAGTGTCGGCGCACCACCCACAGTGCTGTCCCGTGAGTCCAGCCGGCTCAGCAACTCCTGGTATGACGCTGCTGCTGTCACCAAAGCCGCTCAGCTGGAAGTCGGCCATGCTCTCCTGGTCGCTGCCTGCCGATGTGTCGCGTCTTGCGCCACATTGCTGCCAGTGATTCCGAAGACTGCTACAGTCCCTGGTCCTCGCTGCCCTCCACCCCATTTGGCCTGCTCTGTCCGACCACAGGACAAAGGTGGATGTACTGGTCACCCGTATCCATTGGGCTGCCGCTGCTCCCAGGACAGGACCGGACCAGACTCAAACCCGCACCCTCCTGGATGCGGTGCCACAACTTGCCGCTAGTGGTGCTTGCCGGATGGTAACACCTGTCGCCGTCCCTGGTGCTGCTGCGCCTCCCACAGCATACGCCTGGCCTGGACCCCAGTACGCCAGGTGGGAAGCGAATGTGGCTCGCAGACTGGAGTGGAACCAAGACCTTCCTGGACCCGCTGCAGACCACTGGCACTGCCCTCTTTCAGGCAGACTGTGTGATCTCCAAGTTCCAGGCTGCCGTTCCGTCCCACCCCGGTGTTGTGTCCCCGTACGTGGAATATAGCCCGAACAAGTACACAGAAATGAAGTACAAGTTTATGTAGAATACTTATCACATTGCTGCGAGACTGGCCCATCCCGATGCTCGACTGACCTTGCACTCTCTCTGTCTCAAGCTAAAATTGCCCATTTATTTATATTGGTTTCTCCCTCACTTCTGACGTAGTGTCAGAGAGAGACAGAAACTACGGCAGGGATAAATTCCCACCTGTTAGCCACTTACAAATTGCCTTCCTGGCTCTGGCCTAGTGCCCCACCTCATACATCGCAATAACTTCAAGCAATGCTGCAGTTTCCTGCCTCGTTGTTGCTCCACTCAAAACAAATCATGCGTGCAATACCACTTTCGCAGCTCCGTGCCTCTGATTGCCATGTTTACCTTGCCTGACCTGCTGACTGTCGTCTGTTCACACACAGCCAGCAGCCCCAGATTTCATCGGCCAGCCACGTCTTCATTGAATTTTGATAAAATTTCCGTTTACCTCGACTAGGACTGACACTAGCGCAGCAACATTACTGTGGCAACCTATTAACTTGCAGCACTGCACCTCAAAGTAATAGATACATGATACTACTTTTTAACAGACACCAAGTCTCTCAACAACAGTCGTTACATTCTGTCAATCTTTCAATTCCTAAACAATGGAAATCAGCTCCTTAGTCACTGAGCCAGTCAAAAACCACTTTGTGAACATCCTCATAACACAAAAACCCTTCCCCCAGATAATCTTTCAACTTGCCAAAGAGACTACCTGGACATTGTCATCTGTGGTTGATGTCAGTGGCCTCTCTTCCCAATCATCCATGTCTGTGTGGTCTTGGTAAATTTGGTGGCACCATTTAACTACAGTTGGATGTGACACTGCCTTTGGTACATATAACGCAAGAATTTCATGGTGAATCTCTGTGCTATTTAGACTTTTGACCACAAGATTTACACAGAATTCTCTGCAGCAAACCCAGAACATGAACTGTCTTCCAACAATGCACTCTTGTTGCGCTGTGGTCTTTGCGAGGGACAACATGCGTAATGTATTTTCTGAAGTCCCTACGGACTTTCATGCCCAGTGGCATCCAGCACTATGATGGACAACTGAGGCTCATGGAGTCCATCAAATATGAGTGATGATGCCTCTCAGATGGATCCATAACAACTCAAAGACAATGCCTACATCCTTCAGCAGCAAATTCACAAACTGCATGATCAAATGGTTCAAATGGCTCTGAGCATTATGGGCCTTAACTTCCGAGGTCATCAGTCCCCTAGAACTACTTAAACCTTACTAACCTACGGACATCACAAACATCCATGCCCGAGGCAGGATTCGAACCTGCGACCGTAGCGGTTGCACGGTTCCAGACTGAAGCGCCTAGAACTGCACGGCCACACCGGCCAGCAAGGGATCAACAATTTAGTATTGGAGGGCAGCGTGGAGGGTAAAAATTGTAGAGGGAGACCAAGACGTGAATACACTAAACAGATTCAGAAGGATGTAGGTTGCAATACGTATTGGGAGATGATGAAGCTTGCACAGGATAGAGTAGCATGGAGAGCTGGACCGAAGACCACAACAACAACATCTATCTTTATGAGAGATGTTTCACAACTAACCAATAATATGAAATGGGTACATAGATTCCTACTCACCACATAGAGGAGGCACTGAATTGCAGACAGGTACTATGGAAAGACCGGTAAACATTTAAACTTTCAGAAAGAAAGCCTGCCCCCCCCCCCCCCCCCCCCCCCACACACACACACACACACACCTACGGTCTCCAGCCGGTGTGGCCCAACTGTGGACTGTGTCCGACATGAGTAGCCAGGGTTGCCGAAATTATCCCAAATGAAATTCCCTAATTTCCAGATAAGTTTCAGCATTTTTCCCTGACAAATTCTGAGATCTCAAGGGTAAGTAAAGACGTAAGTTGAAGAAGAAGAAGAAGAAGAAGAAGAAGAAGAAGAAGAAGAAAAATGTAGGGACTTCTGTATTTCTAAACATGTGAGCAAAAAATCTTAAGTACTAACATCACCATCTTCTGTAATGAACTGTTTTTGGATGGAGAAAGCAAGCCAAATGGTATATATGTTTCATTAAGACCACTGATATTTTATTTAAATAAAACAAAACACATCTGATGACTAAAATATGCATTTCCTTGTTGTCACAACACACATTTAAAATACCTTCGTTGATTTCAGACAATCTCAGAAAAAAGTAAGCCTCTCGAAAGAAATGTAGAAGGTGGGGGAAGAGTTGTGTAAACCAACACTTTAGGTGACCACTAATAAAATTTTGGTTCTACTATGTTTGTTACTGTTGGTTATTACTCACTGTGTTATGTCAATTATTTTACAGGTATTGCGTGATTTTTCTTTCAAGAAATACACGATTACACGGCTACAAATTGACAGCGACTGCCACAGCTTTCTTCTTCTTCTTATCGCCCATACTTTCTAATATATAATCTACTTTCAAAGTGCCAAAATGTACTAGAATGAATAAAATGTCTATAATATGCTGCACTGTACGACGTACTTGTGGTGAGACAATCTCAATTCCTAAAGTCCATTGCCCGTGACCTCTGGCCTGCCGAGATGCACCACAGTCCTGGGCCCATGGATAAACCACGAAAATCCACAACATTATGCCACACATGAACAGGCCCAGCCTGCGGGCAGATCGATGAAACTGGATCAACAGGCAGGGCCTACACATTAGTGAGAAACGATCAGGTTCAGATTGGCTGGCCCAATCCGTTAGAGGTACCCACACAAATGGCCAGGAGTTTTGGCCCATCAATGAAGTCCACCTGATTGGCCAGCTATTCACACACCATGTTGTGGAAGTGAGACTGCGGTGATCAATTCGTGCAACAAATAACTTGTGCGAATACTCTAAGAATCAATACTAATGAGAACAGGTAGGAACTCCCCGTAAAGATGATTGCTGAGCCACAGACAGGCATATAGAAAAGACAACCACACTCTCACAACTAAATCTTTGGCCATAGCCTTTGTCAGAAAATGAGAACACACACACATTCACTCATACACAACTCACGCACACTTGACTGCCATCTCTGGCCACTGCATCTACAGTTCCTGAGAATCAGATCCAAACAAACCCCTCCTCACATCTCCCTGCCTCTTGTTACCAGCTGCTAGGCTAGGGGCAAGAAGTGGTGGCAGCACTGACTGCAATTAGAGGGGGGGTGGTAAGAAGGGGAAAAGCAGCAGATATGAGGGAGTAGGGAAGCGGCACGTGTACTCAGCTGTGTCCAGCCAGTGACAATGTATGGCATTTCAGTAAAAAACCATTTCATCTACGGAGACAAAAACGAGATTTTTCCAGTTTTTCTTCCCAAGTTTCCCTGACGCGTTTGAAATTCCCTGATTTCCAGAACTTGTGGAACCCTAGCAGAAATCTGGGGTGGGTGGCGGGAGCCCGGAGGTGGCATGGGGTGGGGAGAGGGAGGGAGAACAGGGGAGGACAGGGGCGAGAGGGGGGGGGGGAGGTATGTTACCTGTGAGAGCTTGCTGTAAAGTGGTGGGGACAGGATAGGGCCACTAGGTGCAGACTCGGGAGCTGTTCTGGAGGGAGATGGAGCCATCTTTGTTACATTCTTAATTCACATGATTGTATGTTTCTTTGTTTGCTGATTGACCCCCTTTCCTCCCCATTTTGAACAGGTAAAGGATCATGCTTTTTGAAGAATCTAACTTATTCACATCTGGCATCCTCTAGATGTACGTGCTTTGGTGTAAGGCTGTTGATAAAACACATATAGGTGATATTTTTTTCTCCTGATTATCAGTATCAAAATGGCAATATCAAGTGCCAATATTTTTATTTTATAGTTTTTCACAATTTTCAGTAAATATTTGAAGTTGTTCTTTTGAAACTGCAGTAGAATATAAGTTTTCTGTCACTATGTGAAGGGGTCTTACTACTTGTTGAGCTTTCATAATGTTCAATCTTCATCTCTGAATGGGTGAAGCAAGTATAGGTGGCACTACAGTAGTCCGACTGTACAGGGGTGAGGGGTGAGATGGTGTGAATGGAACACAAGATTTCTGCTGTGAAGAAACAGCACTTCAGTTGCATTGAAGAACAGTCTTCAACGCAACTAATGTGCTATTTCTACACATCAGCATACTTTGAAAACAGTTGCTGAAAATGATGAACAAAAATCTGAGTGACAAGATCGGTCATTGCGATGGGCAGAGATGTGCGAGAGGAAATGCTGACGTAATTAGTGCTACCAACAGAAACTGCAACATTTAGCTCAACCATGCAATTTTGACACAACTGCTAGGTCACTGGTGTTCGCAGAAATGTGAAACAGGGAAGTTGACATTAAGTGTTACACACAAATCCGATAAGTGACAAAACTGAATGAGGGACTCATTGGACACCTTTTATTGTGACACTTACCTGCATTTACCATTGTCAGCAAACTGGTTATCGCCAAGGGTGAATGTGCATATTTTTCTGTTAAATTCTTGATCTAAGGGGGGATAAGCAGACTGCTAGCTTATTGATGTATATTATATCTAATAATAAATTAACTATACAGCTATAAATCCAGCAGTATATTTACAATGTGCAGCCAATATTTTTATAAGCCGGTACATCGATATCTCCCCCCCCCCCCCCTCCATATATCAAGAGTGATAATGATATTTTTTTAAATATTGATATATCGGATTTCTGATATTTTTAAAAATATCATCAGACATACTTTGCAGCTGTAAAATAATTGGTAAATTGCAGGTTTAGATGTTAACCTTCATTCTGTATGCCAGAGTTTTGCATCTCAATGTATTTCATAGATGGAAAAAAATATCTTCCTTCTTGTGGAATCTCATTACATCAAATAATTGTGCAGTGATCCAAGCTCTAAGGTGTATGAATTACTCTACTGCTTTTGAACTTAAACCCACCTTTACATAGTGGTGTTGCTCTTGCACCACCAACAATGTCAGCATTTTCTCATCTTTCATCGATCAACAGAAACCACCTTCATAGCGTGCAGCCATGTTTTTCAACTGTCCTCTACTTTGGTTCATGATCACAGTGTCAACTCCATACGTTTGTAATTTTATTTTTATTCAGTACTACATAATTCTACTAACATTTGCATGGCCAATGACTCATTCCAAATCTAGAGTGAGAGATCTAATCTTCCCACAAACATAAAATCCGAATATCAAAACTTGGTGTGCACTGGGTTGCAATAATTAGTCATTTATTTTATAAACAGCACTAATAACATGTATACAAAGACAATTAAAATTATCTGTGGATCATTTTTAAGCAAAAAAATATTTTATACACACATATGAAATATGTTTCTTTTAAATATGTTGGTTTTGTACATCGATCGTTTTCACCTAAAATTATCTAACATGTTGCTTTATATTTATAGCCTATGCCTTTCTTTCTGTATTCTGCTACCATACACCTTAGACACCAAATTCCATGAGTCCATATAGCGGTCCATACACATGGCAATGCATTTCTGTGGAACAAGAAAGAACAAATTGTAAAATGCCGTACTATGACTACATAGTAGCAAAAGTTAAAAAAAGAGGTGGGGGGAGAGCAGCTGAGTAATTTAATAATTTATATTTTATTTTTGAATCAGCTGATTCAGGACTGTGACTCCTAACAAATGGCAACTTTTCTCTGATGCTAAAATACTTTATGAACAAAGCAAGTACCACGAAATTTTAAGCTACACAAGCTACAGTTATTAGTTAGCAGCACATAAAAAGGTACCACAGTTTACATTAGTAGTGTTCAGGCACGTTCGTAATATCAAAAATATTCTGTATATTCATGGAATAAAATCCTTTTGAGCATTAGGCTGAGTAATTTTGTAAAATCAAACAATAATAAAACAAAGCAGGCCTCCGTGGGTTAACAAATTGGTCATTTTTTCAATTTATTTTTAATCACTTCCACTGTATAAGGTAACCTGATAACCAAAAGGATTTTGTTCAAACTGACAATGGCCCCACAAGCCTAGACGCACTTCATTTATAAACCAACAAATCTCAATCTACTTACCTAGTACACTGCTGAGAAAACCTATGCACTGTGAAAGAGGCAGCCCTGTGCAAAACCTAACAAAGTATGCTTCAGGCCAAATCACAAATTAACAACTTATCTACATCTACATTATGTTATCAAAGCATCCAGACTCCCCCAAAAACATACATTTTTCATATTAGGTGCATTGTGCTGCCACCTACTCCACATCAGCAACCTCAGTAGTCATTAGACACTGAACGAGCAGAATGGGAACTCACGGACTTTGAACGTGGTCAGGTGATTGGGTGTCACTTCTGTCATATGTCTGTACAAGAGATTTCCACACTCCTAACCATCCTCAGGTCCACTGTTTCCAATGTGATAGTGAAGTGGAAACGGGACACGTACAGCACAAAAGCGTACGGGAACTATCACTGCACAGGCGTAGATTGATGTTTTAAATCCTTCTTGTTTCCCACTGTTTAAGAGTAGTTCGGGGATGGCGACTGCATCTTTCAACACAATAGAGCACCTGTTCATAATGCACGGCCTGTGGCGGAGTCGTTACATGACAATAACATCCCTGTAATGGACTGGCCTGCAGAGAGTACTGAGCTGAGTCCCATAGAACACATCTGGAATGTTTTGGAACCCTGACTTCGTGCCAGGCCTCACGACCGACATCAATACCTCTACTCAGTGCAGCACTCCATGAAGAATAGACTGCCATTCCCCAAGAAACCTTCCAGCATGTGATTGAACGTATGCCTGTGAGAGTGGAAGCTGTCATCAAGGCTAAGGGTGGGCCAACACCATACTGAATTCCAGCATTACCGATGGAGGGTGCCACTAACACTTCACACACGACCAGAATTTCTTTGGGGTTTGTGAAATATCATTTGACAATATTCTGCTATGGTAGTTACTTAAGCCACAGTTCCTTGCGCCCTATGCTGAAAGTTTTAGGTTCCTCATTGAGATATGACACTGCTGAGTTTTTATCTAGTTTACTAAACATATATACCCTTCTGCTAGTTTTAGTTGTCCTTTGCACTTTGTTAATTATTGTTGCCACAACCATACTATGGCCACTGATATCAGTTTCGATGTGAACATCCTCAAAGGGGTCAGGTCTACTTATTGCCATTACATATTTTCATTATGAGTGGGGGTTCTTAACATCTGTTCTAGGTAGTTTTCAGAGAAGGCATTTAACAATGTTTCACGGGATGTCTAATCACGCCCACCACTAACAAAACTGCAAATTTCCCAATACTGTAAGATGATTTAAGTCTCCACTGATGATTGGGGAAGTTATGTACAAGTGAACTGAGGTTCTCTCTAAAGTTTCCGGTTATGTCAGGAGATGAGTCTGGTGGGCGATAACAGAAGGATCCAATTATCATTTTACGTTGTTTAAACACATCCCTTTTTACTAATATGCTACAAAATTGCTTATACTGATAAACACTGTAGTGTGGGATCAGCTTTATATATTCTATTGCAAAAATTTTCAGCTGACTGCAAGTACTAGGTCATAGATTTGTACACAATAGTCATTATGTAAGGACAAATATCATTAAAACTAAAAGCTGCACTGAAGTTTCAGCAACAACTCTTAGCTTTTCTTACATGACATACTGAAAGCCATGGATCAAGATAGTCAAACAATGGAAAGTCCAGGTCGGAATATCAACAATATTATGAAAAGGGTAGATGGCTATTCACCGTAAAGGTGACATGCACACATGACTGCTATGTTGGGCAGTCTGGCAAGAGAAGTCATGTGTACGTGATGTGTGCCTGCCTGTGTTTTCCTTCTTCTGAAGAAGGCTTTGGCTGAAAGATTAGTGTGTGCCTGTCTGCGACTCAATGTGTCACGTTTACAGCGTGTAGCGATCTATCCCTTTCAAAACTGTTAATCAAGACAGACAGGTAGATGTGATTTTTCTTGTTTTCTGAAAACCATTTGATTTAGTATTGCTGTTGTAGTTGTGGTCTTCAGTTCAGAGACTGGTTTGTTGCAGCTCTCCATGCTACTCTATCGTGTGCAAGCTTCTTCATCTCTGAGTAACTATTACAACTTACATCCTTCTGATCTGTATAATGTATTCATGCCTTAGTCTTCCTCTACAATTTTTACCTCTGCGCTTCCCTCCAATACTAAAGTGATGATTGATCCTTTGATGCCTCAGAATATGTCCTAGCAACCTATCCCTTCTTCGAGTCAAATTGTGCCACAAATTCCTCTTCTCCCCAATTCTATTCAGTACCTCCACATTAGTTTCATGATCTATCCACCTAATCTTCAGTACTCTTCTGTAGCACCATGTTTCTAAAGCTTCTATTCTCTTCTTGTCTAACCTATGTTGTCCATGTTTCACTTCCATATATGGCTACACTCCATACAAATACTTGCAGAAAAGACTTCCTGGCACTTAAATCTATACTCGATGTTAACAAATTTCTCTTCTTCAGAAACACTTTTCTTGTCATGGCCAGTCTATATTTTATATCCTCTCTACTTCGACCATCATCAGTTATTTTGCTTCACAAATAACAAAACTCTACTACTACTTTAAGTGTCCCATTTACTAATCTAATTCCTTAGCATTATCTGATTTATTTCATCTACATTCCATTATCCTTGTTTCGATTTTATTTGTGTTCATCTTATATCCTCCCTTCAGAATATTGTCCATTCCGTTCAACTGCTCTTCCAAGTCCTTTGCTGTCTTTGACAGAATTACAATGTCATCGACAAACCTGAAAGTTTTTATTTCTCGTCTATGGATTTTAATTCCTACTCCAAATTTTTCTTCTATTTCCTTCACTGCTTGTTCAATATACATATTGAATAACATTGTGGATAGGCTACAACCTTGTCTCACTCCCTTCTCAACCACTGCTTCCCTTTCGTGCCCCTCGACTCTTACAACTGCTGGTTGGTTGGTTGGTTTGGGGAAGGAGACCAGACAGCGTGGTCATCGGTCTCATCGGATTAGGGAAGGATTGGGAAGGAAGTCGGCCGTGCCCTTTCAGAGGAACCATCCCGGCATTTGCCTGGAATGATTTAGGGAAATCACGGAAAACCTAAATCAGGATGGCCGGACGCGGGATTGAACCGTCGTCCTCCCGAATGCGAGTCCAGTGTCTAACCACTGCGCCACCCCGCTCGGTCTTACAACTGCCACCTGGTTTCTGTACAAATACTAAATAGCCTTTCGTGCTCTGTATTTGACCCCTACCACCTTCAGAATTTGAAAGAGAGTATTCCAGTCAACATTGTCAAAAGCTTTCTCTAAGCCTACAAATGCTAGAAATGTAGGTTTGTCTTTCCTTAATCTATCTTCTAAGGTAAGTCATAGGGCCAGTATTGCCTCACGTTTTTCCAACACTTCTATGGAATACAAACTGATCTTCCCCAAGATCAGCTTCTAAAAGTTTTTCGATTCTTGTACAAAGAATTCGTGTTAGTATTAAACTGATAGTTCGGTAATTTTCACACCTGTCAACACTTGTTTTCTTAGGGATTGGAATTATTATATTGTTCTTGAAGTCTGAGGGTATTTCGCCTGTCCCAAACATCTTGCTCACCAAATGGAAGAGTTTTGTAATAGCTGGCTCTCCCAATGCTGGCAGTTGCTCTGACAATGTCGTCAACTCCCGCGGTCATGTTTCTACTTGCGTCTTTCAGTGCTCTGTCACACTATTTACGCAGTACCATATTTCCCATCTCATCTTCATGTACGTGCTCCTCCATTTCAATAATATTGCCCTCAAGTACATCGCCCTTGTATAGACCCTCTATATACTCCTTCCACCTTTCTGCCTTCCCTGCTTTGTTTAGAACTGGTTTTCCTCTGAGCTCTTGATACTCATACAAGTGGCCCTCTTTTCTCCAAAGGTCTCTCTAATTTTCCTGTACGCAGTACCTATCTTATCCCTAGTGATATACGCCTCTACATCCTTACTTTTATCCTCTAGTCATCCCTGCTTAGCCATTTTGCACTTCGTATCGATATCATTTTTTGAGATGTATGTATTCCTTTTTGCCTACTCAATTTACTGCCTTTTTATATTTTCTATATTTCTGCATTATTATATTTCATCAATTAAATTCAATGTCTCTTCTGTTCCCCAAGGATTTCTAATAGCCCTTGTCTTTTTACCTACTTGATCTGCTGCCTTCACTGTTTCATCTCTCGAACCTACCCATTCTTCTTCTATTGTATTTCTTTCCCCTGTATTTGTCAATCGTTCCCTAATGGTCTCTCTGAAACTATCTACGACTTCTGGTTCTTTCAGTTTATCCAGGTTCCATCTCCTTAAATTCCTACCTTTTTTCAGTTTTAATCTACAGTTCATAACCAATAGATTGTGGTCGGAGTCCAAATCTGCCCCTGGAAATGTCTGACCATTTAAAACTTGGTTCCTATATCTCTGTCTTACCATTATATAATCTATACGAAACCTTCCAGTGTCTCCAGGCCTCTACAACCTCCTTTCACGATTCTTAACCCAACTGTTAGCTGTGATTAAGTTATGATTTGTGCAAAAGTCTACCACGCAGTGTCCTCTTTCATTCCTTACCCCCATTTCACATTCACCTACTACTTTTCATTCTCTTCGTTCTACCGAATTCCAGTCCCCCATGACTATCAAATTTTTGTCTCCCTTCACTATCTGAATAATTTCTTTTATCTCATCATACATTTTTCAATCTCTTTGTCATCTGCGGGGCTAGTTGGCATATAAACTTGTACTACTGTGGTAGGCCTGGGCTTCGTGTCTATCTTTGCTACAACAATGCATTCACTATGCTGTTTGTAGTAGCTTACCCATACTCATTTTTTTATTTGTTATTAAACCTATTCCTGCGTTACCCCTACTTGACTTTGTATTTATATCCTGTATTCATCTGACCAGAAGTCTTGTTTTTCCTGCCACCGAACTTCACTAATTCCCACTATATCTAGATTTAACCCATCCATTTCCTTTTCGGGGACTATTTTACCTCCGGAATATTTCGCCCAAGAAGACGACATCATCATTTAACCATACAGTAAAGCTGCATGCCCTCGGGAAAAATTACGCCTGTAGGCCTAATTTCCTCTTGCTTTCAGCCATTCGCAGTACCAGCACAGCAAGTCCATTTAGGTTAATGTTACAAGGCCAGATCAGTCAATCATCCAGACTGTTGCCCCTGCAACTACTGAAAAGGCTGCTGCCCCTCTTCAGGAACCACATGTTTGTCTGGCCTCTCAACAGATACCCCTCCATTGTGGTTGCACCTCCGGTACGGCTATCTGTATCGCTCCGGCACGCAAGCCTCCCTACCAATGGTCCACGAATATGATATCTTGGATGGAGAGGCATCAACAGATGTAGGTTTAACTTCGGGTGTGCCCCAGGAAAGTGTGTTGGGATGCCTGCTACTCATGCTGCATATTAATGACCTTGTGGACAATATTGTGACAATTTTTCGCAGATGACGCAGTTATCTATAATGAAATACAGTCCAAAAGAAGCTGCACAAATATTGCCAGTTCTTAATAATATTCCACAGTGGTGAAAGGCTGGCAACTTGTTTTAAATGTTCAGAAACAGAAAACTGCACTTCACAAAATGGAAAAAAGTTGTCTCCTCTGACCATAATATCTGTGAGTCATAATTAGAATCTGAACTTACAAGTATCTGGGTGCAACACAATAAAATTGGCTCAGTCATCGGTAAAGGAAAAAACATATTTCAAATTACTGGTAGAATACTTGGGAAATAGAGTCAGTCTACAAGGGAAATTGTTTATGTATCACTTGTGTGACCCATCCTACAATATTGCTGAAGTGTATGGGACTCATACCAGACAGGAATCAGGGTATATTGTAACATAGAGAAGGACAGCACACATGATCACAAGCTTTTTTGACCTGCAGCAGTGTGTGTCACAGACATTGAAAGAACTGAACTGGCATATCCTTGAAGACAGAGACAAACTATCACACGAAAGCCTACTTGTAAAGTTTTACGAACCGGTTTTGAATGACGACTCTTAGGAATATACTATAACCCCAGACATACCACACCCACAGGGAGTGTGAGAACAAGGTCTGACTATTAACAGCATGCATAGAGGTTTTTAAACAATCATTCTTCTCCTGCTCCATACATGAATGTCACAGAAAAAATCCCTAATAACTGGTACAATGGGATGTACCTCAGTCAAGAGAAATGTTAGATATGAGTTATCAGCTTTGGCCAGAGACAAATTGTTAATGGGTGCTTTCACATCACCTTTTGGTGCATATATTCACATTTTTATTGTTACCTGGTGAAGCCAACAAACTTGAGAATAAAAACTGGTGATAGTGACACATTGCTACGTAGCTTAGAGCAAGGTATAGGCAAGGCTGGAAGGTAACAATCTGAATGCGAGTTGGTGAGGCCAACTAAGCAGATACTAAAACAAACTGCTTGTGGTGATGGCTGTGGCAACAGACTGATCCGTAGCCTACATCAC
Organism: Schistocerca americana; assembly: GCF_021461395.2. Lineage (NCBI taxonomy): Eukaryota > Metazoa > Arthropoda > Insecta > Orthoptera > Acrididae > Schistocerca > Schistocerca americana. The sequence goes on along the minus strand of NC_060119.1, from coordinate 1,147,848,784 downwards.
ATTGTAATGGCCACACTGTTTATGGTGTTTCCTGCCTGTTTCCTATGTTACAGATCAAAGTCAATGACTTATCATGCATTCCTCTATATCCAACGTACCCTTACCCTTTGCCAAAAACTTCAATGTTTCACAGAGTAAAGATGTAGATGTAGTTAGGACACTTGACAATGGGGGACTGATGACCTTTGCTGTTTAGTCCCTCTTAAACATCCCAATAACCAACCAACCAACCCACCCTTGATGGTCCACATCCTTGCACACCTTGGAAACATGACAATGAATTTGTTTTGCCATCACATACAGCATGTTCAAAGAACTTACCATCCCATAAATCTCAAATGTTTACACTGTTATAATTCTGCCAACCTATATTAACATGTCACTATACTTCCAGAGCTCAGAGACAAAGGCAAATGGCCTGTAACTAAAACTGTCTTTCACCGGAAATACGGAAGCGTCCGATCCCGCCCGTCTGCTTTGACCCATGACGTCACAAATATGGCGGAAACAAAAACACACACACACACACACACACACACACACACACACACACACACACACACACACACACACGCACACACACACACTCTTTCCACAAGAAGCCTAATGGCACTAACGGGACAAGCGCGGGAAATGGGGTGTTTTGGGTGGGGGGCAAACGAAATATAAACAAATTTAGACGCCTTGCGTAGCTACAACGTGTAAGTGAAGACAGCCATGCATGAATACCCACCCACCTCCCCAGGGGTCGTAACCCCTGCAACCCATAGAAGATAAAGATGCTTCAGTAGCTGATTAGTGTTTTTTGTCTTTTAAAAAAAAAAATCTCACGGATAGAACGAACAGATCAGAAAGATAAATATAATAAACTAAAACAGAAATTGGAGGAAACAGATAATTAAAATAAGTAATATGTGTTTTTAAATTTAAAAAATCTCACGAGATAGAACGACAGATCAGAAAAGTAAATAAAATAAGATAAAACAGAACTGGAGACAGCCACACTCAAACCAAACTCCGCGCCGTCATGACGTCACACACAACACCCTTACGTCACGGGTCAAAGCCGACGCGTGGGATCGGACGCTTCTGTCGACCCATAGGTGGGGCTTACAGTGAACATTATGAAGGCTAAATGGACAAAGATTCATGTTGATAATGTCCTCTACTTTGACTTTGTTTTATAACTCTTCAGTGTACAGATACTAAATAGTAATTATTGAGGAAAAAGATGATGTACACAAACTATATATTCTTTATAGAGGAGGCAAATGTTACGTGCAGAGTTCGTATTAATAGGCTGAGAAAGTTTTATAACTAAGGGTAACAATCGAGACGCGGTTAAGCGCAATAATGCGGTATTATAAATCATTTGTATGTAATGGAGTATCGTCTGTAAACACGTCTTGTGTTGCATCAGAATTTCGAAGTACCTATTTCAGTTTTGAAGTGATCTGGTAAATGAGTATGTAAATATAGCACAAGCAGGCACCATTCTGTAATAAAAAAGACAAAATTTATCACAAAACACATAATGTTACCTGTTCTGAACTGTCTAGCGAGGTACCCGGTTTGTTGATACATTTCTTAAAGCACTTTTCTGTCATTTTCTGAAATAATTAAAGGCGAAATTACTATACTGTCAGAAAAATGTAACGATTGTTATGTAAATACTTTACATCCTCTCTCGCTAAACGTACCGTCAGGAGCTCCTGAGCGTTTGCAACAGCAATTTGCTGTTTCACTTGGTCCATCAATTCATCTTTCTGCGCCCCGGTTAGGGACCCAGTCTGCAAGCTGTCCATTTAAATGTTTTCTTTAGTCTTCAACAGCAAATCCACAGCATTAAGCCGCTCTCCACTTTCACACGGCGTGTGTGAAGATATTGTTGGCCAAAGATGTGTTACCTTGCCTTTCCCCATGCTTCATACCAACAGACGAGGGGCTGTAATTCTTCCTATACGTGGCACCATAAAAAAATGATTGTAATTCTTGATTACTAAGCTCTTTAGATTTCGTTTCATTAGAGTGTGGCATATACTTGTTATTTATGAAAAAAAAACAGTCGTAAAATACAGTCACTGAAAAATTAATGGATTTGATGCATGCCTTCACCTACTAAAGCTTACAGTGCGGATGTGCATCTGGAGTGCTCAGTTTATTTGCTGTTGGTCAAGTTTTGATTCCCTTAGTCTCAGCGCTGTGAGATTGTTCGTGGATTGTTCACCTGTATTTGATGCAAATCGGTGCTTAACCCCAGAGATGATCATGTAACGTCACCCTGCATGAGCGGTATGGTTGTTTGGTGTAGTCGCGAATTTCAATGGATATTTTTATATTGGTCTTGACTTAAAAAACAATGGATTACAAAGAAGAACAGAACAACGAAATAGAAGCCCTGGATTCAATTTACTGTGGTGAACTTGAAAGTAAGCGCGCAAGCTTTCTATTTTTTCAATTTCGAAACGTGATGTTTTTACCAATATAAGTAAGATTACAGTAAACTCCAGTTGTGGTTAACTGTGTAAATGGCACAGAAAATGATTGGTGTAGATATCTTTAAATGTCGAAATCTAAGATTTTATCAAGTGAAAAAGTATCTACTTGATGATCAGCATGTTCAAGAATGACGTTTCTCGTCATATATTTCCCGGTGTATGAAGCTGGAGCTCTTATATTTTGCAAAGTGTAGATTACAGTTGTTATTCTGGAGTAAGATGAAAGTGCTGCAACAAGTACAAGCCTTTTCCAATGTTTTTTTGAAAGCGTTGCAGTTGGTGTTGACACTTCTACCCAATGTAGACTTCTTGGAGGATGAAAGTGTAGTTTGTAGATCACCCTGTGATTCAATACACTGTACTGTCTCAGGGTACAAATCAATTGAGCGGAGAAGTATACGTGCCACTAGAACTTCTAGTTCACATTTCGTGGTTTTAAGCCAAACAAATCCCTATAACAGAAATCCATATTGTAACATCGCAAACATCGGCTGTATGTAACGTAAAGCTCGGGGATATTACCTTGTTTAAAGATATACACCTCTTAACTATATTACGCTGCTGTACAACATTAAAACTCGAGGCGGCTTTGTATTTCTGTAAATGCATGCTTAGCAGGAGTTGTATTTGCAGTTGTGTTTACGTCACTTAATAATTTTCTACTGATTCTTTTATGCTTATTGTGTTACTTTCAGAAATTTTGCAAGTGACACACATTTCATATCCAAACTTACAGTGAGTGAGAGCTGTTTTGGATAAAGATTCTGTACAATCTTGATTTAGTATAGCAATTGACAAGCATTTGAAAGAAGTGAGAAATGATTTTCATTGAAATTTGCTTACAACAATTTTTTTAAGTTTACAGCAGTACAGTGGAATAATTCATTGTTAATCAAGATTGTTTATTTTATTTCCCAACTGTTTTTCAGTTTTAACAACAGAGCCATATCACAGATTTTTAATACCTATAAAGTCTGAAGAATATGAACCAGACACTGAAAATGGAATGTCATGCAAGTTAAAATTTAGTTACACTGACAAATATCCAGATGAACCTCCAGAAGTTGAAGTTACAGAAACCAGTAACCTTGAAGATGTAGATACAGACCTGCTGACACAGCATATATTGAAGGAGGTTGGTAATATTACAGTGATTTGAGTTTTGAAGCCTTGCTTCCAGTATTTTAAGCATTGACTATAATGAGAAGGTCTTTGACAAAATTGCCCAGGAATGCTAATTTTCAAAGTTCTATAATGATAAATTTTTGTGTCTGAAGTTTGGATTATCTGTACTGAAAAATTGGATTCGTGATGCCAACAAACTGTCGTAAATGATTCATTATTCTGCATATTATTATAATACACTGTCAATTTCACAGGATGGCTGCCAGAATGTTAAGCATATTGGATGATGTATGTAGACTCTGTGTACTTACCAGTGCTGAAAAGTATACATTTTAGCACTCTTTTAGACTGTGGTATTACATCTAGCCATCCAAGATATCTACAAAATGAAAATATCTCTTATTCAGATTAAACTGTAGTAGGCTGTTACCTTGTTCCATTGTGTGTCTTTCCTGCTATATGACTATTTTCTTCAGGAGGTTCACAACTCTTTTGCGAGATGTTCTTGGGAAACTTGGTGTCCTGTGCCGTTATGACAGTTCCTCTCTTCCTGTGCCACACTATTGTTCTACTTTGACTTAACCTCCAATGAATGCCCCATTCACCATTGACTAGGCTCTAACTGCAGTTGCTACTTTTGTTTACTCACTTTTGCCTTAAATGAGGAAGGATAGGAACACAACAATCACACTCCAACTGATTTTTTGTTATCGTTCTGCCTATACACCTGTATAATCGTATGATGGCATGTACTGGTGCGAGTTTTTTTGGATAGTAACTCAGTCAAATGCACTGAAGATAGCTGTCTGTAACTGAAATCTGGATATGCAGGACAAATAAAAAAAAAACCATTGGGATTATGACTGGTTGCTGACTTTCCTATCCTTCCTTAATTAATATACAGTCACTGTTTACATTGGTTCCTTATGGAATCAGAGATGGTCAACTTTACCTTTTTGCTACATCTTTAACCCCTTTGAGGTTATTTAGAAGTGACCCCATTACCAGGTTTTACCTCCACATTATTTTCAAAATTTCTCAATTGTGTGGGGAAAGGTTGCCAAACACCCAGTGTGGTAACGACTGTACAGGGATCCCATGGTTGGCGTCCTTGATTTTCCTTCCCCAGGAGTATGTGTGTATCTCGTTTGGGGCACATGGACTCGGGGCAGTGGCCACTGTGCCAAGTGACTGTTGCATAGGCCCTGTGAAGCCCTTGGGGAGAGCTCCAGGTTGAAGTGGATCTCAGTGTGGCGGACCATTTGCAATGCAGAAATTAAAGTTGAACCATGCTGTTGGCTGTATGATCCATAAGTCATTAAGTCTCATTATTTCAGTTGACTTACTTAAATACAAGGTCACAGTTCATAATAATTGATGAAAAGTTGTCAAGTAAAACAGGGTGTTCCCCAAAGAAGTGTTATAAGCCCTCTGTTGTTCCTTATCTATGTAAACGATTTAAAGACAATCTGTGTAGTCCTCTTAGACTGTTTGCAGATAATGCTGTCATTTATTGTCATGTAATTTCATCAGATGAGCAAAGCGAATTGCAAAATGATTTAGACAAGAAGTGGCAATTTACTCTAAATCATGAAAAGTGTGAATTCTTCCACATGAGCACGAAAAAGCATCCGCTAAATTTCAGTTGTATGACAAACACTCAAATCTAAAGGTTGTAACCTCAATGAAATACTTAGGGAGTACAATTACAAATAATTTAAATTGGAATGATCACATAGATAATGTTGTGGGGAAAGCAAACCAAAGACTGTGATTTACTGACAGAACACTTAGAAAATGTTATAGGTTTACTAGAGAGACTGCTTAAACTATGATTGTCTGCCCTACTCTTGAGTACTGCTGTGCAGTGTGGGATCCACATGAGATAGGATTGGTGGAGGACATTGAAAAAGTTCAAAGAAGGGCAGCTTGTTTCGTGTTATCGAGAAATAGGAGAGAGTGTGCCACAAATATGATACACGAATTGGGGTGGCAGTCATTAAATAAAGGTGCAGGACCTTCTCGTGAAATTTCAATCTTGAACTTTCTCCACAGAGTGTGAAAATATTTCATTGGCATCCACATATGTAGGATGATCATTGTAATAAAATAAGAAAAATCAGAACTTGCATGGAAAGATTTAAATGTTCATTTTTCCTGCACACGGTTAGAGTGTGGAACGATAGAGAAGTAGTTTAAAGGTGATTCAATGAACCCTCTGCCAGGTACTAATTTGTGAATTGCTGAGTAATCATGTAGATGTAAATATAAGACACGTCTACATCTATATGACTATGCAATTCACACTTAAGTGTCTGGCAGAGGGTTCATTGAACCATTATCACGCATTTTCTATACTGTTCCACTCTCAAATAGTGCCTGGGAAAATGAACTTTCAAATCTCTCCATGTGCCAATGGCCTAGCTGCAGTGTTAACACCTGTTCCCATCAGATCACTCAAGTTAAGCACTGTCGGGCTGGGCCAGCACTTGGACGGTTGACCATCCGGTCTACCGAGTGCTGTTGGCAAGTGGGGTGCTCTCAGCCCTTGAGGCTGAGGAGCTACTTGATTGAGAAGTAGCAGCTCTGGTCTCGTAAACTGGCATACGGCCGGGAGAGCATTGTGCTAACCACACGCCCCTCCAGATCCGCATCCAGTGACGTCTCTGGGCTGAGGATGACATGGCGGTACCATTGGGCCATAATGGCCTATTCGGGAGGAGTTTAGTTTAGTTTTAAATCTTTCCAAGCAGTAATTTCTGTTATTTTATTGTGATGATTATATCTCTGAATGTAAGTTTGTGTCAACAAAATATTTTCGCATTTGGTGGAGAAAGATGGTGATTGAAATTTCGTGAAAAGCTATCACAATGATGGAGTTCACCTTTATTTTAATGACTGGTGCCCCAACTTGTGTATCATATCCATGGCACTGTCTCCACTGTTTTGTAATAACACAAAATGAACTGCTTTTTTTAAAACTTGTTTGATGTCTTCTGTCAGTCCTATCTGGTTAGGGTCCCATACTGCACAGTAGTACTCTAGTATAGGACAGACGGGTGTAGTGTAGGTAGACTTTCTAGTGGATCTGTTGCATCTTCTGTGTGTTCTGCCAATAAAATGCAGTCTTCGGTTCACCTCCCCCACAACACCATTTCATTTCTCTCACTAGCTGCTAACTGACATGAAAACTGACCTGTCAAGCAAGGAGAGGGAGGGAGGGGGAGAGAGAGAGAGAGAGAGAGAGAGAGAGAGAGAGAGAGAGAGAGATATGCATCAATTCTTTCTGATAGTGATCATTACCTGATTGTTTTCTCATTTCACAATGTCAATCAGCTGGCTGCCTCCTATGTTGCCATTCTTGATCCACACCCCTCCCTACCTTCCCCCTTCTCAAAAGGCAAAACACTAGCAGTGTGTATCACTTAGTATGTTGTGGCAATGCCTGTCTGTGCAGGCTTTACAGCCCGTGGGTGGGGCATGGGGGGCGTGGTAGCTGAAATCCCACTGCTGGAGCCAGTGGCATGGTGCAAAACCTCAGTGCACCTCAGTGGTAAGCTAAATTACCTTGTGCTGTGGCCTGATGTTGTACTGCCTTGGTACCCTACTTCACTAAATGTTGGGCCCAGTGATAATATTCCTGTCAGACCTGATGCTCCTTCTGCACCCATCGCCCCACACCATGGCTCCTACCCCTGTGACCGTCCCTGCTGCAAGACTTGCCCTACGCACCCTCCTACAACCACCTATAATAGCCCTGTAACTGGCAAAACATATACTATCAAAGGGAGAGCCACCTGCAAAACAACATGTCATGTTGTTGTTGTCTTCAGTCCTGAGACTGGTTTGATGCAGCTCTCCATGCTACTCTATCCTGTGCAAGGTTCTTCATCTCCCAGTACCTACTGCAACCGACATCCTTCTGAATCTGCTTAGTGTATTCATCTCTTGGCCTCCCTCTACGATTTTTACCCTCCACGGTGCCCTCCAATACTAAATTGGTGATCCCTTGATGCCTCAGAACATGTCCTACTAACCGATCCCTTCTTCTGGTCAAGTTGTGCCACAAACTTCTCTTCTCCCCAATCCTATTCCATACTTCCTCATTAGTTATGTGATCTACCCACCTAATCTTCAGCATTCTTCTGTAGCATCACATTTCAAAAGCTTCTTTTCTCTTCTTGTCCAAACTATTTATCGTCCATGTTTCACTTCCATACGTGGCTACACTCCATACAAATACTTTCAGAAGAGACTTCCTGACATTTAAATCTATACTCGATGTTAACAAATTTCTCTTCTTCAGAAACGCTTTCCTTGCCATTGCCAGTCTATATTTTATATCCTCTCTACTTCGATCATCATCAGTTATTTTGCTCCCCAAATAGCAAAACTCCTTTACTACTTTAAGTGTCTCATTTCCTAATCTAATTCCCTCAGCATCACCTGACTTAATTCTACCACATTCCATTATCCTTGTTTTGCTTTTGTTGATGTTCATCTTATATCCTCCTCTCAAGACACTGTCCATTCCGTTCAACTGCTCTTCCAAGTCCTTTGCTGTCTCTGACAGAATTACAATGTCATCGGCGAACCTCAAAGTTTTTATTTCTTCTCCATGGATTTTAATACCTACTCTGAACTTCTCTTTTGTTTCCTTTACTGCTTGCTCAATATACAGATTGAATAACATCGGGGAGAGGCTACAACCCTGTCTTACTCCCTTCCCAACCACTGCTTCCCTTTCATGCCCCTCGACTCTTATAACTGCTATCTTGTTTCTGTACAAAATGTAAATAGCCTTTTGCTCCCTGTATTTTACCCCTGCCACCTTTAGAATTTGAAAGAGAGTATTCCAGACAACATTGTCAAAAGCTTTCTCTAAGTCTACAAATGCTAGAAACGTAGGTTTGCCTTTCCTTAATCTTTCTTCTAAGATAAGTCGTAAGGTCAGTATTGCCTCATGTGTTCCAGTATTTCTACGAAATCCAAACTGCTCTTCCCCGAGGTCGGCTTCTACTAGTTTTTCCATTCGTCTGTAAAGAATTCGTGTTAGTATTTTGCAGCTGTGGCTTATTAAACTGATAGTTCAGTAATTTTCACATCTGTCAACACCTGTATTCTTTGGGATTGGAATTATTATATTCCTCTTGAAGTCAGAGGGTATTTCACCTGTTTCATACATCTTCCTCACCAGATGGTAGAGTTTTGTCAGGACTGGCTCTCCCAAGGCCGTCAGTAGTTCCAATGGAATGTTGTCTACTCCCGGGGCCTTGTTTCGACTCAGGTCTTTCAGTGCTCTGTCAAACTCTTCACGCAGTATCGTATCTCCCATTTCATCTTCATCTACATCCTCTTCCATTTCCATAATATTGTCCTCAAGTACATCGCCCATGTATAGATCCTCTATATACTCCTTCCACCTTTCTGCTTTCCCTTCCTTGCTTAGAACTGGGTTTCCATCTGAGCTCTTGATGTTCATACAAGTGGTTCTCTTCTCTCCAAAGGTCTCTTTAATTTTCCTGTAGGCGGTATCTATCTTACCCCTAGTGAGATAAGCCTCTACATCCTTACATTTGTCCTCTAGCCATCCTCCTTAGCCATTTTGCAGTTCCTGTCGATATCATTTTTGAGACGTTTGTATTCCTTTTTGCCTGCTTCATTTATTGCATTTTTATATTTTCTCCTTTCATCAATTAAATTCAATATTTCTTGTGTTACCCAGGGATTTCTACTAGCCCTTGTCTTTTTACCTACTTGGTCCTCTGCTGCCTTCACTACTTCATCCCTCAAAGCTACCCATTCTTCTTCTGCTGTATTTCTTTCCCCCATTCCTGTCAATTGTTCCCTTATGCTCTCCCTGAAACTCTGTACACCCTCTGGTTCTTTCAGTTTATCCAGGTCCCATCTCCTTAAATTCCCACCCTTTTGCAGTTTCTTCAGTTTTAATCTACAGGTCATAACCAATAGATTGTGGTCAGAGTCCACATCTGCCCCAGGAAATGTCTTACAATTTAAAACCTGGTTCCTAAATCTCTGTCTTACCATTATATAATCTATCTGATACCTTTTAGTATCTCCAGGATTCCTCCATGTATACAACCTTCTTTCATGATTCTGAAACCAAGTGTTAGCTATGATTAAGTTGTGCTCTGTGCAAAATTCTACCAGGCAGCTTCCTCTTTCATTTCTTAGCCCCAATCCATATCCACCTACTACGTTTCCTTCTCTCCCTTTTCCTACACTCTAATTCCAGTCACCCATGACTATTAAATTTTCATCTCCCTTCACTATTTGAATAATTTCTTTTATTTCATCATACATTTCTTCAATTTCTTCATCATCTGCAGAGCTAATTGGCATATAAACTTGTACTACTGTAGTAGGTGTGGGCTTCATATCTATCTTGGCCACAATAATGCGTTCACTATGCTGTTTGTAGTAGCTTACCCGCATTCCTATTTTCCTATTCATTATTAAACCTACTCCTGCATTACCCCTATTTGATTTTGTGTTTATAACCGTGTAGTCACCTGACCAGAAGTCTTGTTCCTCCTGCCACCGAACTTCACTAATTCCCACTATATCTAACTTTAACCTATCCATTTCCCTTTTTAAATTTTCTAACCTACCTGCCCGATTAAGGGATCTGACATTCCACACTCCGATCCGTAGAACGCCAGTTTTCTTTCTCCTGATAACGACATCCTCTTGAGTAGTCCCCGCCCGGAGATCCGAATGGGGGGACTATTTTACCTCCGGAATATTTTACCCAAGAGGACGCCATCATCATTTAATCATACAGTAAAGCTGCATGCCCTCGGGAAAAATTACGGCCGTAGTTTCCCCTTGCTTTGAGCCGTTCGCAGTACCAGCACAGCAAGGCCGTTTTGGTTATTGTTACAAGGCCAGATCAGTCAATCATCCAGACTGTTGCCCTTGCAACTACTGAAAAGGCTGCTGCCCCTCTTCAGGAACCATATGTTTGTCTGGCCTCTCAACAGATACCCCTCTGTTGTGGTTGTACCTACGGTACGGCTATCTGTATCGCTGAGGCACGCAAGCCTCCCCACCAACGGCAAGGTCCATGGTTCATGGGGGGGGGGGGGGGACATGTAATATACCAGCTATTATGTAAACGCTGTTCAGCCTTCTACATTGGCATGACTACCCCCAAATTATCAATTAGGATGAGTGGACATAAGCATAGGGCAACTCACAGTATCCCGTTGCAGAGCATGCTCTACAACGTGACATTCGTGACCTCAACACCTGTTTCACCATACGTGCCAACTGGATTCTTCTCCCATGTACCAGTTTCTCAGAACTCTGCATGTGGGAACTAGTGCTACAATGTGTCCTTGGTTCCTGCCACTCATCTGGCTTTAATTTACATTAATTTCTTCCATCTCAGCTTTTTGTCACTGTAACTACTTTTTGTGTCACGCATTTAAATTTCCTACAACTTCCATTGTCTTTCCTGTCTATTTTTCGCCACCCCCTCCCACCTCTGTTAAGTACAATGCACTTAGCTTCTCACTCTTATTAACTCGTGCACAATGTTTTAGTAGTAATCTCTGTCTCGCATATTACCCTATCTTCCACTTTTAAGCTCTCAGGTTTTCAAATTGATCTGATGCAGTCCCTAAAAATCAGACTTCCCTTCTCATCCCATATGGTAAATCTCCCCTGACCTGTGGTTCTGGGTGACTTTCCCAAAATCTACCCCTTTTTCTAGTCTTCTCCAGTCCTTTTCCTTCGTCCTTCTCCTTCAACCCTTCTGCCTGAAGGAGCCACTGGCTCCGAAAGCTTGCCGATCACAACAGTCTTTTATATGAGTGTGTTCTGCCACCGCTTGGTGTGTAGATTTTTCATGTATAAAATTAAAGAAATAAATAGTTAGTAGATAATATATTATTATCAAAGGAAATGTTATTCGCATGGCCTGCTTTAGCTTTTCATATAACAGGCTATAATTATGAAGAATAAATAAATAAAAATGACCAGTATTATTCACTGTAAACACACTTGTTGAAAACAATAACGGGAAGAGCATGTCTGGTAGCTGTGTAATCTCTCCGCTACGGGTGTGGAGGCACTTGCGCACTGCAGTGCGGGGTGCGCAATCATTGGGTAAGCATGCCCGCAGCTGTGGTCACGTGTATTTGATTAGCTGGCACGAGGAGATATGGCAACATGGCACAGGCCCACCTCAATTGCTCGGAAGCCAGGCCGTGGCACTACTGAACGGCTTAATAAGTTGCACAGAGACTCAGTTGTGCTAACCCTAATACTTGGTGTGCTCACCTACCGAATCTATTGGCAGGGAAACTGAACGATACAGAACACGGTTACAGGAGAGTGCCAAAACTGCAGCAGGATGGAGCAGTTTGTCGTAGGGTGTATTGGTGTATCAGATTGGTGTAACTAGTATGGAGGTGGCAGAGGATTGTGGGTTGACGACAGAGTGGTCAAAGGGAAGACTGCCACACAGTCCTAGATTCTTTCATAATCCGTAACTGTTTGGTTACAGTTTTGACACTCCATTATCTGTTCTCTAATGGGGTTGACAATGCGCACCCCGATTAATTACTTGGCTGGTCCTCTCTTAACCCAGGATGGTGTGTGCAGAAAGATGAGTTGCATAATACTAGCAACTCAGTGGCCGTGAACTGGTAGAGCTCACTTGGAAAAAATTCTTTATTCAGTGAGACGCTCGTACAGTGGTTGAAGTTGGCGGCTGTGTGCTGTGCGTTGATCCACAGGCAGCAATGGCTACCTCAGCAAAGCACAAGGTGGTGTGTTTGGCTGCAGCAGTGCTTGGTTGCCGGGCAGGAAAGCTGGTTCAGCAAAGTGACAGCATCAGTATGGGGTGTAGGACTGACATCAGACGTTTGGCAGGGAGTAGGCATGTGTGTGCTGGACAGCCAGCTGTCCTGGCAGACAGCCAAGCACCTAGTTCACTGGCTCTGAAACCAAGACCCCTTGCAGGCATCCAGAGATCGGATGAAGTCATCGTGGAGGTTGCTCTCACTTGGTGGCTCCAGCTCGACCTCAGAATCACCACGTCTTGCAGCAGTTTGTACACCAGCAGTTGGCAGATGAAGTGGCTAGCTGTTAACAAGACTAACTGGCCCACATGGGACCATTGACTGGTACCGAGTATGTCTCAGTGTTGGTAGTAGTCGAAGACAAGATACTGCTGCATTTGATCACCGAGTGTTTATAGTGGCTCTGCCCAGCTCAGTTACGACCGGGCCCAACTTTTGGTCACATCATCAGGCCACAGCACAAGATTATTTAGCTCACCACTGATATGCACTGGGGTGTTGCACCATGCCACCTCAGCAATACTCGGGCTCCAGCTGTAGGATTTCAACTACCTTGTCCCCCCCCCCCCCCCCCTCCATCCCCTCCCCCCTCAGCCACGGGTTGTTAAGTCTGCACAGATGGGTGATGCCACAATAGTTCCATGCTGCTAAGAGCCAGTGATACAATGTCGTCAGACCCCATTATCTTTATGTCCTGAGCATTGTCCTGGTAGCCTCTGCAGTCCGTGGGTCCACTAGTTCATTCCCCGGGATCCCAACACAACTGGGGAACCAGAAGAATACTACTGTCTTTCCACTGTCATGGAGGTCTAAGAGGAGATCTTGAATATACATTAGCTTTAGAGGAGATTGGGAGAGCGACGGAAAGCTATTCTAGGTGTGGTGTGCAAAATTTCAGACAGAATGGACTCATTTCACAGCATGTTTTTTGGGAAGTCATGGCCCTGTCAAAGTAGCTGATCAACACATTCTAGACCAGGATAATACTGAGTCACCAATGGGGTGCTCTGAAGTTGTTTTGTGGAGGGATCAGCAGTACAGGATTGGATGTGATGGCCTGGGAAATCTGCTTTTTAATTAGGATGGTGGTGTAATTACGTGCAGTGAAGGCTGAGGTGAGAATGGTGGTGTATTGCTGTAAAGAATCTGCATCCGAACAAATATGTTTGCCTCAGATGCCAAGGCTGTAAGGAGGAAATGTTTGGCATGGAAAGGATGCCAACTGTTGAATTGTAAGTACTGTTGTTTGTTTGGTTGGTTGGTTTAATGTGGACAGAAGTGTGTATCTGGCCTTCGGTGAGGACGAGATCAACATCAATGAAAGTGGCATGGGATTCGGGATAGGACCATGTGAAATTTAATTGGGAGAAGGTATTCAGAGATTCCAGGAATTTTAGCAGGTCAGCCTCACCATGAGTCCATATGGTAAAGATGTCATCAATGTATCTAAACCAAGCTAGAAGCTGAAGACTTAGGGATCCCAGGAAAGCCCCTTCCAAGCGACCCACGGAAAGGTTGACATAGGAAGGAGCCATCCTGGTTCCCATGGCCGTATTCCTGATCTGTTTGTATGTCTTCCCCTCAAAGGTGAGGTTGTTGTTGGTAAGTAAAAAGTTGACTAAGGTGAGTAGGAAGGCTGTAATAAGTTTGAAATCAGTTGGACGCTGACTGAGGAAATGTTCACCAGCAGACCGACCATGTTCGTGGGGGATGTTGGTATAGATGGAGGTGGCATCAATGGTGACAAGCAAGGTGGAGGTGGGACGGGTACGGATTTCAGACGATCTAGGAAATGGTTGTTGGTATCTTTGATGTAGGAGGGGAGTTGTTGTACTATGGGTTGCAGGTGTTGATCAACTAAGGCAGGTATACGTTTGGTGGGACCTTTGAAGCTAGCAACTATAGGACAGCCGGGTTGACTGGGTTTGTGGATCTTAGGAAGCAGGTAAAAGGTTCGGGGGGGGGGGGGGGGTGGGTTTGGGTGGGTGGGAGTGTTAGTCCTTGTGAGGGGCTTGAGAGGTTTTAAGGAGGGACTGCAGGTCAGTTTGAATCGCAGTGATGGGATCTTGATGGCAGATGCCGTGTGTAGAGGTATCAGGATAGGAAGGGAATGCCACTGTTCAGGTAGTTTAGGAGAAGGTGGGATAGCTTTTTGAGGTGAAGTCTGGCACGTTGTTTGAAGTTGGCTTGGTGGATGGTGCCATTCAAGGAAACAAGAGGGGCAGATAACTGCAGGATTTTATAGGAGAGAAGTCTGGTAGAGTGGAAATTTGCTGATGAGACATATAGGTCACAGATTAGCTGGGTAAGAGGAAGAGATTGCTGTATTTGAAACTGTAAAAGAGCCTGGTGTAGGGTAGGACTGCATCCAGAAATGGGTGCTTTTAATGTTAGGTCTTTTGGAGTAACTCCAAGGGACAAGCAGGTTTCAAGAAACATAATGTGGGACCTTAGTTTTGATAGTGCAGAGGCATATTTTCGAAAGGAACGGATGTAATATGAGATGGGATTCATCACGGCAAGAGAGGACAGTTTGAAGAGTTACAAATCGAGAGAATGGCAAAAAATTACATAAGCAGAGGGTGGAAAGGATAGAAAAGTGGAAGAAATGCAACAAAAAAGTGATACTTAAAACAAAAAAAACAACAACCTACATCTACTATTACAAAACTACAATGAAACTCTTAACCAGTCACCCAGTTACTAACCTCCTACAACCACAAGTGTTAGTCATATAAGACATCAGTGGAATTGGCGGAAGAAAATGAGAAGGTTAGTATGTTCACA